>NC_048574.1:9730175-9865175 GCF_013265735.2 Oncorhynchus mykiss | reverse complement strand
CTAAAGCTGTTGTAGCTGTTTCACCTGTAGCTGTTGTAGTTGTTTCACCTAAAGCTGTTGTAGCTGTTTCACCTAAAGCTGTTGTAGCTGTTTCACCTGTAGCTGTTGTAGCTGTTTCACCTGTAGCTGTTTCACCTGTAGCTGTTGTAGCTGTTTTACCTGTAGCTGTTTCACCTGTAGCTGTTTCACCTTTAGCTGTTTCACCTGTAGCTGTTTCACCTGTAGCTGTTTCACCTGTAGCTGTTTCACCTGTAGCTGTTTCACCTAAAGCTGTTGTAGCTGTTTCACCTGTAGTTGTTTCACCTGTAGCTGTTGTAGCTGTTTCACCTAAAGCTGTTGTAGCTGTTTCACCTGTAGCTGTTGTAGCTGTTTCACCTATAGCTGTTGTAGCTGTTTCACCTGTAGCTGTTTCACCTGTAGCTGTTTCACCTAAAGCTGTTGTAGCTGTTTCACCTAAAGCTGTTGTAGCTGTTTCACCTGTAGCTGTTGTAGCTGTTTCACCTAAAGCTGTTGTAGCTGTTTCACCTGTAGCTGTTGTAGCTGTTTCACCTGTAGCTGTTTCACCTGTAGCTGTTTCACCTAAAGCTGTTGTAGCTGTTTCACCTAAAGCTGTTGTAGCTGTTTCACCTGTAGCTGTTTCACCTGTAGCTGTTGTAGCTGTTTCACCTAAAGCTGTTGTAGCTGTTTCACCTAAAGCTGTTGTAGCTGTTTCACCTGTAGCTGTTTCACCTGTAGTTGTTTCACCTGTAGCTGTTGTAGCTGTTTCACCTAAAGCTGTTGTAGCTGTTTCACCTGTAGCTGTTGTAGCGGTTTCACCTGTAGCTGTTGTAGCGGTTTCACCTGTAGCTGTTGTAGCTGTTTCACCTGTAGCTGTTGTAGCTGTTTCACCTGTAGCTGTTGTAGCGGTTTCACCTGTAGCTGTTGTAGCTGTTTCACCTAAAGCTGTTGTAGCTGTTTCACCTAAAGCTGTTGTAGCTGTTTCACCTGTAGCTGTTGTAGCTGTTTCACCTGTAGCTGTTTCACCTAAAGCTGTTGTAGCTGTTTCACCTGTAGCTGTTTCACCTAAAGCTGTTGTAGCTGTTTCACCTAAAGCTGTTGTAGCTGTTTCACCTGTAGCTGTTGTAGCTGTTTCACCTGTAGCTGTTTCACCTAAAGCTGTTGTAGCTGTTTCACCTGTAGCTGTTTCACCTAAAGCTGTTGTAGCTGTTTCACCTAAAGTTGTTGTAGCTGTTTCACCTGTAGCTGTTTCTCCTGTAGCTGTTTCACCTATAGCTGTTGTAGCTGTTTCACCTGTAGCTGTTTCACCTGTAGCTGTTTCTCCTGTAGCTGTTTCACCTATAGCTGTTGTAGCTGTTTCACCTGTAGCTGTTTCACATGTAGCTGTTTCACCTGTAGCTGTTGTAGCTGTTTCACCTAAAGCTGTTGTAGCTGTTTCACCTGTAGCTGTTTCACCTAAAGCTGTTGTAGCTGTTTCACCTAAAGTTGTTGTAGCTGTTTCACCTGTAGCTGTTTCACCTGTAGCTGTTTCACCTGTAGCTGTTTCACCTAAAGCTGTTGTAGCTGTTTCACATGTAGCTGTTTCACCTGTAGCTGTTGTAGCTGTTTCACCTGTAGCTGTTTCACCTGTAGCTGTTGTAGCTGTTTCACCTGTAGCTGTTGTAGCTGTTTCACCTAAAGCTGTTGTAGCTGTTTCACCTGTAGCTGTTGTAGTTGTTTCACCTAAAGCTGTTGTAGCTGTTTCACCTAAAGCTGTTGTAGCTGTTTCACCTGTAGCTGTTGTAGCTGTTTCACCTGTAGCTGTTTCACCTGTAGCTGTTGTAGCTGTTTTACCTGTAGCTGTTTCACCTGTAGCTGTTTCACCTTTAGCTGTTTCACCTGTAGCTGTTTCACCTGTAGCTGTTTCACCTGTAGCTGTTTCACCTGTAGCTGTTTCACCTAAAGCTGTTGTAGCTGTTTCACCTGTAGTTGTTTCACCTGTAGCTGTTGTAGCTGTTTCACCTAAAGCTGTTGTAGCTGTTTCACCTGTAGCTGTTGTAGCTGTTTCACCTATAGCTGTTGTAGCTGTTTCACCTGTAGCTGTTTCACCTGTAGCTGTTTCACCTAAAGCTGTTGTAGCTGTTTCACCTAAAGCTGTTGTAGCTGTTTCACCTGTAGCTGTTGTAGCTGTTTCACCTAAAGCTGTTGTAGCTGTTTCACCTGTAGCTGTTGTAGCTGTTTCACCTGTAGCTGTTTCACCTGTAGCTGTTTCACCTAAAGCTGTTGTAGCTGTTTCACCTAAAGCTGTTGTAGCTGTTTCACCTGTAGCTGTTTCACCTGTAGCTGTTGTAGCTGTTTCACCTAAAGCTGTTGTAGCTGTTTCACCTAAAGCTGTTGTAGCTGTTTCACCTGTAGCTGTTTCACCTGTAGTTGTTTCACCTGTAGCTGTTGTAGCTGTTTCACCTAAAGCTGTTGTAGCTGTTTCACCTGTAGCTGTTGTAGCGGTTTCACCTGTAGCTGTTGTAGCGGTTTCACCTGTAGCTGTTGTAGCTGTTTCACCTGTAGCTGTTGTAGCTGTTTCACCTGTAGCTGTTGTAGCGGTTTCACCTGTAGCTGTTGTAGCTGTTTCACCTAAAGCTGTTGTAGCTGTTTCACCTAAAGCTGTTGTAGCTGTTTCACCTGTAGCTGTTGTAGCTGTTTCACCTGTAGCTGTTTCACCTAAAGCTGTTGTAGCTGTTTCACCTGTAGCTGTTTCACCTAAAGCTGTTGTAGCTGTTTCACCTAAAGCTGTTGTAGCTGTTTCACCTGTAGCTGTTGTAGCTGTTTCACCTGTAGCTGTTTCACCTGTAGCTGTTGTAGCTGTTTCACCTGTAGCTGTTGTAGCTGTTTCACCTGTAGCTGTTGTAGCTGTTTCACCTGTAGCTGTTTCACCTGTAGCTGTTGTAGCTGTTTCACCTGTAGCTGTTGTAGCTGTTTCACCTGTAGTTGTTGTAGCTGTTTCACCTGTAGCTTTTTCACCTGTAGCTGTTGTAGCTGTTTCACCTGTAGTTGTTGTAGCTGTTTCACCTGTAGCTTTTTCACCTGTAGCTGTTGTAGCTGTTTCACCTGTAGCTGTTTCACCTGTAGTTGTTGTAGCTGTTTCACCTGTAGCTTTTTCACCTGTAGCTGTTGTAGCTGTTTCACCTGTAGCTGTTTCACCTGTAGCTGTTTCACCTATAGCTGTTTCACCTGTAGCTGTTTCACCTGTAGCTGTTTCACCTGTAGCTGTTTCACCTTTAGCGGTTTCACCTGTAGCTGTTTCACCTGTAGCTGTTTCACCTGTAGCTGTTTCACCTATAGCTGTTTCACCTGTAGCTGTTTCACCTGTAGCTGTTTCACCTGTAGCTGTTTCACCTTTAGCTGTTTCACCTGTAGCTGTTTCACCTGTAGCTGTTTCACCTATAGCTGTTTCACCTGTAGCTGTTTCACCTGTAGCTGTTTCACCTGTAGCTGTTTCACCTTTAGCTGTTGTAGCTGTTTCACCTGTAGTTGTTGTAGCTGTTTCACCTGTAGCTGTTTCACCTGTAGCTGTTTCACCTGTAGCTGTTTCACCTTTAGCTGTTTCACCTGTAGCTGTTTCACCTGTAGCTGTTTCACCTGTAGTTGTTGTAGCTGTTTCACCTGTAGCTGTTTCACCTGTAGCTGTTTCACCTGTAGCTGTTTCACCTTTAGCTGTTTCACCTGTAGCTGTTTCACCTGTAGCTGTTTCACCTGTAGCTGTTTCACCTGTAGCTGTTTCACCTTTAGCTGTTTCACCTGTAGCGCTATAATCCATTTTTTCTGATGATTGATGTTATGAAACATATTTCTCTCCCGGCTTGAATCCATCCAGAATAATTTCACTCCCTTACGAGACGTGTGGATATGTGGATGCTGCTCATTTAGTCTTTTTCTCAACTGTACATCATTCGGAAAAGAAAATATTCTATGTAGAACCTAAAAGGGTTCTTTGACTGTTCCCATAGGAGAACCCTTTGAAGAACCCTTTCTGGTTCAATGTAGAAGCCTTTTGGTTCCAAGTAGAACCATTTTGGGTTCAATGTAGAATCCTTTCCACAGAGTGTTCTACATGGATCCCAAAAGGGGTTGTAATTTTCTATGTCATTTTCTATGAGAAGGCTGTGAAATTTGAATCTGACAGCTTTACTGGAGTGTGTGTGTGTGCGTATGTGTGTGTGTGTGTGGGGGGGGGGGGGGGGGTTGTAACATGTTGTGAAAGGCACAGCTGGGACACACATTGGCTCATTAAAACTGACTAAATCACTGAGTGATTATGAAATGCGGAATTGAAAGAGAGCGGAATTGGAATGATTGGCCTATTACTGGGATTGTATCTGAATAGCAGCCATCACTTGTATCTGAGTAGCAGCCATCACTTGTATCTGAGTAGCAGCCATCACTTGTATCTGAGTAGCAGCCATCTCTTGTATCTGAGTAGCAGCCATCACTTGCATGTCTCTTCTCTCTTTCTCTGTTTCCATCTTATATATTCTGCAATCCACTCCCAATCATGTTCTCTTTCACTTGCTCTCGCTCCCTCACTTCCTCTCTCTCTCTCTCTCTCTCTCTCTCTCCCCCTCTCTCTCTCTCTCTCTCTCTCTCTCTCTCTCTCTCTCTCTCTCCCTCCCCCCCCCTCTCTCTCTCTCTCTCTCTCTCTCTCTCTCTCTCTCTCTCTCTCTCTCTCCCCCCCTCCCCCCTCTCTCTCTCTCTCTCTCTCTTTCTCTCTCTCTCTTTCCTTCTCTATCTCTCTCTCTCTCTCTCCCTCCCTCCCCCCTTCTCTCTCTCTCTCTTTCTCTTTCCTTCTCTCTCTCTCTCTCACTCACTCTCTCCCCCCTCTCTCTCTCTCTCTTTCCTTCTCTCTCTATCTCGCCATACCTCCCTCTCTCCCCCACCCTCGTTGCCTCTCTCTCTCTCTCTCTCTCTCTCTCTCAATCTCACCATACCTCCCTCACTCCCCCACCCTCGTTGCCTCTCTCTCTCTATCTCTCACTCTTCTCTCCTCTCTTACTCTCAGGCAGGGGGAAAGCACTACCACCCCACCTGTGCCCGTTGTGCCCGCTGTCTCATGATATTTACAGAAGGAGAAGAGATGTACCTGACAGGTGAGTAAAGGCTCTCTTCCTGTTGATGATAACACCATCATTAAATAATTAGTCATATACTAATTATATAAGTATTTTAATAATTATATTTTCGATGTATTGTATCATTTACTTTGACCCACAATGCACTTCGATGGTGAGTCCTATTCGCTTATGCAGTCATAGGGTGGTAATTTGCTCTTGGTGACATTGGTCCAATGCGATTAATCGCTAATGAATTAGCAGTGGGGGATGCCCAACCACCATGTGCTTCCAGTAGTCAGTATTGGATGACCAGGACAGACTCCTCAGAGGGAGGTTCAGACTACTGCTCAGCAGGGCCCTGGCCTGTCATTACTTTGAATTAGGGCAGTTCTATAAACAGTCTCCCACCATTATTGATCACAGCTGTACTGTACATCATTGAATAGACTGGCCTTAACTGTCTATTCTACAGAGCCTCTGATGGCCACTCAATATAGCTGTGAAGAAGTGGTCTGCTGGCTTCTCATCACCGATCAGCTCCATCAAATGGCACCCTAGTCCCTATATAGTGTACTACTTTGACCAGAGCTCTATGGCACCCTAATCCCTATATAGTGCACTACTTTGACCAGAGCTCTATGGCACCCTAATCCCTATATAGTGTACTACTTTGACCAGAGGTCTATGGCACCCTAATCCCTATATAGTGCACTACTTTGATCAGAGCTCTATGGCACCCTAATCCCTATATAGTGCACTACTATTGACCAGAGACCTATTGTCAAAAGTAGTGCACTATTTAGGGCATAGGAACACAGCGACAGGAACACTTCCAGGGTTCAGACAATGCTAAACCATTCTACTCCACATCATCAACATGCTACTCCACATCATCAACATGCTACTCCACATCATCTACATGCTACTCCACATCATCAACATGCTACTCCACATCATTACATGCTACTCCATTTCATCTACATGCTACTCCACATCATCTACATGCTACTCCACATCATCAACATGCTACTCCACATCATCAACATGCTACTCCACATCATCTACATGCTACTCCACATCATCTACATGCTACTCCACATCATCAACATGCTACTCCACATCATCAACATGCTACTCCACATCATCAACATGCTACTCCACATCATCAACATTCTACTCCACATCATCAACATGCTATTCCATTTCATCTACATGCTACTCCACATCATCAACATGCTACTCCACATCATCAACATGCTACTCCACATCATCAACATGCTACTCCACATCATCAACATGCTACTCCACATCATCAACATGCTACTCCACATCATCAACATGCTACTCCACATAATCAACATGCTACTCCACATCATCAACATGCTACTCCACATCATTACATGCTACTCCATTTCATCTACATGCTACTCCATATCATCAACATGCTACTCCACATCATCAACATGCTACTCCACATCATCAACATGCTACTCCACATCATCAACATGCTACTCCACATCATCAACATGCTAACATGCTACTCCACATCATCAACATGCTACTCCACATCATCAACATGCTACTCCACATCATTACATGCTACTCCATTTCATCTACATGCTATTCCATTTCATCAACATGCTACTCCACATCATCAACATGCTATTCCATTTCATCTACATGCTACTCCACATCGTCTACATGCTACTCCATATCATCAACATGCTACTCCACATCATCAACATGCTACTCCACATCATCAACATGCTACTCCACATCATCAACATGCTACTCCACATCATTACATGCTACTCCATTTCATCTACATGCTACTCCACATCATCAACATGCTACTCCACATCATTACATGCTACTCCATTTCATCTACATGCTACTCCACATCATCAACATGCTACTCCACATCATCAACATGCTACTCCACATTATCAACATGCTACTCCACATCATTAACATGCTACTCCACATCATTACATGCTATTCCATTTCATCTACATGCTACTCCACATCATCTACATGCTACTCCATATCATCAACATGCTACTCCACATCATCAACATGCTACTCCACATCATCAACATGCTATTCCATTTCATCTACATGCTACTCCACATCATCTACATGCTACTCCATATCATCAACATGCTACTCCACATCATCAACATGCTACTCCATATCATCAACATGCTACTCCACATCATCAACATGCTACTCCATATCATCAACATGCTACTCCACATCATCAACATGCTACTCCATATCATCAACATGCTATTCCATTTCATCAACATGCTACTCCACATCATCAACATGCTATTCCATTTCATCTACATGCTACTCCACATCATCAACATGCTACTCCACATCATCCACAGGGGCGACTCAATATTAGGAAGGTGTTCTTAATGTTTGCTAAACTCAGTGTACATATTGGATATAATGTGTTGTATTATACAGGAAGCATTTGAAAAAGAGATATAGGTCTCAATATGTCTTCCCTGTTAAAATAAAGATTAAATAAATGCTACTCTCTAACACTCAACATTAGCAGCATGTTATAGCATAGGAGCACACAGCCCCCAAGGTTAATTTATGAGGGGGACCTCGAAGAGGGCTGAGTGATCGGGGCTCAGGGAGCCACTCAATTACCAGCCACGTAACAAAGGCCAGTGAATCAATCCAACACGCTGCGTGGCTGCATGGCTGCGTGGCTGCATGGCTGCGTGGCTGCGTGGCTGCATGGCTGCGTGGCTGCATGGCTGCATGGCTGCATGGCTGCGTGGCTGGGATGAGAAGTGGCATGTTGTTAAAGGTAGAGATCCTACAGAGCTTTTGTTCTGATGTATTTCTGCCTAGGCTACCTCCCAGGTTCTATTATAGGTTACCTCCCAGGTTCTATTATAGGTTACCTCACAGGTTCTATTATAGGTTACCTCGCAGGTTCTATTACAGGCTCCCTCACAGGTTCTATTATAGGTTACCTCCCAGGTTCTATTATAGGCTACCTCACAGGTTATATTATAGGTTACCTCCCAGGTTCTATTATAGGCTACCTCACAGGTTCTATTATAGGCTACCTCCCAGGTTCTATTATAGGTTACCTCACAGGTTATATTATAGGTTACCTCCCAGGTTCTATTATAGGCTACCTCCCAGGTTCTATTATAGGCTACCTCCCAGGTTCTATTATAGGTTACCTCCCAGGTTCTATTATAGGTTACCTCACAGGTTCTATTATAGGTTACCTCACAGGTTCTATTATAGGCTACCTCCCAGGTTCTATTATAGGCTACCTCCCAGGTTCTATTATACGCTACCTCCCAGGTTCTGTTATAGGCTACCTCCCAGGTTCTGTTATGGGCTACCTCCCAGGTTCTATTACAGGCTACCTCCCAGGTTCTATTATAGGCTACCTCCCAGGTTCTATTATAGGCTACCTCCCAGGTTCTATTATAGGCTACCTCCCAGGTTCTATTATAGGCTACCTCCCATGTTATATTATAGGCTACCTCCCAGGTTATATTATAGGCTACCTCCCAGGCTCTTATAGGCTACCTCCCAGGTTCTATTATGTGTGTTTGTGTGTGTGTGTGCGAGGGAGGAAGCTGGACAGACAGACAGACAGACTCCAAGCCTCTCTCAGATATAACACTTTCTCTGTCAT
Organism: Oncorhynchus mykiss; assembly: GCF_013265735.2. Lineage (NCBI taxonomy): Eukaryota > Metazoa > Chordata > Actinopteri > Salmoniformes > Salmonidae > Oncorhynchus > Oncorhynchus mykiss. The sequence goes on along the minus strand of NC_048574.1, from coordinate 9,856,412 downwards.
CTTAGATGTATGGCTGTTGTTGAGAAGTGCTGATCTACAGACACATGCGTTTGATTGTTGTGTGATAAGAAGTTACTGAAGCGCAGCAGAAACACTGAGAAATGTGGCCTTCCTCTCCTTAATAAACAGCACCCCAGTGGTTTTACAGTATTGTAACTGCAGTAGTCATCCTGTAGAGAGGAATGAATTTCAAGTTTTTTTTGAAAAACAGTATGTTTGACTGTGGGTGTGTCTTTGCGACAGGTTGCGAGGTGTGGCATCCTGTGTGTAAACAAGCAGCTCGATTGGAGAAGAAACTCAGAGTGAGTATTTTATTTTTTTATATAATAAAATAAATGATTTAACTTTTATTTAACTAGGCAAGTCAGTTAAGAACAAATTTGTATTTACAATGACGGCCTACACCGGATGACGCTGGGCCAATTGTGCACGGCCCTATGGGACTCCCAATCACGGCCGGTTGTGATACAGCCTGGATTCGAACCAGGGTGTCTGTAGTGACGCGTCCTGCACTGAGATGCAGTGCTATTGCATTTCCTAGATTGTTACAACACCTTGACCTGGTCAACCATAGAGCCCCACCGGTACTACACTACTATGTCCTCCTAGAAACTCCAGTTTAGTCTCTACTCAATCCCTCTTCTTCCTGTTGTTGTGTGTTGAAGTATTGGAGGGATAGATAGATTGATAGAGCAGAGTCGCTGTAGGGAGAGGATCTGAGGTAATGCTGGGGTGTTGTTGATCCAAGTTATCCTCTGTCAGTGTTTTGTCTCCCTTAGCCGAAGTCTGTCCTCTGCAGGCTCACTCTGACACGTGTGTGTGTGTGTGTGTGTGTGTGTGTGTGTGTGGGCGCGTGCGTGCCTTTGCGTGTGTGCGTGTTCCCACAGTTCAGACGTACCTCGGAGGCCTCCGTATCTCCCCCTGGGTCCAGCATCGGCTCCCCGAGCCGCATCATCTGTGTGAGTAGTCTGTCGCCAAGGCATCGCCATGGTTATTTGATTACACGTGCGCCTGCTGTTGGCTGCCAGCCTGTCTTAGAGGCGGAGCCCTCTTTACAGGATCTGAGCCAGCTGTCATTCACATGGGTCGACAGACCACCATGTGCAGTTGTCTGTGGCTTCAGGTGATTCTATGTGTTTTTGGGGGGAAAACACTGTTTGTTATATCCCGTGTGTTATTGATGTATGTTAAAGGAGGTCACATCATTTCTCCATTGTTGACTGTTGCTCTGTGAAGTTGACATTCCGGGAAGGTATACTTATGCCAGCAGAGTATGTATCATTCCGGAAGGTATACTTATGCCAGCAGAGTATGTGAGAGGAGTTGAGCTGTAGGAAATTCCGCTCATCGCTCATGGAGCCGTGCTTGCGCTTCACGTCCTTTCCAACAGCTCCTTTAAAAACCTCTCTCCGCTTCACAGAAATAAAAGCTACCGCTCCAAAATTCACTCCATCAATTAAAATCACAATTTAACCAACACCAAACTATTTTTCTTGACTACCTAGACCTACCCTTTGGTTTTGAGGCATTGTAAACATGAAAAGGTAAATGTAAGAAGCGCTCATCATTTCAAATAGGCTACATGTCATATTAAACAGCATATATAGGTCAGGAGCCAGACAGGGAGCCAGACAGGGATCCAGACAGGGAGCCAGACAGGGATCCAGACAGGGATCCAGACAGGGAGCCAGACAGGGAGCCAGACAGGAAGCCAGACAGGAAGCCAGACAGGAAGCCAGACAGGGAGCCAGACAGGGAGCCAGACAGGGATCCAGACAGGGAGCCAGACAGGAAGCCAGACAGGGATCCAGACAGGGATCCAGACAGGGATCCAGACAGGGAGCCAGACAGGGAGCCAGACAGGAAGCCAGACAGGAAGCCAGACAGGAAGCCAGACAGGGAGCCAGACAGGGAGCCAGACAGAAAGCCAGACAGGGAGCCAGACAGGGAGCCAGACAGGGAGCCAGACAGGAAGCCAGACAGGAAGCCAGACAGGAAGCCAGACAGGAAGCCAGACAGGAAGCCAGACAGGGAGCCAGACAGGGAGCCAGACAGGAAGCCAGGATGCTCTCGTTGGTGCAGCTGTAGAACTTTTTGAGGATCGGGGGAAATATGCCAAATCTTTTCAGTCTCTTGAGGGGGAAAAGGTGTTGTCGTGCCCTCTTCATGACTGTCTTGGTGTGTTTGGACCATGATAGTTTGTTGGTGATGTTGACACCAGGGAGCTTGAAACTCTCTACCAGCTCCACTACAGCCCCTGTCGATGTGAATGGGGGCGTGTTCGACCCTCCTTTTCCTGTAGTCCACGATCAGCTCCTTTGTCATTAAGGGAGAGGTTGTTGTCCTGGCACCACACTGCCAGGTCTTTGACCTCCTCTCTATAGGCTGTCTCATCATTTTGTTGTGTCGTCAGCAAACTTAATGATGGTGTTGGAGTCATGCCTGGCCATACAGTTGTGGGTGAACAGGGAGTACAGGAGGTGGACTAAGCACGCACCACAGAGGGGCCCCAGTGTTGAGGATCAGCGTGGCGGATGTGTCGTTACCTACCCTTACCACCTGGGGGAAGCCTGTCAGGAAGTCCAGGATCCAGTTGCAGAGGGAGATGTTTAGTCCCAGGGTCCTTAGCTTATTGATGAGCTTTGAGGGAACTATGGTGTTGAATGCTGAGCTGTCGTCAATTAATGACTTTCTCACATAGGTGTTCCTTTTGTCCAGGTGAGAAAGGGCAGTGTGGAGTGCGGTTGAGATTGCATCATCTGTGGATCTGTATTCGAATTGGAATGGGTCCAGTGTTTCTGGGATGATGGTGTTGATGTGAGCCATGACCAGCCGTTCAAAGCACTTCATGGCAACCAAAGTGAGTGCTACGGGGCTGTAGTCATTTAGGCAGGTTACCTTCGCTTTCTTGGGCACAGGGACTATGGTGGTCTGCTTGAAATGTGTTACAGCAAATAGACACACACCCCTACCCCGCGTCTTACCAGACGAAGTGAGCTGTTCTGTCTTACCGATGCAATGAAAACCCAGCCAGCTCTATATGATCCGTGTCGTCTTTCAGCCACGACTCTGTGAAACGTAAGATATTACAGTTTTTAATGTCCCATTTGTAGGATAGTTTTGAATGGAGCTCAACCAGTTTATTCTGCAGTGATTGCACATTGGACAATAGAACGGATGGTGGAGGCGGTTTTACCCACTCGCCGACGAATTCTCACAAGGCGCTCCGACCTCCGCCCCTCGTTTAACGTTTAATGACAGGGATTTGGGCCTGGTCTCGGGGAAGCAGTATATCCTTCGCGTCGGACTCATTAAAGAAAAAATCTTCATCCAGTTCGAGGTGAGTAATCTCTCTTGCTCTTGGTCGTCATCTTTGTAAGTCACCTTGATTTAGTACCTGTGTGTTTTATCAGTTTCTTTATGATAATATTTAGTGAACTCCATGACAGTATCTAATGCAAGGGGTTATAGCAGTACGCAAGTAGACTACAAATGCATGCTGGGCCGGGCATGCCCTGAGCTTGTGAAATGAGCACTACTGGAGCGAAATTGGAATCTATGAGAAGGTCGATGCTTCAGCCTTTGAGAATCTCGCTTCGCGCTCCAGTCAAATTGGGAATGCTCCCCTCCAGCCCCGCCCCTCGCTCCGCTCCAGCTCCGCCCCTCGTTCCGCTCTGCTCAAATACTCTGTATGCCACTAAAGAGGAAAACTGCCATGGTAAACAACTTGTTCAGATATTATGCTGTTGTTGAGTGTGGTTTGGACCAAAGTCCTGGGAGAGCTGTGGCCACTCTCCAGCGATCTCTCTTCCATAGGGTTTGGCTTTGTTTGTTTCTGGGATGTCTCTGCGGTCAGTGTGTGTGGGTGTGTGTTTTCTCTGTCTTACCCAGGGTGCCATCAGCAGCTTGCAGCTGACCCTGATCCGGTCTCCCCTCCGGATCTCTGTCTGTCAACGCAAGCTTCGTCCTGTCTGTCTGTCTGTCTGTCTTACACCTGCCTCTCCATGTTCTGTCTCGTTCTGTGTCCTCTCTACAGGCCAAAGTGGAAAACGAGGTCCTAAGTTACAAAGATCTGGCCGCACTGCCTAAGATTAAAACTATTTGTGACGTGCAGCGGCCCGATCTCATTCCCTGTGAGTCTTATCACAGATACTCCTCTGATGACAGACTAGAACGCTACAGCTATGGGGAGGTACTGATACGCTAGTGCTACTCTAGTTGACCTCTGTGTGTGTGCTTATGTACGTGTGTGTGCGTGATGCCCACTGCCCTGTGCCCCTGTGCCCTCTTCTCTCTGTGTCCTCCTCTCCCTGTGTCCTCCTCTCCCTGTGTCCTCCTCTTTCTGTGTCCTCCTCTTTCTGTGCTCCTGTGCCCTCTTCTCTCTGTGTCCTCCTCTCTCTGTGTCCTCCTCTCCCTGTGTCCTCCGCTTTCTGTGCCCCTGTGCCTGCTGTCTCTGTGTCTCCCTGTTGCTCCCTCCCCCAGCTTTCCTCCTTAGCCCCTGTGTGTGTGTGTGGTTGTAGCGTGGTCACAAAACCATGTTAAAACATCACTACATCCTCGTGAGCCTCCTGCTCTGGCCACAGGTTTGAATTGATCAGACTGAGAGAGACACTTGCTGAACAATGTCAATTACACGCTTCATACTTTCGCGCCATGACCTTTGTAACTGAATGTACTATTTATTGAGATCATTTTACATTGGTAAACCAGAGCCGCAAACAAAATGGAGTCTTCATGTTTACTGTGAGGGTTTCTATGTACTATGTAACCCTGTTAAAAACAGTATTGCAAAAAAGGACTTTAAGTCATATTAATCATGGTTTAGTAAGCTCACAGATACCATTTGATCTATCCCATGTTTGGCTCTGAATAGCATTCTGCTAAGTCATTCTGGAGAGCATGGTGCTATTGACTGACTGATTCCACTGCTCTCTCTTCACTCCTCTCCTGTCCTCTACGGTCTCTGGGAACTCTCTCTCCAAACTCTCAGGTAAATACATTCCATGCACTACTGCACTGAATCACTTGACAGGGAGGGGATGGCTGAACGGGAATGAGAGAGAGGGTGTATGTGGGATATACTGTTGGGTCCATTTGATGACGGTAGCCGTGGAAGAGGCACAGAGCTCTCAACTGACTTGATTAAATAACTATTAGATGAAAGAATGTACACAAGTAAACAATGTGGTGTTAGCAAGGGTGCCAGACAGACAGACAGACAGACAGACAGACAGACAGACAGACAGACAGACAGACAGACAGACAGACAGACAGATAGAGCCCTGCAGACAGACAGAGCCCTGCAGACAGACAGATAGACTGAGCCCTGCAGACAGACAGACAGACTGAGCCCTGCAGACAGACAGACAGACAGACAGACAGACAGACAGAGCCCTACAGACAGACTGAGCCCTGCAGACAGACAGATAGACTCAGCCCTGCAGACAGACAGACAGACTGAGCCCTGCAGACAGACAGACAGACAGACTGAGCCCTGCAGACAGACAGACTGAGCCCTGCAGACAGACAGATAGACTCAGCCCTGCAGACAGACAGACAGACTGAGCCCTGCAGACAGACAGACAGACAGACTGAGCCCTGCAGACAGACAGACTGAGCCCTGCAGACAGACAGACAAACACTGACCTGTGACTGCTGTGCTTCCCAGGACGTCTATGACAGGGTGGAGCTGAGACAAAGGCGCTCCTCCAGCCCAGGCTTCAATGACTCTCCCACCTACAGCCGCCAGGGCATGTCTCCCACCGTGTCCACTTCCTGCTCCCCACAGCACCGCTTCCGCCCCGGTGAGTGTCTCTCAATGGAACATGACCACGTCACTCTGCGTTACACATGGGCACGAGAAACTCCTCCTTGAAAATAAATGTTGGAGATGAAATACCATCAATAAGTTTGCCTTCAAATGTCAACAAGAAAACAATACTAGACCGATACTGAGTTTGATCATGAAAACAATACTAGACCGATACTGAGTTTGATCATGAAAACAATACTAGACCGATACTGAGTTTGATCATGTTGGAAGGCGTCGGGAGTGATTTATCCCTATGCCCTGTGTGTACATCCTATAGATGACTGGAACAACATTAGTTCCTATAGGTGACTGGAACAACATTAGTTCCTGTAGGTGATTGGAAAAACATTAGTTTCTGTAGGTGACTGGAACAACATTAGTGCCTATATGTGACTGGAACAACATTAGTGCCTATATGTGACTGGAACAACATTAGTTCCTATAGGTGACTGGAACAACATTAGTTCCAATATGTGACTGGAACAACATTAGTTCCTATATGTGACTGGAACAACATTAGTTCCTATATGTGACTGGAACAACATTAGTTCCAATATGTGACTGGAACAACATCAGTTCCAATATGTGACTGGAACAACATTAGTTCCTATATGTGACTGGAACAACATTCGTTCCTATATGTGACTGGAACAACATTAGTTCCTATATGTGACTGGAACAACATTAGTTCCTATATGTGACTGGAATATATGTGACTGGAACAACATTAGTTCCTATATGTGACTGGAACAACATTAGTTCCTATATGTGACTGGAACAACATTAGTTCCTATATGTGACTGGAACAACATTAGTTCCTATATGTGACTGGAACAACATTAGTTCCTATATGTGACTGGAACAACATTAGTTCCTATATGTGACTGGAATATATGTGACTGGAACAACATTAGCTCCATGTTAAGACACTCAGGCTTGGGAGCCACTCATGCACCCACATTACCATCCCCTCCAGTACTGCCAAACAGTCACACCCCTGCCTCCTCTTCTCCAGACTCCTCTTAGAGTCTGATAATACTGTAGTACCTGAAGTATATGTGGTGGTGATGGTAGTGAATGTGGTGATGATGGTAGTGAATGTGGTGATGGTGAATGTGATAGTGGTGATGGTGAATGTGATAGTGGTGATGGTGGTGAATGTGATGGTGGTGGTAGTGATGTTGGTGGTGGTGATAGTAGTGGTGGTGTTGATGGTGGTGGTAGTGATGATGGTGGTGATGCTGGTGGTGGTGGTGATGCTGTTGGTGGTGGTGGTGGTGATGGTAGTAGTGATGGTGGAGTTTTTCCTAGCCACTGTGCTTCTACACCTGCATTGCTTGCTGTTTGGTGTTTTAGGCTGGGTTTCTGTACAGCACTTTGAGATATCAGCTGATGTACGAAGGGCTATATAAATACATTTGATTTGATTTGATTTAGTGATGGTGGTGTTGGTGGTTGATGTTGGTGGTGATGGTAGTGGTGATGGTAGTGATGGTGGTGATGGTAGTGGTGGTGGTAGTGGTGATGGTAGTGATGGTGGTGGTGGTGGTAGTGATGTTGGTGGTGATGGTAATGGTGAATGTAGTGGTGGTGGTAGTGGTGATGGTAATGGTGATGGGGGTAGTGTTGGTAGTGGTGATGGTAATGGTGGTGGTGGTGTTGGCGGTGATGGTAGTGATGGTGGTGGTATACTGCAGGGGATTGCTCTTCCCCCCATTCTCTCATGCTATAACATCCATCCCTCTCTCATTGTCTAATAGCAGGTCATTAACCCCAATTCATATAACATGTAGATTACTATCATGGCAGACTTGGCAGTTGTTTTATGATGTTGTTTCCTCTGCAGTCAGGCATAGGACATCTTTAATTCCAGAAACTAAATGTCTTCCATCTCTGACTTGCTGGCTCTCTGTGAGCGTGGGCTTGGCTGAGGTTTGGCTGTGGAATGGGAATGGGGTGGGTCTGGTTAAGGGGCGGTGCCAAGCCTTGGCTCATGCTCTGGTTTCTGTCACTGTCATTATTCTTGGACTGACTGTCTGCAGGCACTGAGAGTGGCAGGAGCTCTCTCTCTTACAGTCAGCTTGACACCAGGTCCAGCATGTCCACCACCCACCAAGCCCCCAAGCATTTCCATGTGCCAGGTAGGCCTCTGGTTTTCCTGTCCTTAACCCCCATCCTACCCATCCTCCTCCTCCTCCCCCTCCCCATCCTCCCCATCCTCTTCCTCCTCATCCTCCTGCCCCTGATCCTCCTCCTTACCAACCTCCTCCTCCCCTTCCTCTTCCTCCCCATCATCTTCCTCCTCCTCCCCATCCTCTTCCTCTTCCTCCCCATCCTCTTCCTCCTACTCCCCATCCTCCTCCTCCTTGTCCTCTTTCTCCTCCTCCTCCCCATCCTCTTCCTCCTCCTCCCCATCCTCCTGCCCCTGATCCTCCTCCTTACCAACCTCCTCCTCCCCCTCCCCATCCTCCCCATCCTCTTCCTCCTCCTCCCCATCCTCCTGCCCCTGATCCTCCTCCTTACCAACCTCCTCCTCCCCTTCCTCTTCCTCCCCATCCTCTTCCTCCTCCTCCCCATCCTCCTCCTCCTTGTCCTCTTTCTCCTCCTCCTCCCCTTCCTCTTCCTCCCCATCCTCTTCCTCCTCCTCCCCATCCTCCTCCTCCTTGTCCTCTTTCTCCTCCTCCTCCCCATCCTCCTCCTCCTTGTCCTCTTTCTCCTCCTCCTCCCCTTCCTCTTCCTCCCCATCCTCTTCCTCCTCCTCCCCATCCTCCTCCTCCTTGTCCTCTTTCTCCTCCTCCTCCCCATCCTCCTCCTCCTTGTCCTCTTTCTCCTCCTCCTCCCCTTCCTCTTCCTCCCCATCCTCTTCCTCCTCCTCCCCATCCTCCTCCTCCTTGTCCTCTTTCTCCTCCTCCTCCCCTTCCTCTTCCTCCCCATCCTCTTCCTCCTCCTCCCCATCCTCCTCCTCCTTGTCCTCTTTCTCCTCCTCCTCCCCATCCTCCTCCTCCTTGTCCTCTTTCTCCTCCTCCTCCCCTTCCTCTTCCTCCCCATCCTCTTCCTCCTCCTCCCCATCCTCCTCCTCCTTGTCCTCTTTCTCCTCCTCCTCCCCTTCCTCTTCCTCCCCATCCTCTTCCTCCTCCTCCCCATCCTCCTCCTCCTTGTCCTCTTTCTCCTCCTCCTCCCTTTCCTCTTCCTCCCCATCCTCTTCCTCCTCCTCCCCATCCTCCTTCTCCTTGTCCTCTTTCTCCTCCTCCTCCCCATCCTCCTCCTCCTTGTCCTCTTTCTCCTCCTCCTCCCCTTCCTCTTCCTCCCCATCCTCTTCCTCCTCCTCCCCATCCTCCTCCTCCTTGTCCTCTTTCTCCTCCTCCTCCCCATCCTCTTCCTCCTACTCCCCATCCTCCTCCTCCTTGTCCTCTTTCTCCTCCTCCTCCCCATCCTCTTCCTCCTCCTCCCCATCCTCCTCCCCATCCTCTTCCTCCTCCTCCCCATCCTCCCCATCCTCTTCCTCCCTATCCTCCTCCTCGTTCTCTTGTCCTCAACTGAAGTCCGACCTAAAAGGTTTTCGAAGGTCCCAATGTGGGGACATCTTACACCCTACTAACTGCATGTAGTCAGCCTGCCACGGACTGGCTGTGTGTAGTACCATGTCTCTCTGCATCGCTTGCCTCCTTCACGATGACACCCTCACCCCATCCATCATTGCCATTATGCAGACGTCATCACTGGTTGTGTGTCTTTGTTACCCTGCCGTCATCTGTCACTAGCTCTTCCTCTTCTATTCTCTGTGCTGAGTGTCTATTGTAACCAGATGCTGTGTCCGTCGTCCCCTCTCCATCTGATGTTTTGTTTCATTTGCCTTTATAAACTGGGTGGTTCGAGCCCTGAATGCTGATTGGCTGACAGCCGTTGGTATATCAGACCGTATACCACGGGTTTGACAAAACATGTATTTTTACTGCTCTAATTACGTTGGTAACCAGTTTATAATAGCGAAACAGCACGTCGGGGGTCCGCGATGCGTCGTGCCTAAGAACAGCCCTGAACCGTGGTAGATTGGCCATGTACCACAGCCCCTCGCGCCTCAATGCTTAAATATACTGTACATGCACAGCAGAACCCCTTATACGCCATCTGTTGTATTGATGGTGTCACTTTAATCAGCCATTAGAGTCCAGACCAGGATGGCAGGAGATTGGCAAAATGGGTTATTTATTTTATATACAGGATACAGTCTTACAGTACACATTACACAACACAACATATTGTAACACAATACAACACAATACAACACAGCACAATACAACACTATACAACACTATACAACACAACACAACACAATACAACACAACACTATACAACACAACACAACACTATACAACACAATACAACATATTGTAACACAACACAACACAACACTATACAACACTATACAACACAGTGCAACACAATACAACACTATACAACACAACACAATACAACACAACACAACACAACACATTGTAACACAACACAACACAATACAACACAGTGCAACACATTGTAACACAATACAACACAATACAACACAATACAACACTATACAACACAGTGCAACACAATACAACACAATACAACACTATACAACACAATACAACACTATACAACACTATACAACACAACACTATACAACACAATACAACACAACACTATACAACACAATACAACACTATACAACACAATACAACACAATACAACACTATACAACACAATACAACACAATACAACACTATACAACACTATACAACACAATACAACACAATACAACACAACACAATACAACACAATACAACACAACACTATACAACACAACACAACACTATACAACACAACACAACACTATACAACACAATACAACACAACACAACACTATACAACACAATACAACACTATACAACACAATACAACACTATACAACACAACACAACACAACACAATACAACACAATACAACAACACAATACAACACAATACAACACTATACAACACAATACAACACAATACAACACAACACAATACAACACAACACAATACAACACAATACAACACAACACTATACAACACAATACAACACAATACAACACTATACAACAACACAATACAACACAATACAACACAATACAACACTATACAACACAATACAACACAACACTATACAACACAATACAACACAATACAACACAACACAACACAACACAACACAATACAACACAATACAACACAACACAACACAACACAATACAACACAACACTATACAACACAATACAACACAATACAACACTATACAACACAATACAACACAGTGCAACACAATACAACACAATACAACACAACACTATACAACACAATACAACACAATACAACACAACACTATACAACACAATACAACACAATACAACACTATACAACACTATACAACACAATACAACACAACACTATACAACACAATACAACACAATACAACACAACACAACACTATACAACACAACACAATACAATACAATACAATACAATACAATACTTTCCTCTTCTATCATGTACTCTCCATCCCGGTGAATCTAAAAGATTGACCTTTCCCCTCCCTACTCTTCTTCTTACCTTTTCTCTTTTCAATGTTTTCAATGTTTCATCTCTTCTCTCTCTCATTGTGTGTCCTCAGCCACAGGGGATCTCAACATCTCCAGGAAACCTCCCATCTATAAGCGACATGGTATATGTGTCGGGCTGCCTGCCCTGAGGCATTGTCTGTGATGTGATTTAGCTGTGATTGATGTGTTTGTTTTGTGTGTGTGTCCCAACAGAACCACACAGTTGAATGTATCAACCTCTTACAACAATGATCAAGCTAAAAGATGAACCACCGTCAATTATAGCTACCTCATTGGAAGTATACCATGTCTCAGAGGATGAGGAGCTATTGGTAATATTTAATCTTCCGTAAAAAAAAAATGGTGGTGTAAATCCAATATATTTTATGTTTAATGTGATGTTGTTGTAACGATGTGCGCAATTTGCTGTCCCCTCAAAATAACTCAACACACAGCCATTAATGTCTAAACCGCTGGCAACAAAAGTGAGTACACCCCTACGTGAAAATGTCCAAATTGGGCCCAAAGTGTCAATATTTTGTGTGGTCACCATCATTTTCCAGCACTGCCTTAACCCTCTTGGGCATGGAGTTCACCAGAGCTTCACAGGTTGCCACTGGAGTCCTCTTCCACTCCTCCATGACAACATCACGGAGCTGGTGGATGTTAGAGACCTTGCACTCCTCCACCTTCCATTTGAGGATGCCCCACAGATGCTCAATAGGGTTTAGATCTGGAAACATACTTGGCCAGTCCATCACCTTTACCCTCAGCTTCTTTAGCAAGGCAGTGGCTGTCTTGGAGGTGTGTTTGGGGTCGTTATCATGTTGGAATATTTTCACCAGCAATTAAGACAACACACTGAGCGTAAATATATATATTGATTGAAATTGTTCCCGAATGGGTGAGCGTTCATGTGCAAAGGATTAGCATTTCAATTGTTATAATTATCACTCTGTAGTGACTTCTTAGTCGACCCCCACTTCCCCTTTTGTCTAACAAGCCGCCATGAAGGTTCAGCCCACTAGGGCACATTCTCCTATCATGTTTGTTTATGCATTTCTGTGAATTACTTAGTTAGTAATAAATAAATGATTTAAGACAATTGATGTATGGATGACTCATAGTGAAGACTGGGTTTGTGCAGATAACCAACAATTTACGACGTTCGGAATGAGACTAACGTGAGGTAAAGTAAATAATTCATTAATTCGAACACTAATTGATCAGATACAATATCTGTAAAGTTATTTTAGGAAATGATAACTTTGTAATCTGAATATTTTTCCTTGGTGCCCCGACTTCCTAGTTAATTAGTTACGTGATTAATCAGTTGATCGCGTAATAACTAATTACAGAGAATCTTTGATAAAAACTATCAGTCTTCAGTTAATGATAGTAAAGACACAACACTGCCCTGCAGCCCAGTCTCCGAAGGGAGGGGATCATGCTCTGCTTCAGTATGTCACAGTACATGTTGGCATTCATGGTTCCCTCAATGAACTGTAGCTCCCCAGTGCCGGCAGCACTCATGCAGCCCCAGACCATGACACTCCCACCACCATGCTTGACTGTAGGCAAGACACCCTTGTCATTGTACTCCTCACCTGGTTGCCGCCACACACGCTTGACACCATCTGAACCAAATAAGTTTATCTTGGTCTCATCAGACCACAGGACATGGTTCCAGTAATCCATGTCCTTAGTCTGCTTGTCTTCAGCAAACTGTTTGCGGGCTTTCTTGTGCATCATCTTTAGAAGAGGCTTCCTTCTGGGACGACAGCCATGCAGACCAATTTGATGCAGTGTACGGCGTATGGTCTGAGCACTGACAGGCTGACCCCCCACCCCTTCAACCTCTGCAGCAATGCTGGCAGCACTCATACGTCTATTTCCCAAAGACAACCTCTGGATATGACGCTGAGCACGTGCACTCAACTTCTTTGGTCGACCATGGCGAGGCCTGTTCTAGGTGGAACCTGTCCAGTTAAACCGCTGTATGGTCTTGGCCACCGTGCTCCAGCTCAGTTTCAGGGTCTTGGCAATCTTCTTATAGCCCCGGCCATCTTTATGTAGAGCAACAATTCTTTTTTTCAGATCCTCAGAGAGTTCTTTGCCATGAGGTGCCATGTTGAACTTCCAGTGACCAGTCAGTATGAGGGAGTGTGAGAGCGGTGACACCAAATTTAACACACCTGCTCCCCATTCACACCTGAGACCTTGTAACACTAACGAGTCACATGACACCGGGGAGGGAAAATGGCTACTTGGGCCCAATTTGGACATTTTCACTTAGGGGTGTACTCACTTTTGTTGCCAGCGGTTTAGATATTAATGGCTGTGTGTTGAGTTATTTTGAGGGGACAGCAAATTTACACTGTTATACAAGCTGTACACTCACTACTTTACTTTGTAGCAAAGTGTCATTTCTTCAGGGTTGTCACATGAAAAGATATATTCAAATATTTACAAAAATGTGAGGGATGTACTCACTTTTGTGATAGACTGTATGTATATATATATATATATATATATATATATATTAGGGAAGGTAATCAGGGAAGTGATGGAGTCCAGATGAGTCTGATGACTCGCAGGGGCGCATAACGATGGTGACAGGTGTGCTCCATAACGAGCAGCCTGGTGACCTAGAAGCCGGAGGGGGAGAACACGTGACAGTTATTTTACCTCTAGACTTCAGAGATAGGTCAACTAGTTGTTTTACCTCTCGACTTCAGAGATAGGTCAACTAGTTGTTTTACCTCTACACTTCAGAGATAGGTCAACTAGTTGTTTTACCTCTCGACTTCAGAGATAGGTCAACTAGTTGTTTTACCTCTAGACTTCAGAGATAGGTCAACTAGTTGTTTTACCTCTAGACTTCAGAGATAGGTCAACTAGTTGTTTTATCCTCTAGACTTCAGAGATAGGTCAACTAGTTGTTTTACCTCTAGACTTCAGAGATAGGTCAACTAGTTGTTTTACCTCTAGACTTCAGAGATAGGTCAACTAGTTGTTTTATCCTCTAGACTTCAGAGATAGGTCAACTAGTTGTTTTATCCTCTAGACTTCAGAGATAGGTCAACTAGTTGTTTTACCTCTAGACTTCAGAGATAGGTCAACTAGTTGTTTTACCTCTCGACTTCAGAGATAAGTCAACTAGTTGTTTTATCCTCTAGACTTCAGAGATAGGTCAACTAGTTGTTTTACCTCTCGACTTCAGAGATAGGTCAACTAGTTGTTTTACCTCTCGACTTCAGAGATAGGTCAACTAGTTGTTTTACCTCTCGACTTCAGAGATAGGCCTAATCAGTTTCCCTGTTTCATGGTTGAGTAGTTGTGCAGATCACCGAGGTGCATTGCTGACCATGAGAGTATGTCTGTGTCAGTCTATAAGTACTGTTCACTGTCCTGTATGTTTGTGTACTTTACAGACTTATGGTGTTTTTCTGTTAAGATACAGTAGCAACACACGTACTACCGAGACATTCAGGGATCATATACTTCAGCATTAACACAGCCGACAGTAATTACTTCCACATAAAGCCATCGCTACCAAGTTGTTGAGCCAGTCTGAACAGGTACTATCACGTGTGCTCTCAGACAAAGTCTGTGTACGTGCATTGATGCAAAAGAATGCTCTTGCGACATCATATTGAGCAGCACTGTCTCTGTGACATCATATTGACCAGCACGGTCTCTGTGACATCATATTGAGCAGCATGGTCTCTGTGACATCATATTGAGCAGCACGGTCTCTTTGACATCATATTGAGCAGCACGGTCTCTGTGACATCATATTGAGCAGCACGATCTCTGTGACATTATATTGAGCAGCACGGTCTCTGTGACATCATATTGAGCAGCACGGTCTCTGTGACATCATATTGAGCAGCACGGTCTCTGTGACATCATATTGAGCAGCACGGTCTCTGTGACATCATATTGAGCAGCACGGTCTCTGTGACATCATATTGAGCAGCACGGTCTCTGTGACATCATATTGAGCAGCACGGTCTCTGTGACATCATATTGAGCAGCACGGTCTCTGTGACATCATATTGAGCAGCACTGTCTCTGTGACATCATATTGAGCAGCACTGTCTCTGTGACATCATATTGAGCAGCACGGTCTCTGTGACATCATATTGAGCAGCACGGTCTCTGTGACATCATATTGAGCAGCACGGTCTCTGTGACATCATATTGAGCAGCACGGTCTCTGTGACATCATATTGAGCAGCACGGTCTCTGTGACATCATATTGAGCAGCACGGTCTCTGTGACATCATATTGAGCAGCACGGTCTCTGTGACATCATATTGAGCAGCACGGTCTCTGTGACATCATATTGAGCAGCACGGTCTCTGTGACATCATATTGAGCAGCGCGGTCTCTGTGACATCATATTGAGCAGCACGGTCTCTGTGACCTCATATTGAGCAGCACGGTCTCTGTGACATCATATTGAGCAGCACGGTCTCTGTGACATCATATTGAGCAGCATGGTCTCTGTGTTCACTAGACGTAACATGGTTTGAACACGTTTCCCATTCCAACACCAGAGTGAGGAGGAGAAACAGAGTATCTTCATTCATAATACATTCAAGTCTCTGGATACAAGCGATAGGGACGCGGGCTGTCGTGTACAGTGTGTAGACCACGCCACACACACCTAACACAATTATAATGTGTTAAGAATGAGACACATGCCTTAGGCCAGGGGGCTACCACTTCCACAGAACTTAATGATCCAGACTGGTTTCAATGTCCAACATGTTGAAAGCTGATTCTGAATCCATCAGGACACGCAGCCTTCCGACATGGTGCTCCTGTCCTGCAATTGTTATTGCTACCTCATGATTTGCAATGCAATCGGCCCCCACCAGCGGCAGTGCGGAGGTAGCTAGATAGATAGAAATCACTGAGTACTGGTGGGCCATCTATCAACAGAGAGGTGACAGAGGTATGATGAGTTATAGGACTCTCTCTCTCTCTCTCTCTCTGCCTCTCTCTCTCTCTCTCTCTCTGCCTCTCTCTCTCTCTCTCTCTCTCTCTGCCTCTCTCTCTCTCTGCCCCTCTCTCTCTCTGCCTCTCTCTCGTTATCTCTCTCTGTCTCTCATTATCTCTCTCTATCTCTCTCACTATACATCTCTCTCTGCCTCTCCCTCTCTCTCTCGCTCAATTTTCGACATGTGGCTTATATAACCTTCCTTCTCCTAGTCCCGCTCCCTTCATCCTTCTGTACTGTCCTTGGTCAACTGTCCTCTGTGTAAGTACCTGAGCCAGTCTACCTATCTGCAGTCTATTTTTATCAGACCACTTACTTACCAGATATTATCAACGCTATCTATCTCCTCTTTCATCTTCTTTACCTCCCCTCTCTTCATCTCTCTCTCTTCATCTCTCTCTTCCTCTCTCTTTCTCTCTTCATCTCTCTCTCTCTCTCTCTTCCTCTCTCTCTCTCTCTCTCTCTCTCTCTCTCTCCATCTCTCTCTCTCTTCATCTCTCTCTTCCTATCTCTTTATCTCTCTCTCTCTGTCTCTCTCGGTCTCTTCTCTCTGTATCTCTCTCTCTCTCCCCACCTCTATCTCTCTCCCCACCTCTCTGTCCCCCCACCTCTATCCCCACCTCTCTCTCTCCCCACCTCTATCTCTCTCCCCACCTCTCTCTCTCCCCACCTCTATCTCTCTCCCCACCTCTCTCTCTCTCTCTGTCTGACAGAACCTGTGCAGGTGATCTAGGTGCTGCTGTAACCCCTCCTCAATGGGAGGCAGCAGTACCAGGTCATCTGTGTAAGGTGAGACCAGGTGCTGCAGATTCTCTAAATCTAAATCCTCTGTCAGTCCTCTTTTAGAGACTAACTAGACTGAAGCTCCACAGTATGGAGCTCCCTGCATGCATTCCCCACCACATCTCTGCCCTTCTCTGCCTCACTCTCTGCATTAAGTCCAAAACAAACCGGCTAGACAATCAGTCATTACTGGGAGAGGAATACGGTTTTCTCTCAGGCTGCCTGCCATCATTAGTGGTGTGTGTACGTGTGTGTGTACGTGTGTGTACGTGTGTGTGTTCTCACCTCATCATGTTCTCTCCCTACAGATGATTCAAACTACTCGGCCACTAAGAGTAAAACCAGCGACAACATCCTCCAGACTTCCCAGTTTCCCGACTCGTATTCTCCTGACCACGACCACCAGCAGTCTAACCACTACCCCTACACTCCCTCTCCCAGAGGTACCGTCTAACCACTACCCCTACTCTCCCTCTCCCAGAGGTACCGTCTAACCACTACCCCTACTCTCCCTCTCCCAGAGGTACCGTCTAACCACTACCCCTACTCTCCCTCTCCCAGAAGTACTGTCTAACCACTACCCCGACACTCCCTCTCCCAGAGGTACCGTCTAACCACTACCCCTACACTCCCTCTCCCAGAGGTACCGTCTAACCACTACCCCTACACTCCCTCTCCCAGAAGTACTGTCTAACCACTACCCCGACACTCCCTCTCCCAGAGGTACTGTCTAACCACTACCCCTACTCTCCCTCTCCCAGAGGTACCGTCTAACCACTACCCCTACACTCCCTCTCCCAGAGGTACCGTCTAACCACTACCCCTACTCTCCCTCTCCCAGAGGTACCGTCTAACCACTACCCCTACACTCCCTCTCCCAGAGGGACCGTCTAACCACTACCCCTACACTCCCTCTCCCAGAGGTACCGTCTAACCACTACCCCGACACTCCCTCTCCCAGAGGTACCGTCTAACCACTACCCCGACACTCCCTCTCCCAGAGGTACCGTCTAACCACTACCCCTACACTCCCTCTCCCAGAGGTACCGTCTAACCACTACCCCGACACTCCCTCTCGCAGAGGTACCGTCTAACCACTACCCCGACACTCCCTCTCCCAGAGGTACTGCTGCTAAGGACCCAGAGGATTCACTGTTGGCTCAATGGGTTATTGAGAAATTGACTGATATATTGATCAAGATGTTTTTGAACTAAAGAGAGCACGTCTCATCATAGAATTGCTGTGTGTAGCAACCTTGAGTATTTCAAATCTCTCTCAAAGGCTGTGTCTTAACAGTAATTGTGATTTCCCTCTCTATCCTTTCTCTCATTCTTTCTTTCTTTCTTTCTTTCTTTCTTTTTCTCTCTCTCTCTCTGTCTCATCTCAGCTACTCGTGCCCGGAGGTTTTCCTCAGGTGGAGAGGAGGATGGGTGGAATCAAAGTCTTAACAGAGTCAGTATGACACAATAAATGCTTTTCAAAATACTATTAATTTGTATTTGTGACTGGGAGAGTGTGGACCAATGAAAAGGAAACAGTGATTAGCCATCTTTGCAATATTAAATGTACTATAAATTATTTATTTATCTGAATGTTTTATTTCTTTAAAGATTCAAAATGCAGAAAAATTCAGGAAATACCACTACTCAACATTGTTTATTTGTTGTTTTGGCAAGATATGGCTGTAAATATTTAATGAATGTTGTCTACAGGGCAAAACAGTCTTCATCCCCAGACATTATTCCTGTTGCTCTGCTCAAGCCATATGCTCATGTGTTCTCTTTCTTTGTCTCCTTTTCCTCTCTCTCTCTACTCTCTTTCATTCCCTCCTTCTTTCTCTCTCTCTCTCTCTCTCTCTCCTTCTCTCCCCCCTCCATCTCTCTCTCTCTCTCCTTCTCTTCCCCCTCCATCTATCTCTCTCTCCTTCTCTTCCCCCTCCATCTCTCTCTCTCTCCTTCTCTTCCCCCTCCATCTCTCTCTCTCTCCTTCTCTTCCCCCTCCATCTCTCTCTCTCTCCTTCTCTTCCCCCTCCATCTCTCTCTTTCCTTCTCTTCCCCCTCTCTCTCTCTCTCTCTCTCTCTCTCCTTCTCTTCCCCCTCCATCTGTCTGTCTCTCTCTCTCCTTCTCTTCCCCCTCCATCTCTCTCTCTCTCCTTCTCTTCCCCCCTCTCTCCTTCTCTCTCTCTCTCCGTCTCTTCCCCTCCATCTGTCTGTCTGTCTTTCTCTCTCTCTCTCCTCTCTCCTTCTCTCCCCCCTCTCTCTCTCTCTCTCGCTCTCTCTCTCCTTCTCTTCCCCCTCTATCTGTCTGTCTGTCTGTCTGTCTTTCTCTCTCTCTCTCTCTCTCTCTCTCTCTCTCTCTCTCTCTCTCTCTCCCCTTCTCTTCCCCCTCCACCTGTCTGTCTGTCTGTCTGTCTGTCTGTCTGTCTGTCTGTCTGTCTGTCTGTCTGTCTGTCTCTCTCTCTCTCTCTCTCTCTCTCCTTCTCTTCCCCCTCCATCTGTCTGTCTGTCTTTCTCTCTCTCTCTCTCTCTCTCTCTCTCTCTCTCTCTCTCTCTCTCTCTCCTTCTCTTCCCCCTCCGTCTGTCTGTCTGTCTGTCTGTCTGTCTGTCTCTCTCTCTCTCTCTCTCTCTCTCTCTCTCCTTCTCTTCCCCCTCCGTCTGTCTGTCTGTCTGTCTGTCTGTCTCTCTCTCTCTCTCTCTCTCTCTCTCTCTCTCTCTCCTTCTCTTCCCCCTCTCTCTCTCTCTCTCTCTCTCTCTCTCTCTCTCTCTCTCTCTCTCCTTCTCTTCCCCCTCCGTCTGTCTGTCTGTCTGTCTGTCTGTCTGTCTGTCTGTCTCTCTCTCTCTCTCTCTCTCTCTCTCTCTCTCTCTCTCTCCTTCTCTTCCCCCTCCATCTGTCTGTCTCTCTCTATCTCTCTCTCTCCCCTTCTCTTCCCTAGCTCCAAGGTGGTATAGGCCGTATGATTCTGAAGGAGGAGATGAAAGCCAGGTCTGGTTCCTATGACAATGACCCGTGGAGCAGCGCACGGAACTCCCGCACCAACTCCCGCACCAACTCCCGCAGTGGCAGCAAAGAGGCCCTGCACAATGTGGGCTACGGCAACACTGTCAACGGATGTAAGACATCCCACCACCATCCATGGTGCTAAACCCCAGTCCGTCCTTTTATCCACACGGACACAAGTATTGAGGCGTGATGGATCATCTTACTGTTATAGCAATAGTGTTTATTAGGATCCCCAGTCAGCCTCCTCTTCCTGGTGTCCAGACAGGAAACAACACAACAGATACAATACATACTGTAGATAAATATACAAGCCGTTCAGCAGACGCTGCCTTCCAGAGAGATCCACAGCTAGTGCCTTCATCTTAAGATAGCCAGGCAAGACAACCACATGTCACAGTCGTACCCCAACCCACGCATCACATACATAATACAATCAATTATACAATGCAAAATACAATAGAAAATGCATCGAAATGTCTGGGTGTCTCTTCACAGTCCCTGTCGTGCCTTAAGCTGTTGTTATTTCTAGCTTGAGTTACCTGGGTTACCAGAGAGTTCTTATGTAGTCATGTTACCTGGGTTACCAGAGAGTTCCATGTAGTCATGTTACCTGGGTTACCAGAGAGTTGTATGTAGTCATGTTACCTGGGTTACCAGAGAGTTCTATGTAGTCATGTTACCTGGGTTACCAGAGAGTTGTATGTAGTCATGTTACCTGGGTTACCAGAGAGTTGTATGTAGTCATGTTACCTGGGTTACCAGAGAGCTCCATTTAGTCATGTTACCTGGGTTACCAGAGAGTTCTATGTAGTCATGTTACCTGGGTTACCAGAGAGTTGTATGTAGTCATGTTACCTGGGTTACCAGAGAGTTGTATGTAGTCATGTTACCTGGGTTACCAGAGAGTTCTATGTAGTCATGTTACCTGGGTTACCAGAGAGTTTTATGTAGTCATGTTACCTGGGTTACCAGAGAGTTATATGTAGTCATGTTACCTGGGTTACCAGAGAGTTCCATGTAGTCATGTTACCTGGGTTACCAGAGAGTTGTATGTAGTCATGTTACCTGGGTTACCAGAGAGTTTTATGTAGTCATGTTACCTGGGTTACCAGAGAGTTCTATGTAGTCATGTTACCTGGGTTACCAGAGAGTTGTATGTAGTCATGTTACCTGGGTTACCAGAGAGTTGTATGTAGTCATGTTACCTGGGTTACCAGAGAGCTCCATTTAGTCATGTTACCTGGGTTACCAGAGAGTTCTATGTAGTCATGTTACCTGGGTTACCAGAGAGTTGTATGTAGTCATGTTACCTGGGTTACCAGAGAGTTGTATGTAGTCATGTTACCTGGGTTACCAGAGAGTTCTATGTAGTCATGTTACCTGGGTTACCAGAGAGTTTTATGTAGTCATGTTACCTGGGTTACCAGAGAGTTATATGTAGTCATGTTACCTGGGTTACCAGAGAGTTCCATGTAGTCATGTTACCTGGGTTACCAGAGAGTTGTATGTAGTCATGTTACCTGGGTTACCAGAGAGTTCTATGTAGTCATGTTACCTGGGTTACCAGAGAGTTTTATGTAGTCATGTTACCTGGGTTACCAGAGAGTTATATGTAGTCATGTTACCTGGGTTACCAGAGAGTTGTATGTAGTCATGTTACCTGGGTTACCAGAGAGTTGTATGTAGTCATGTTACCTGGGTTACCAGAGAGTTTTATGTAGTCATGTTACCTGGGTTACCAGAGAGTTCTATGTAGTCATGTTACCTGGGTTACCAGATAGTTCTATGTAGTCATGTTACCTGGGTTACCAGAGAGTTTTATGTAGTCATGTTACCTGGGTTACCAGAGAGTTCTATGTAGTCATGTTACCTGGGTTACCAGAGAGTTCTATGTAGTCATGTTACCTGGGTTACCAGAGAGTTCCATGTAGTCATGTTACCTGGGTTACCAGAGAGTTCCATGTAGTCATGTTACCTGGGTTACCAGAGAGTTCCATGTAGTCATGTTACCTGGGTTACCAGAGAGGTCCATGTAGTCATGTTACCTGGGTTACCAGAGAGTTCCATGTAGTCATGTCACCTGGGTTACCAGAGAGTTCCATGTAGTCATGTTACCTGGGTTACCAGAGAGTTCCATGTAGTCATGGCTCTATTTAATCCTGTGCGTTTCCCAGCCTCTGTTCTGGACCTGGGGACTGTGAAGACACTGGTTGCATGTCCTGTGTTGTACTGATGAGTGTCTGAACTGTGTGTCTGCTGCTTCAACACGTTCTGCCAGTTAAAGGTCTCCACAGCGCACACATCCCTGGGTCGCTCCTCTTTTCAGTTCACTGCAGCTAGTGACCGGAACAAGCTGCAACAAAACACTCAAACTGGACAGTTTTATCTCAATCTCTTCATTCAAAGACTCAATCATGGACACTCTTACTGACAGTTGTGGCTGCTTTGTGTGATGTATTGTTGTCTCTACCTTGCCCGTTGGGCTGTTGTCTGTGCCCAACAATGTTTGTACCATGTTTTGTGCTGCTGACATGTTGTGTTGCTACCATGTTGTTGTCATGTTGTGTTGCTACCATGTTGTGTTGCTGCCATGTTGTTGTCATGTTGTGTTGCTACCATGTTGTGTTGCTACCATGTTGTTGTCATGTTGTGTTGCTACCATGTTGTTGTCATGTTGTGTTGCTACCATGTTGTGTTGCTACCATGTTGTTGTCATGTTGTGTTGCTACCATGTTGTGTTGCTACCATGTTGTTGTCATGTTGTGTTGCTACCATGTTGTTGTCATGTTGTGTTGCTGCCATGTTGTGTTGCTGCCTTGCTGTGTTGTCATGTTGTGTTGCTGCCATGTTGTGTTGCTGCCTTGCTGTGTTGTCATGTTGTGTTGCTGCCTTGCTGTGTTGTCATGTGTTGCTGCCTTGCTGTGTTGTCATGTTGTGTTGCTGCCTTGCTGTGTTGTCATGTGTTGCTGCCTTGCTATGTTGTTGTCTTAGGTCTCTCTTTATGTCGTGTTGTGTCTCTCTTTATGTCGTGTTGTGTCTCTCTTTATGTCGTGATGTGTCTCTCTTTATGTCGTGATGTGTCTCTCTTTATGTCGTGATGTGTCTCTCTTTATGTCGTGTTGTGTCTCTCTTTATGTCGTGATGTGTCTCTCTTTATGTCGTGTTGTGTCTCTCTTTATGTTGTGATGTGTCTCTCTTTATGTCGTGATGTGTCTCTCTTTATGTCGTGTTGTGTCTCTCTTTATGTCGTGATGTGTCTCTCTTTATGTCGTGTTGTGTCTCTCTTTATGTCGTGATGTGTCTCTCTTTATGTCGTGATGTGTCTCTCTTTATGTCGTGTTGTGATGCTGTCTGTCTGTCTGTCTGTCTGTCTGTCTGTCTGTCTGCCTGCCTGCCTGCCTGCCTGCCTGCCTGCCCTGAGCTAGCTCCTCAGCAGCAGTGTGGAGGTGAGAGGAGAGTAGAGCGTCAGGAGTCTGAGACAGACAGAGATGAGGGATGAGTTTAATCTCAGCCTCTGATGGGCTGACTGATCGACGAATGTTGTTATAAGAGGAGCCGGTCCATAATGACTCAGCGCTGTCTTGACGATCCAGATGTATTACAGATGAATCCCAAATGGCACCCTACTCCCTTTATAGTGCACTACTTTTGACCAGGGCCGGTGCACTATGTAGTGAATAGGTTCCCATTTGGGACGCACACCATGTAATCTACCACCGAGCTGTGCCTTTACATCAACCATCTATGTACCATCACATACTGTATGTAGCTACGTATTGCTGAAATATTTTGAGGCCTTGCCAGATGGTGAGGGTTGCCAGATGGTGTATAAATTCAAGTGAGAGGGATGTTGTTGTGATATGAGATCCCCCTCAGGGTTGCCAGACTTGATATGTGGTCAGAGCTTCCATCCCTGTGACTGTGATGATTGTCTCTGTACCCAGACACTGGAGGATCACACACTGACGGGGTGAAGAGAACGAAAGAGAGATAGAGGGGGGGGGGTGATGTTGTCTGGTGTTCCTGTGTGCTTTCCTCTCCTACTGTTAATAGATTAGTCAGGGGAACTCAGGGAGAGACAGAGCACCCAGCTCCAGCTGAGATAGGGCTGGGGGATATCCCAGACCCCCTCTACACCCCCTCTACACTGGCAGCACAGTGGGGGATATCCCAGACCCCCTCTACACCCCCTCTACACTGGCAGCACAGTGGGGGATATCCCAGACCCCCTCTACACCCCCTCTACACTGGCAGCACAGTGGGGGATATCCCAGACCCCCTCTACACCCCCTCTACACTGGCAGCACAGTGGGGGATATCCCAGACCCCCTCTACACCCCCTCTACACTGGCAGCACAGTGAGGGGCAGAGCAGTAGAATGTGGAACCCACCCAACCACACACAAAAACCATGCTTCAAGCATTTGCCGCACATAAACACAGAAGTAATCTAACATTATGTACATAGCAAGACATGCACAGTGCTGTGCATCCCAACACACACACACACACACAACCTTGACCTTCACCCCCCTCTCCCTGATTAAACTGATACATTGTGACCAACTGAACCTGATTAGCTATCATGGCAGTTTATCATGTCTTATCTCTAATGATAACACACAGGCAGGCAGAGAGCAGAGAGCAGAGCAGGGAGCAGAGTGTAGAGCAGAGAGTAGAGCAGAGAAGAGCAGAGCAGGGGGCAGAGAGCAGAGAGTAGAGAGTAGAGCAGAGAGTAGAGCAGAGAAGAGCAGAGCAGAGAGTAGAGCAGGGGGCAGAGAGTAGAGAGTAGAGCAGAGAGTAGAGCAGAGAAGAGCAGAGCAGAGAGTAGAGCAGGGGGCAGAGAGCAGAGAGTAGAGTGTAGAGCAGAGAAGAGCAGAGCAGAGAGTAGAGCAGGGGGCAGAGAGCAGAGAGTAGAGAGTAGACAAAACAAGAAACATAAATCACCCATGTCACACCCTGGCCAAACCAAAATAATAAAGAGAACACAGAATACTAAGACCAGGGCGTGACACATCTACGTTGACATTTATTGTCATTTAGCAGATGCTCCAATCCAGAGCGACTTACGGTCAGTGAATTCGTCTTCAGATAGCTAGGTGAGACAACCACATATCACAGTCGTAGTCAGTTCCTTGGTAAAGTAGCTATCAGCAAAGTCAGAACTAGTCGGAAAAGACAAATACGCGTGTTTTATCGGGGGGGGGGGGGGGGGGGGGGGGGTAAGACTGAGATGTCTTGTTTAAGATGACCTTAATCTACTGTCATTTCAGTTCTCGTTGTTGTATATCTCTTGTTCGTCTTTGTTATAGGTCTTACGCCTCACTAAGACAAACAGTGTTATCTAATGTCCCTGTAGACTTCTTCCATCACTCCATCATCCACGTTGTAAAGTATCCTACAGCATTGTTTCGCTAAAACTTGTGAACCACAGCTGCTGTGTGTTTGGTATCTTTCATCATTGTCATGAACCTGGATTTAAGACTGATTGTATCAGGAAGGTATTTAGTTTCAAGGCTCTGATGAGAAACCATTATAGGAGCTTTATGAAACCAGATGAGAACACTTAACCGTGCATTTGTACAGGCAGAGGCTGTATCCTAACTATGTGTCTCTCTCTCTCTCTCTCTCTCTCTCTCTCTCTCTCTCTCTCTCTCTCTCTCTCTATCTCACCATACCTCCCTCTCTCCCCCACCCTCGTTGCCTCACTCTCTCTCTCTCTCTCTCTCTCTCTCTCTCTCTCTCTATCTCACCATATCTCCCTCTCTCCCCCACCCTCGTTGCTTCTCTCTCTCTCTCTCTCTCTCTCTCTCTCTCTCTCTCTCCCACCCTCTCCCACCCTCATTGCCTCTCTCTCTCTCTCTCTCTCTCTCTCTCTCTCCCACCCTCTCCTACCCTCGTTGCCTCTCTCTCTCTCTCTCTCTCTCTCTCTCTCTCTCTCTCTCTCTCTCTCCCTCTCTCCATCTGTTCCTATCTCTCTCTCGCTCTCTCTCTTTTCAGCTCCCACCAGATCCCACTACAGTACGGACAGTGGTGAGTGAGGTGCATCAGTGCCCTACTACTGTATATTGTCTGTCTGTAGACAGGGTCATCACAGGGTCATCACGGGGGACAGTAGTACAGTTACATCAGTTTATACCATGGTATTGTTGAATACTTGTTTCTGATTGGCTTGAAGGGCATTCTAGAGCATGCATTATTTTCCTATAATTCACAGTATAATTAAATGGCTATGAAGTTCATTCTTACATGTTCTATGATGTAGCTGTAGCTCACTATCTAGCTAGTAAACTTGCTATCTACATCAGTAAACCTGCTAGCTACTTCAGTAAACGTTCTATCTACATCAGTAAACTTGCAATCTACTTCAGTAAACGTGCAATCTCCTTCAGTAAACCTGCTAGCTACTTCAGTAAACGTGCTAGTGTAACGGATGTGAAACGGCTAGCTAGTTAGCGGTGGTGCGCGCTAAATAGCGTTTCAATCGATGACGTCACTTGCTCTGAGACCTTGAAGTAGTGGTTCCCCTTGCTCTGCAAGGGCCGCGGCTTTTGTGGAGCGATGGGTAACGATGCTTCGTGGGTGACTGTTGTTGATGTGTGCAGAGGGTCCCTGGTTCGCGCCCGGGTATGGGCGAAGGGACGGTCTAAAGTTATACTGTTACACTAGCTACTTTGGTAAACCTGCTAGCTACTTCGGTAAACCTGCTATCTACTTCAGTAAACGTGCTAGTTACTTCAGTGGATGTTGTCACATTTCTACCGCTAAATTAATACATTTCTAGCGGCAAAATGTGTTATAGCTGTAATATAAGCGGGATAATCAACCACCACTTTTTGTAAAGTTAGTGCCATTCCACTAGCGTGTCATGGCACACCTTCCACAGAACACATAGCCTTGTTGATTATCCCTTCGGTATGCAGGGGGGAGTCTACATGGGCTCTTCAGCTATGGTTTACAGCTATGCCAGGTCGCAGTTGCAAATGAGAACTTGTTCTCAACTAGCCTACCTGGTTAAATAAAGGTGTTCTCAACTAGCCTACCTGGTTAAATAAAGGTGTTCTCAACTAGTCTACCTGGTTAAATAAAGGTGTTCTCAACTAGCCTACCTGGTTAAATAAAGGTGTTCTCAACTAGCCTACCTGGTTAAATAAAGGTGTTCTCAACTAGCCTACCTGGTTAAATAAAGGTGTTCTCAACTAGCCTACCTGGTTAAATAAAGGTGAAATAAAAAATGTCTCTCGTCTGATGTTGACCAGTGGTGGAAAAGTATCCAACTGTCACACTTGAGGTAAAATAAATAGAAAATGACTCAAGTAAAAGTTAAAAGTCCCTCAGTAAAATACTACTTGAGTAGTATTGGTTTGAAATATACTTACGTTCAAAAGTAAATGTAATTGCAAAAATATACCTAAGTATTAAAAGTATAAATTATAAATTGTTTCAAATTCCTTATATTAAGCAAAACAGACGGCTGTGTATTTTCTTGTTTTTTACAGTTTATTTTCTGATAGCCAGGGGCAAGCTCCAACACTCAGACATAATTTACATACGAAGCATGTGTTTTAGTGAGTCGGCCAGATCTGAGGCAGTAGGGATGACCAGAGGTGTTCTCTTGATAAGTGTGTGAATTGGACCATTTCCCTGTCCTGCTGAGCATTCAAAATGTAACGAGTACTTTTGGGTGCCAGGGTAAATGTATGGAGTAAGAAGTACATAATTTTCTTTAGGAATGTAGTGAAGTAAAAGTAGAAGTTGTCAAAAATATCAATAGTATAGTAAATTACAAATACCCCCCCAAAAAACGACTTAAGCAGTACATTCAAGTAGTTTTACTGCAGTACTTCACACCACTGACATTGATTGAGTCATTCCTCTTTCACCCTATGATTGTTCTCTGTCTGGGACAATGGTCATTACATTGATAACAAATGCCATTTCAAGAGCCTGAGATCAATTATCCTGATGATTGTTTACACAAGGATTATAAAGCGTGCGTGTTGCATCGTAGAGGGGGGCATTCTTACATTTTATTCATTTAGCAGACGCTTTTTCGTAACAATGTAATAATGCAATATGCAGCACATAATATTCCAGGCTTTGACATTGCTTTGTAATTTCATTGCCTGTAAATGAAAATCACAGAGAGGGCTTCTCCATTGTGTTTGCTGTTAGCGCCCCCTGCTGTCTCTTCTATCGCCTTGCATTTGCAATCGGTTAGAGATTGCTACTTGCCCATCCCTCACAGTGTTTCTACTGAGTCGTGCTGCGGTGTTCTGCTGGGACGCAGTGTATGGGTCAGGTCCCAGGCTGAACGGCTGGGATGCTCGTGTTTCTTCTCTTTCAGACTCCTTCATCTCCAAGTCAGCCTCGTTGCCAGGCTATGGCAGGAACGGACTGCACAGGGTGAGTTCCCTGATGGGGGCGGGGGGTTGTCACAGGATGTGGGCGTTGTAAATTGATCCTGTGTGGACCCAAATCATCCCATAGCAAGAGTAAAGACCAATAACTTTTTTGTATCTCTAAAATAATTATTCTTGTCGTCTGTCTCTTTCAGCCCCAGAGTGCAGATTATTTCCAGTACGACAGCAGCAGTGCAGTTAACTGGGGAATCCGAGGTAATCAATCGTGGCTTTACCTTTCAATAGTTTCACTTACAAATTACATAACCAATGAGAATATGAATAAATGTGGTGATCAGCTCTTTTTTTTCTCTTTTTCTACAGAATACAAAGTAAGATGTTACGCAAATTAATGAACAAACTGACTATCACTGAACCAAATGTAAGCTGGCTGTAGAGAACACTAGTAGAGAACACTAGTAGTGAACACTAGTAGAGAACACTAGAAGAGAACACTAGAAGAGAACACTAGTAGAGAACACTAGTAGAGAACACTAAAAGAGAACACTAGTAGAGAACACTAGTAGAGAACACTAGAAGAGAACACTAGAAGAGAACACTAGAAGAGACCACTAGTAGAGAACACTACTAGATAACACTAGAAGATAACATTAGAAGAGAACACTTAGTAGAGATCACTACTAAAGAACACTTTTAAAGAACACTAGAAGAGAACACTAGAAGAGACCACTAGAAGAGGACACTGGTAGAGAACACTAGTAGAGAACACTAGAAGAGACCGCTAGTATAGACCACTAGTATAGACCACTGGAATAGAACACTAGTAGAGAACACTAGTAGAGAACATTACTAGAGAACACTAGAAGAGAACATTAGATGAGAACACTACTATAGAACACTACTAAAGAACACTAGTAGAGAACACTAGTAGAGAACACTAGAAGAGGACACTGGTAGAGACCACTAATAGAGACCACTAGAAGAGAACACTACTAGAGAACAGTAGAAGAGAACACTAGTAGAGAACACTACTAAAGGACACTAGAAGAGAACACTAGCAGAGAACACTAGAAGTTCAACACGAGTTGAGAACACGAGTTGAGAACACGAGTAGAGAACACGAATAGAGAACGCTAGGAGAGAACGCTAGAAGAGAACACTAGTAGAGAACACTAGAAGAGAACACTAGAAGAGAACACTAGCAGAGAACACTAGAAGTTCAACACGAGTTGAGAACACGAGTTGAGAACACGAGTTGAGAACACGAATAGAGAACGCTAGGAGAGAACGCTAGGAGAGAACGCTAGGAGAGAACACTAGAAGAGAACGCTAGGAGAGAACGCTTGTAGAGAACACTAGTAGGAAACACTAGTAGGTAACACTAGTAGAGAACACTAGAAGAGAACAATAGAAGAGAAAACTAGTAGAAAACACTAGAAGAGAACACTGGAAGAGAACACTAGAAGAGAACACTGGAAGAGAACACGAGTAGAGAACACTAGAAGAGAACACTGGAAGAGAACACGAGTAGAGAACACTAGAAAATAACACTAGAAGAGACCACTAGTAGAGACCACTTGATGAGAACACTAGTAGAGAACACTAGAAGAGACCACTGGTAGAGAACACTAGTAGAGAACACTCGTAGAGAACACTAGAAGAGGACACTGGTAGAGAACACTCGTAGAGAACACTAGAAGAGGACACTGGTAGAGAACACTAGTAGAGAACACTCGTAGAGAACACTAGAAGAGACCACTCGTAGAGACCACTAGAAGAGGACACTGGTAGAGAACACTAGTAGAGAACACTCGTAGAGAACACTAGTAGAGAACACTCGTAGAGAACACTAGTAGAGAACACTCGTAGAGAACACTAGAAGAGGACACTGGTAGAGAACACTAGAAGAGACCACTAGTAGAGACCACTAGAAGAGGACACTGGTAGAGAACACTAGTAGAGAACACTCGTAGAGAACACTAGAAGAGGACACTGGTAGAGAACACTCGTAGAGACCACTTGATGAGAACACTAGTAGAGAACACTAGAAGAGACCACTAGAAGAGACCACTAGTAGAGACCACTTGATGAGAACACTAGTAGAGAACACTAGAAGAGACCACTAGTAGAGACCACTAGAAGAGGACACTGGTAGAGAACACTAGTAGAGAACACTCGTAGAGAACACTAGAAGAGACCACTCGTAGAGACCACTAGAAGAGGACACTGGTAGAGAACACTAGTAGAGAACACTCGTAGAGAACACTAGTAGAGAACACTCGTAGAGAACACTAGTAGAGAACACTCGTAGAGAACACTAGAAGAGGACACTGGTAGAGAACACTAGAAGAGACCACTAGTAGAGACCACTAGAAGAGGACACTGGTAGAGAACACTAGTAGAGAACACTCGTAGAGAACACTAGAAGAGGACACTGGTAGAGAACACTCGTAGAGACCATTAGAAGAGACCACTAGTAGAGACCACTTGATGAGAACACTAGTAGAGAACACTAGAAGAGGACACTGGTAGAGACCACTAGAAGAGGACACTGGTAGAGAACACTAGTAGTGAACACTAGAAGAGACCACTAGTAGAGAACACTAGTAGAGACCACTTGATGAGAACACTGATAGAGAACACTAGTAGAGAACACTCGTAGAGACCACTAGAAGAGGACACTGGTAGAGAACACTAGTAGTGAACACTAGAAGAGACCACTAGTAGAGAACACTAGTAGAGACCACTTGATGAGAACACTAGAAGAGACCACTAGTAGAGACCACTTGATGAGAACACTAGAAGAGACCACTAGTAGAGACCACTTGATGAGAACACTAGTAGAGAACACTAGAATAGGATATTGAGGAAACCTATACCAAATTGTTGCAGTGAATTGTGTTGTTTTACAGGGTCAGCCATAATAGTACGGCACCCCTGGAGTAAATTATGACGAAGTGCCTTTCTCAAGAACAAATTAGATTTTTCACCTTTACAGCTCCTTTATTCAAAACAGAATCATTTCGGTTCCTGGCCCAACACTCTAACCGCTAGGCTACCTGCTGTATGCAATTGAGATTCTCCCTATGTCTCTATGAGGAAGTCTGGGCTGGCGGGACACTTCCTACAACAGGAATTGACCTTGTCCATAGTGTCACAGAGATAAGAGTCTCCTCTGCTCCTCTCAGGAGACGGGTTCACCCCAGGTCCACTCACCTGGAAATTAGGTCTGGACAGGGAAGGAGGTTCAAAGCCATTCCGAGAGAGATATGGAGAACGTTGTCCCGACTGAACAGTCAACTAGTGTCCATCCTATCTTACCTTTAGTATTAACCTCAGGTCAGAACCAGGAAGTGTGATTGTTGTCAGAGGAAGTACAGGTGAATGTATGACTAAAATCATTCCATGTTTTCCTCACAACCATTCCTCCCTCAGATCTACCCATATGATGTGTTGGTGGTCACCATAAGGAGGCAGAACCAGCCCCCCAATGACGTGGACAGAGCCAGGCTAGAGGTGAGTTTCTCGCAGGTTTGTTAACATGCAAGTAATGAACACCTCTCACTGCACATGCTATATGGTAAGTCAATTGTATTTCCATTTCTGAGTTGGTTATGACAATGTCTGCAACAACACTAACCTGTGTGTAATCTCTCTTTGCCAGCGCCACCTGTCTCCTGAGGACTTCTACCGGGTGTTTAGGATGACTATGCCTGATTTTGACCGGCTGGCACTGTGGAAGAGAAACGAGCTCAAGAAACAAGTCCGACTGTTCTGAAAGGATCAGACTGTAGAAGCTCAGTATAGCAGCCTGCTGGGCTTAACGTTAGAGGGGCCTGAGTCCTCACTGAGAGCCATAATAACCAGTCTGGGTAGTCCTCGATCCATCAGGTCAGAGTCACAGCAGAACCAGAACTAAAACCAGCTTGGGTTCTAGCCATAGAAATAGAATGAGTTGTAATGATATAGTTCTGTTGTTCCAGGACATCCTCTGAGCCAGAGAAATAGAATGAGTTGTAATGATATAGTTCTGTTGTTCCAGGACATCCTCCGAGCCAGAGAAATCCAGCCAGCCTGAGTCTATACATCAATAATATATCTCTGGAAAAAGAGGAGTAACAGGCTCCTCCCCCTGAGCCATGTCTGTTTGTGGGAGAACTAGACCAGGCTAGTTCTGCCTATGCTTCCAGTATTATGCGTTTGCTTTATTAGGAGGAGTTTAACTATAGTTCATGGCTGTCACGTCATGAGGTTATAGCAGATTTGAACCCTTTTCAGGTTGCAGGTTTGGAGAGCTCTGAGACATTATCTTATGATCAAGCAGGAAAGAGAACACCAGCAAACTGTCCAAACAGAACGTTCTACCAGTTAAACTCTGTCCTTGCTTTCTTTACTCTAAATATATTGTTTCATTCAGACTTTTATTTATTTATTTTTTACATTGAGACTAAAATGTTGTATTTCTTAATAGAGCAAGGGTCCCCCGCGGAGTGAAAGGCTAGATCGATGTATTGTGGTAGTACGGTTTAAGAAAATGTGTGGATCATTGTGTGTTTACTGAAAAACCAAAGTAATACAACTATATTAAGAACCAATTAGTTTGTTTGCTTGTGTTGTTTTTGTTTTAGATAGCAACATGCTTAAAGAGCGACTGTCCCTAAAAAGCAACTTCTCTTTTTGAAAACAGCCTATGTGGCATCGATATGAGTCAAAATAATTTATTCAAGTGTTAAAATTTACTACAAAGTGTAAAATAGGATAGTTTTGGTCATAAAGTCAGTCTCATCCAAAATCAGAGATTTGCGAGATAATAGAAAAATTGTTATGTCACGGAATGAAGGGTACCCTAACAGAATGAAGGGTACCCTAACAGAATGAAGGGTACCCTAACCGTTTTCCTTGACTTGGGTTTATTTCAATGTGGTTTGACATTTGAAATCCCTATGGGGCTAGTTAAAGACAATCAGTAAATTACACAATGTACATGGAACAATCATTTAAAATATTGATAGCTCCACATTTTTAAAAAAGAAGAAAATGTACTACTTTAAAATGAAGATAGCATGGGCAGCGCCTTTTAGGCTGTCACAGACACTATAATGGCACAAATACAAAGATGAGTCCATCTATCACTATGGCCTCTTGTTCGCACACGTATCTACCCTCTCATTGGCTAGAATGGTCCCACCTGATTTCGCCTACTCCCACCTGCTTTCTGTCTTTGAGGACATGTATTTCCATTGTTAGAGCGGTCAATCGACTATCTTGTCAATATAATAGACAATCTTTGCTACGTGGGAACACACACACAAAAGACACCCACTTTAACCCCCCCGTTTGGCTTCAGTCATGGCCTTCTTAATGACCAAGCCAAAAAATGAGGCCAAATCAGGAAGTTCAGCTCCACTTTAAACACACTGAATGCACGTTTCCAGAGAATATAAGACCAGGCTTTTGTCTACGTACTAGCAGTTGATTGTTTTACTAAATTGACGGGAAGGATCCAAACAATGTAATGTATGTGTTGGAGTTTTGGATTATTTAATCTTATCAATTTCAATTGAACCAAAGGGTTTCATTTACAGTAATGGAATATCATGTTATGATTGGATCTTGAATTGTATTCAGAGCTGGGATTGTAGTGAGGATAAAAGCTGACGTGACTGACTCTTCATGGGGAGACATGACCTGATTCTAACTCAACACATGGAGACAGAGATAATGAATAGAGATATACATTAATTAGATGGAATCTGCCTGTGGAGGAAAGTGGATTGAAGGGATCGGAGACCAGAAATCTGGATTAGAGATGAAATAGAGGAATGGTTCTGAATTAGATTACAACTGAAAGGGATTGAATGAACTCTTCCTTGAACAATACCAAGGTGAGGAGGGAAGGAATCGAGGTGAGACGGGAAGGAATTGAGGTGATGGAATTTTTATGGATGTTGAAGTGGAATTGATTTGATGGAATTGTCCTGATTGGTCTATGTGGATACCAGTCCAAATGACAACAAGGGTCCTGATATAATTTGTTTTAGTTTTAGTTTCATACAGTGCGATCTAAATCAACTTAGGGGTGTGAAATGATTACTGGTTGCTAAAGAATACACTATAGTGTGCATACAGTAGAACAAAACATTATCCTGCTGGGTTTTGAAGAGGTGACTCCTAGTTATCTCCTGTTAGGTTTTGAAGAGGTGACTCCTAGTTATCTCCTGTTGGGTTTTGAAGAGGTGACTCCTAGTTATCTCCTGTTGGGTTTTGATGAGGTGACTCCTGTTGGGTTTTGAAGAGGTGACTCCTAGTTATCTCCTGTTGGGTTTTGAAGACGTGACTCCTAGTTATCTCCTGTTGGGTTTTGAAGAGGTGACTCCTAGTTATCTCCTGTTGGGTTTTGATGAGGTGACTCCTGTTGGGTTTTGAAGAGGTGACTCCTAGTTATCTCCTGTTGGGTTTTGAAGACGTGACTCCTAGTTATCTCCTGTTGGGTTTTGAAGAGGTGACTCCTAGTTATCTCCTGTTGGGTTTTGATGAGGTGACTCCTGTTGGGTTTTGAAGAGGTGACTCCTAGTTATCTCCTGTTGGGTTTTGATGAGGTGACTCCTGTTGGGTTTTGAAGAGGTGACTCCTAGTTATCTCCTGTTGGGTTTTGAAGACGTGACTCCTAGTTATCTCCTGTTGGGTTTTGAAGAGGTGACTCCTAGTTATCTCCTGTTGGGTTTTGATGAGGTGACTCCTGTTGGGTTTTGAAGAGGTGACTCCTAGTTATCTCCTGTTGGGTTTTGAAGAGGTGACTCCTAGTTATCTCCTGTTGGGTTTTGAAGACGTGACTCCTAGTTATCTCCTGTTGGGTTTTGAAGAGGTGACTCCTAGTTATCTCCTGTTGGGTTTTGATGAGGTGACTCCTGTTGGGTTTTGAAGAGGTGACTCCTAGTTATCTCCTGTTGGGTTTTGAAGAGGTGACTCCTAGTTATCTCCTGTTGGGTTTTGATGAGGTGACTCCTGTTGGGTTTTGAAGAGGTGACTCCTAGTTATCTCCTGTTGGGTTTTGAAGAGGTGACTCCTAGTTATCTCCTGTTGGGTTTTGAAGAGGTGACTCCTAGTTATCTCCTGTTGGGTTTTGAAGAGGTGACTCCTAGTTATCTCCTGTTGGGTTTTGAAGAGGTGACTCCTAGTTATCTCCTGTTGGGTTTTGAAGACGTGACTCCTAGTTATCTCCTGTTGGGTTTTGAAGACGTGACTCCTAGTTATCTCCTGTTGGGTTTTGAAGACGTGACTCCTAGTTATCTCCTGTTGGGTTTTGAAGAGGTGACTCCTAGTTATCTCCTGTTGGGTTTTGATGAGGTGACTCCTGTTGGGTTTTGAAGAGGTGACTCCTAGTTATCTCCTGTTGGGTTTTGAAGAGGTGACTCCTAGTTATCTCCTGTTGGGTTTTGAAGAGGTGACTCCGAGTTATCTCCTGTTGGGTTTTGAAGACGTGACTCCTAGTTATCTCCTGTTGGGTTTTGAAGACGTGACTCCTAGTTATCTCCTGTTGGGTTTTGAAGACGTGACTCCTAGTTATCTCCTGTTGGGTTTTGAAGAGGTGACTCCTAGTTATCTCCTGTTGGGTTTTGAGGATGTGACCCCTAGTTATCTCCTGTTGGGTTTTGAAGAGGTGACTCCTAGTTATCTCCAGTTGGGTTTTGAAGAGGTGACTCCTAGTTATCTCCTGTTGGGTTTTGAAGAGGTGACTCCTAGTAATCCAATAGATCATACAATATTCTTGGTAGCCTACATGCAAAGCTGTCCTTTTTCTTTCAGTTGTATTTGGATGGTCTGGTATGAGGTTGTGCATCATAGGAAGAGATAGTTCTGATTGTTAGTGTATACAGCACTGCCTTTATCAGACTCATATTAGTCATACTGACTAGCAGCAGTCATTTAGTATAAATAACTCTTACTGTCATCTTTGTAATGGCTGTTTGTTTTATGTGTGTGTGTGTGTGTGTGTGTGTGTGTGTGTGTGTGTGTGAGAGAGAGAGAGAGTCGCAAGTTATCATAGATATTTACAATACTAACAGCAATACTGGTCAATAATGTACATACAGTACTTCCAGAATTCACAATCTCATTTTTGAATCTATATCCATTATAAAAGGTTTGGGAGACGGTTAAATGTATGTTTTCATTTTGTAACTGTACAAAGCAATCTGCATATTATTTATTTCAATGTCAGAACTACTGCTCAACAAATGATGTACATATTTTATTTAAATTAAAGCAGTTTACATGTGGATATTTGTCTGTGTTGATTGTACTAAGGTGATGTCATCGTGTGTAGCACAGTAGCCAATTAGATGTATTTTAAACTAGCGCTAGGACCCTGTGAGAGCGAGCAGATGAGGTAAACTCGCGTCTGTGACTGACTCATTTTTGTGTGTCACTTACGCCACACATGGGTCCACGTCGTGTAGCCTACTGCTGCGCAAACTTGTGCAAAATAAATGAACGTCAAAGAAGAAGCGGATTGGAAAACACACATGGATACCAGTAGTGTTAACTGTAAGTAACTGTACTATTTCTAACGCAATGGCGTGAAATGAATAGCGAAAACTGTTGAAGTATTAGTAAACTATTGAAGGAAAGTTTGGACATGTCTCTCTACCTATCTCTGTAACTGACATATCGGGGTTGATGCCTCTATTGTTGATTAATTGATGCAGTATATCGTAGTAAAGTTAAATCGGTGCAGACATGCTGTGTGAATTGAACAAGATATCGGCTTGTTTCAGGGAAGTGATGCAATCTGAAGCTGACAGAGTACCTGTGGGAAGCTGCGCTGGAAGCGCGGAGTGTCTGGGTCTCTGTCTGCGCATCAGAATGCACAGAGGGAGAAATTGATTATTTATTTATTTTTATCAGAGGGCTTTGAGAGATTTTTTTTTAGAAAATTACAAAAACCGTTTTTTCATACTTGGAAATAAAATTTTCAAATAGCCTATACATAATATTAAAATGTTATTTTTATTTCGATGTTTTTAACAAATGTATTGTTATAATTTGAATAATAAATGCCCAGTTTAGGAGAAAACCGTTATCTTTTTTTGCTGTGTTATTATAATGCATCCTGTGTCCACCTCTCATCCTACTCTGCATCATTGTTATGGACCTTGACCTATCAGTGTTTCCTAGTCTTCCCCTTCCTCTCTCTACCGCCTGTCCTCTGTGTTCTGCTAGTTGAAGGCCAAGGATGACTATTTATGACTCGGGTGAAAACTAACTACCTCACTCTGCATCCAGGATGTCAGTCCAGCTGCATGCCCCATGCACAAACACCAGGAAAAAACACCCATTAGCCATGTATGCTGTTTGTTTCTATCCTGTGTGTGTGTGTGTGTATATGTGTGTGTGTGTGTGTGTGTGTGTGTGTGTGTGTGTGTGTGTGTGTGTGTGTGTGTGTTACATGCATCTCCTAAGCTACATTTAAATAAATTATTTCTGTCCCTCTTAATGCCTCATTGACAAAATAGGCAGACGAAGCACAAAGACACGCATTCCTCAGTGACTTACATGTTGCATATCTAATGTGCTTTGCTAAGCTATGTTCTAGCTACACTACATTCCCTGGCCTGTACTGTCTTTGCACATTTGTGTTTTAGTCATTTAGTTCGGAGAACTACATTCAGTTCCCACGGGCTCTCCTCTGTACACTAGCTCAACAGAACCTGGTAGCATGAGACAGGATGGAGAGTTATGTTATGGTGGGAAGATTAGTGTTAGGACATAGACAAACACGTGATCCAGGTTCCACTTCCACACTCCATTCTTCCAGGGAGGAGCAACAGCAACCTTGTCCTGGTGCTGAGCCTGTTTAATAAGCACTTCAGGTGCCGCCAGTCAGAGTGCCAGCTTGGAGAGCTGTGAGGTTGCTGGTTGGTTTAGTGGCCATGAGGCCTTTCGTTTGGTTTTGAATCTGTGTGGGCATGCCTCCTTGTAGCTTCCTTTTTGTACATATTGATGTTTCGTCACCATCTGAACAAATAACAATCCGCTTGGACTGGCCAACCAAGAGGTCAAGAGAGACAGGGCTGGCCCTGAACCAAGGTAGGGATGGGAGAGACAGGGCTGGCCCTGAACCAAGGTAGGGATGGGAGAGACAGGGCTGGCCCTGATCCAAGGTAGGGATGGGAGAGACAGAGCTGGCCCTGAACCAAGGTAGGGATGGGAGAGACAGGGCTGGCCCTGAACCAAGGTAGGGTTGGGAGAGACAGGGCTGGCCCTGATCTAAGGTAGGGATGGGAGAAACAGGGCTGGCCCTGAACCAAGGTAAGGATGGGAGAGACAGGGCTGGCCCTGAACCAAGGTAGGGATGGGAGAGACAGAGCTGGCCCTGAACCAAGGTAGGGATGGGAGAGACAGGGCTGGCCCTGAACCAAGGTAGGGATGGGAGAGACAGGGCTGGCCCTGAACCAAGGTAGGGATGGGAGAGACAGGGCTGGCCCTGAACCAAGGTAGGGATGGGAGAAACAGAGCTGGCTCTGAACCAAGGTAGGGATGGGAGAGACAGGGCTGGCCCTGATCTAAGGTAGGGATGGGAGAAACAGGGCTGGCCCTGATCTAAGGTAGGGATGGGAGAAACAGGGCTGGCCCTGAACCAAGTTAGGGATGGGAGAGACAGGGCTGGCCCTGAACCAAGGTAGGGATGGGAGAGACAGAGCTGGCCCTGAACCAAGGTAGGGATGGGAGAGACAGAGCTGGCCCTGAACCAAGGTAGGGATGGGAGAGACAGGGCTGGCCCTGAACCAAGGTAGGGATGGGAGAGACAGGGCTGGCCCTGAACCAAGGTAGGGATGGGAGAGACAGAGCTGGCCCTGAACTAAGGTAGGGTTGGGAGAGACAGGGCTGGCCCTGAACCAAGGTAGGGATGGGAGAGACAGAGCTGGCCCTGAACCAAGGTAGGGATGGGAGAGACAGAGCTGGCCCTGAACCAAGGTAGGGATGGGAGAGACAGAGCTGGCCCTGAACCAAGGTAGGGATGGGAGAGACAGGGCTGGCCCTGAACCAAGGTAGGGATGGGAGAGACAGGGCTGGCCCTGAACCAAGGTAGGGATGGGAGAGACAGGGCTGGCCCTGAACCAAGGTAGGGATGGGAGAGACAGGGCTGGCCCTGAACCAAGGTAGGGATGGGAGAGACAGAGCTGGCCCTGAACCAAGGTAGGGATGGGAGAGACAGAGCTGGCCCTGAACCAAGGTAGGGATGGGAGAGACAGAGCTGGCCCTGAACCAAGGTAGGGATGGGAGAGACAGAGCTGGCCCTGAACCAAGGTAGGGATGGGAGAGACAGGGCTGGCCCTGAACCAAGGTAGGGTTGGGAGAGACAGGGCTGGCCCTGAACCAAGGTAGGGATGGGAGAGACAGGGCTGGCCCTGAACCAAGGTAGGGTTGGGAGAGACAGGGCTGGCCCTGAACCAAGGTAGGGATGGGAGAAACAGAGCTGGCCGTGAACCAAGGTAGGGATGGGAGAGACAGGGCTGGCCCTGAACCAAGGTAGGGTTGGGAGAGACAGGGCTGGCCCTGAACCAAGGTAGGGATGGGAGAGACAGGGCTGGCCCTGAACCAAGGTAGGGTTGGGAGAGACAGGGCTGGCCCTGAACCAAGGTAGGGTTGGGAGAGACAGGGCTGGCCCTGAACCAATGTTGTGGTCTCCCTTGGCACATGTACATTCAACACATACGCTGATTTCTCACATAAATGCACACATTCATTCAGGTTACTGACCCTAGAACCCAAAGACGAAGAGTGTAAAAAATATATATATATATATATATATATCATTAGGCTAGTTAGGTTTCGTTACCGGTTAGTACCTCCCTACCTGTGGGACAGTTTAGGGGAGAAGTCTTTGCGGGTGTTGGCTAGGAATATGACTCATTCAAGACTTCAGAACATTATTCTTGTTCTCCTTGCTATATTTTACAACCTGCTCTGAGCTCAAAGACTTATTGTTCCTCTTTGGAAGACATTTAGAGAGGTGCAGTCATTAACATATGGAAAACATTAATAACTAAACAATCACTCCCACCATATGTCCCATTACAATAAATATGTGATTCATGTTATCCGTGTGTGGATTTGATCCAAATCAAAGAAGCTTGAC
Source organism: Oncorhynchus mykiss (assembly GCF_013265735.2). Lineage (NCBI taxonomy): Eukaryota > Metazoa > Chordata > Actinopteri > Salmoniformes > Salmonidae > Oncorhynchus > Oncorhynchus mykiss. The sequence continues at coordinate 9,815,680 of NC_048574.1, read as the reverse complement.
ACAAAGATCTCCAACTACACACTGAGAGAAGTGCACATTCACTTGGGGAACGTCAATACATATTCATGTAACGACACATCAAAGCAGAGCTGTGTTTAACTTGGATGTAAAAGTGGACGAGATGTCTCACAGGATGAGGGCTTTGGGTAAACATTTATAGTGCTTGTTGATTTAGTCATGTATACCGAGTGTGATCTGCTCTGTGGGGTATGAAAATATACAATTTTCAAACATCAGTATAGGATTCTGTGGTTTATGGAAAGGTCTTTCCTTCTGAATCTGCTGAATGAGTATAATTTCTTCCTATGACAATCTGTGTAACAGAACTCACAGTGGTCCTGCCCCCCCAAACCCAACCACGTGGCCTGATTAGAGAAAAAGGCCTCCTACTTATAGAATATACACCAAACGTCAGTGCACAGGGTAGGTGAATTCTGACAGAGTTGTACAGTATTTTGGTGGATATTGTGGAGGAGACATTGAGTGGGTCTGGATTAAGACCCTTCTCTGAGCCCTGTACATGACACACTCCTATAAATACCCTGTGACGCAGAGACAAAGCCCCCAGTCTTCTGCTGCTCATAAGGCCTGATGGGCCACACAGGCCTAACACTGTCTGTCTCACGCACTGGAATGCCTGCTGAGACCAGACTGACCAACAGCATCTCTCTCTTTCTCACTCACTCACACACATACAGTTGAAGTCGGAAGTTTACATACACTTAGGTTGGAGTCATTAAAACTCGTTTTTCAACTCGTCTCCACACATTTCTTATTAACAAACTATAGTTTTGGCAAGTCAGTCAGGACATCTACTTTGTGCAACGACACAAGTCATTTTTCCAACAATTGTTAACAATTGTTATTTCACTTATAATTCCCTGTATCACAATTCCAGTGGGTCAGAAGTTTACATACACTAAGTTGACTGTGCCTTTAAACAGCTTGGAAAATCCCAGAAAATGATGTCATGGCTTTAGAAGCTTCTGATAGGCTAATTGACATAATTTGAGTCAATTGAAGGTGTACCTGTGGATGTATTTCAAGGTCTACCATGGGGAAATCAGCCAAGACCTCAGAAAACAAAATTGTAGACCTCCACAAGTCTGGTTCATCCTTGGGAGCAATTTCCAAATGCCTGAAGGTATCACGTTCATCTGTACAAACAATAGTACGCAAGTATAAACACCATGGGACCACGCAGCCATCACACCGCCAAGGAAGGAGACGCGTTCTGTCTCCTAGAGATGAACGTACTTTGGTGTGAAAAGTGCAAATCAATCCCTGAACAACAGCAAAGGACCTTGTGATGATGCTGGAGGAAACGGTTACAAAAGTATCTCAATCCACAGTAAAACAAGTCCTATATCGACATATCCTGAAAGGCCGCCCAGCAAGGAAGAAGCCACTGCTCCAAAACCGCCATAAAAAAAGCCAGACTACGGTTTGCAACTGTGGATGTATTGAAGCAACATCTCAAGACATCAGGAAGTTAAAGCTTGGTTGCAAATGGGTCTTCCAGATGGACAATGACCACAAGCATACTTCCAAAGTTGTGGCAAATGGCTTAAGGACAACAAAGTCAAGGTATTGGAGTGGCCATCACAAAGCCCTGACCTCAAGCCTATGGAACTGAAAAAGTGTGTGCGAGCAACAACAATTTAACAATTTAAAGGCAATGCTACCAAATACTAATTGAATGTATGTAAACTTCTGACCCACTGGGAATGTGATGAAATAAATAAAAGCTGAAATAAATAATTCTCTTTACTATTATTCTGACATTTCACATTCTTAAAATAATGTTGTGATCCTATGTGATCTATGACAGGGAATTTTTACTAGGATTAAATGTCAGGAATTGTGAAAACTGAGTTTAAATGTATTTGGCAAAGGTGTATGTAAACTTCTGACCTCAACTATATATATATATATATGTGTGTGTGTGTGTGTGTATATATATATATACATACATACACATGTGTAACGGCAGAGTGAAATCAGACTTATGTTGATTATGAATAGGGATGTAAGAGCTGAAATGGTCTTTGTCTGAGAGTGGCCCGCCACAGTTTGACTCCGGGGCCTGTTGAGTGGAAATCAAAGCTGCCCGTCTAAAGGGGCACTCTGTGTGCTGCCCCCCCCCCCCCCCCCCCCCCCAAGGTCAGGGCCCTAGCAGGGGAAAGCTGAGAGACTGACTGGGCTGGGATTTTACTATGGTCGTAGATGGGAGTTGAGCTGAACTGACCTTTCTCTAACCTCGGAATGTCACGGATAGCCAAGGTCATAGAATAGCGATAAAAGACAGAGCTGTTAGAGAGAGAGAGATTTTATGAGTTATTTGAACTCCCTCCAACTCTCTCAAAATGCCCCAGAAAAGTCATTTCACAACCATCCTGTAGAGCAGTTTGGGTTGTTTTTCTGTAACTATGACTCCCATGATGGCCTGACCTAGGTCTCATTACTGGGTCTTCAGTCAAGGAGTCTCTACACAACACCAACGCAGACAAGAAACATGTGCACACACACACTCTTGTATCTCTTCAATACTCAGGCAGTATAAGGTCTAAAACAAGTTTTGTGAGGGAAAAGCGGGGAGCGAGTATTAGGACAATTATTCTCTCTTGGGGTCAGTCTGACCCTCCAGACAGAGAAGGTCCGGTAGTTTCTATCATATCTGAGCCTCCAGACAGAGGAGGTCCGGTAGTTTCTATCAGTCTGAGCCTCCAGACAGAGAAGGTCCGGTAGTTTCTATCAGTCTGAGCCTCCAGACAGAGAAGGTCCGGTAGTTTCTATCATGTCTGAGCCTCCAGACAGAGGAGGTCCGGTAGTTTCTATCAGTCTGACCCTCCAGACAGAGGAGGTCCGGTAGTTTCTATCATGTCTGAGCCTCCAGACAGAGGAGGTCCGGTAGTTTCTATCAGTCTGAGCCTCCAGACAGAGAAGGTCCGGTAGTTTCTATCAGTCTGACCCTCCAGACAGAGGAGGTCCGGTAGTTTCTATCATGTCTGAGCCTCCAGACAGAGGAGGTCCGGTAGTTTCTATCATGTCTGACCCTCCAGACAGAGAAGGTCCGGTAGTTTCTATCAGTCTGACCCTCCAGACAGAGGAGGTCCGGTAGTTTCTATCAGTCTGACCCTCCAGACAGAGGAGGTCCGGTAGTTTCTATCATGTCTGAGCCTCCAGACAGAGGAGGTCCGGTAGTTTCTATCAGTCTGAGCCTCCAGACATAGGAGGTCCGGTAGTTTCTATCAGTCTGACCCTCCAGACAGAGAAGGTCCGGTAGTTTCTATCATGTCTGAGCCTCCAGACAGAGAAGGTCCGGTAGTTTCTATCACTCTGACCCTCCAGACAGAGAAGGTCCGGTAGTTTCTATCATGTCTGAGCCTCCAGACAGAGAAGGTCCGGTAGTTTCTATCACTCTGACCCTCCAGACAGAGAAGGTCCGGTAGTTTCTATCATGTCTGAGCCTCCAGACAGAGGAGGTCCGGTAGTTTCTATCACTCTGACCCTCCAGACAGAGAAGGTCCGGTAGTTTCTATCATGTCTGAGCCTCCAGACAGAGAAGGTCCGGGGCTGGCCTCTGCAGAGCATTGTCATCAATTTCCTGTTGATGTGCAGCTTGTGTTTTCCTCTAAATAAACAGTTCCGTGTTGAAATATTGGCAGAGCAGCATCCTGAATGAAACTGAGACATGCACAATAACAACGCAGAGGGTAAAACGAGTCTATGGTGTGTTTATCTTGTCATGTGGCGGTGGCGTCTTGACAATGTGGGTGTGGCGTCCTGTCATGTGGGTGTGGCGTCTTGACAATGTGGGTGTGGCGTCTTGACAATGTGGCGGTGGCGTCTTGACAATGTGGGTGTGGCCAAAGTACATTTTTAGTAGACTCCCTGATGACATAAAGTCCCACTGACCAGTTGAAACCTAGACCTCCTCTGGGAGATGGATGTTCTCATGCGGTATCTCTGGAACTTGTCTTTATAATGCATGGAGGAATGGACTCAACAGACTCGAGCCACGTCTGTCCTCACTGCCTTTGATTTCCTGAAGTGCTGTGGAATCATTGCTATGTAATGACAATGTCATCCTCCTAGACTCTGTCCTTTCCCCCCCTCTCAGTGCTGTGGCCTGTTGTCTCTCTCAGATCTGTGATTGACCCAGTCCAACTTTTTGAATTTCACCCTCCCTCCCATGTGGTCTCCATATGACCAGGCTCTGGGTGCACAAAGGCCCTCTCTATGAGTCATTCCTCAGCCCTCGGTGAGTGTGATGAACAGCAAGCCTCTCGCCACAACAGCTGATGTGCATCTTCAGCGAGAGCCTGTCCTTGGCCGTGCACTGCCCCGTAGGGAGGACATGGCAGGTCAAACCAGACCACATAGCTCTCTCTCCTCCTAGACTACAGACCATTTGTTGTGTGCAGAGACGTCTCACTAAGCTCTGGTCTGGAGAGCCTACCACTGGACAGAAAGTAAATATAGAGTAATGTGATACCATTTAAGACTCAGAGATCAGCAGATCTTTTATACGAAGCAGAGGTCTAATAATGTGAAAGGATGAAGGCAGTGGATGGTGACGATGAAGTGAATTTGGGATGTTGTAGTAACGAGTGTAGATTACAGGAATAGGAAGCAGAAGGTTGGGGTTGATAGAAGCTGCTGTCGTCAGCCTAGACAGGGAAACCACAGCTGCGGGACATATCCTTTTACCCATAATGCCAATGGATGCCTCTGGACCGCACAGCTGCGTCCCTACGCCCCTGCACATATCAGTGTGTTTTGACTGAATGTTTTGTTGTTTTTTGTTCTAGTTTGTAACATTGCATTGTCCCTCTTTCTTCAAGAGTATTGTCATTGTCTAATTTTGTCCCTTGTCTGGACAATGGTGTATTGTTAGGGTGCGGAAAGGCTGAGGGCAAAGAGCATGAATGAAAGTTAAGGACAAACTCTCCTCTCTGTAGGATGGATCTGTTTTAGTGGAGACATTACTGTTGCGACCTGTTGTAGCTGTCTACATTGGCTCTGCTACCACCCACATGTATGTTATAGTAACATCAGACAGCCTCTAAGGGTTGGATTTCGTCTGTATCGCGGAAGAGCCGTGTTAAAATTGAAAGGTAATTTACGATTGCGCGACACATGCAGCGTTTACTGTGAATGCAGTCTCCGCGAACGCGGGAACATTGCCTTTACAATTCAACGGAGCTACAAAGCGAGTCTTCCGCGATACTTCTGCGATAAGGATTGACTCCAGCCCTGAGAGGCTGTCGGATGTTAATGGTAGCGTGAGTGCTTGTAAGTTTGCTGATTTGTCTTGTACTGTAAGCCAGCTCTGACTATACTGGAATAGTTCTCAGGCGTGGGGAGGGAAAGGAGAGAGTACATGTCAAATTTTATGATCTAAGCTGACAGCTCTGTGATCTGGGAGTGTTGACAGTTGGCAGGCGAGGCTTTGTTGACCTGAACTCAGAACTGCGGCAGGGGTCATAGTGTTCAATCACACTGTGTGGGTGTGGCTGCAGGGGAACGTCACTAGAGGCCTCTCTGAGCACTGTGACTCAACTGAAGGGCAAATCCACAGAAAAAGAATTGCGCTGAGACTCAGATTTTTTCCAACAAACATGGATTTCAAAGTATAACAAACCATACAAACTCTATGCACAAGGAATTCTTTTAACAATTTACACTGAATATTTGACACAAAAACACTTACTGGAAGAACTGTGCAGACACAATGTTTCATGAAACTCCCGACAAAACAGTTCTTGTGCTGATGTTGCTTCCAGAGGCAGTTTGGAAGTCAGTAGTGAGGGTTGCAACCGAGGACAGACGCGCTTCAGCACTCAGCGGTCCTGTTCTGTGAGCCTTGTGAGGCCTACCAGTTCGCGGCTGAGCCGTTGTTTCTCCTAGACGTTTCCACTTCACATTAACAGCACTTACAATTGACCGGGGCAGTTGGAAGTCACTAAGATAGCACCTCAGTAAGGCCATTCTACTGCTAATTTTAGTCTATGGCGATGCATGGCTGTGTGCTTGATTTTATACACCTGTCAGCAACGGGTGTGGCTGAAATATCAGAATCCACTCATTTGAAGTGTTTGAGTGTCCATATATCTCACACACAGTGCACAGAGTGGATTCGGAAAGTGTAAATCCACTTCACTTACTGTAGTTCAATAATAGATTAAAATGCATTATTCCAAAGTCAATGTGTCATGTCATAGCTGACACCCCATTCTTTCTGCAGACATCTTTGAATCTTAATTCGGCGTAGATACTTTTGTCGTTGTAGCTCCTAGACGTTACATTTTTTTTGTACATGCATACATACATTGTGCATTCGGAAAGTATTCAGACCCCTTGACTGTTTCTACACACAATACCCCATAATGACATCACAATACCCCATAATGACATCACAATACCCCATAATGACAAAGCAAAAACAGGTATTTAGAAATTTTTGCAAATTTATAAAAAATAAAAAGCTGACATCACATTTACATAAGAATTCCGATCGTTTACTCAGGACTTTGTTGAAGCACCTTTGGCAGTGATTAAAGCCTCAAGTCATCTTGGGTATGACGCTACAAGCTTGGCAAACCTGTGTTTGGGGAGTTTCTCCCATTCTTCTCTGTAGATGCTCTCAAGCTCTGTCAGGTTGGATGGGGACTGTCGCTGCACAGCTATTTTCAGGTCTCTCCAGAGATGTTCGATCGGGTACAAGTCCGGGCTCTGGCTGGGCCACTCAAGGACATTCAGAGACTTGTCCCGAAGCCACTCCTGCTTTGTCTTGGCTGTGTGCTTAGGGTCGTTGTCCTGTTGGAAGGTGAACCTTCGCTCCAGTCTGAGGTCCTGAATGCGCTGGAGCAGGTTTTCATCAAGGATCTCTCTGTACTTTGCTCTGTTCATCTTTCCCTTTCCAATCCTGACTAGTCTCCCAGTCCCTGCCACTGAAAAACGTCCCCACAGCATGATGTTGCCACCACCAAGCTTCATTGTAGGGATGGTGCCAGGTTTCCTCCAGACGTGACGCTTGGCATTCAGGCCGAAGAGTTCAATCTTTCATCAGACCAGAATATCTTGTTTCTTATGGTCTAGGAGTCTTTGGTGCCTTTTGAAAAACTCCAAGGAGGCTTTCATGTGTCTTCTACTGAGGAGTGGCTTCCGTCTGGCCATAAAGGCCTGACTAGTGGAGTGCTGCAGAGATGGTTGCCCTTCTGGAAGGTTCTCCCGTCTCCACAGAGGAACTCTGGAGCTCTGTCAGAGTGACCATCGGGATCTTGGTCACCTCCCTGACCAAGGCCCTTCTCCCCCAATTGCTCAGTTTGGCCAGGTGACCAGTCTTGATGGTTCCAAACTTCTTCCATTTAAGACTGATGGATTCCACTGTGTTCTTGTGGACCTTCAATGCTGCAGACATTTTTTGGTACCCTTCCCCAGATCTGTGCCTCGACACAATCCTGTCTCGGAGCTCTACGGACAATTTCTTCGACCTCACGGCTTGGTTTTGCTCTGACAATTGTGGGACCTTATATATAGACAGGTGTGTGTCTTTCCAAATCAAATTATGCAAACATTTCTAAAAACCTGTTTTCGCTTTGTCTTTATGGGGTATTGTGCGTAGATTGATGAGAAAAAATATTATTTAATACATTTTAGAATAAGGCTGTAACGTAACAAAATGTGGAAAAAGTGAAGGTGTTTGAATACTTTCTGAATCCACTGTATATAGGGCAGCAGCCTCTAAGGTGCAGGGTTGAGTAACCGGGTGGTAACTGGCTAGTGACTAAGTTCAAGACAGGATACTGGGTGGAGCTAGTGATGGCTATTTAACAGTCTGATGGCCTTGAGATAGGAGCTGTTTTTCAGTCTCTCGGTCCCAGCTTTGATGCACCTGTCCTGACCTCGCCTTCTGGATGGTAGCGGGGTGAACAGGCTGTGGCTTGGTTGGTTGTTGTCCTTGATGATCTTTTTGGCCTTCCTGTGACATCGGGTGGTGTAGGTGTCCTGGGGAGCAGGCAGTGTGCGCCCGGTGATGCATTGTGCAGACCGCACCACCCTCTGGAGAGCCTTGTGGTTGCGGGCAGTGTAGCTGCCGTACCAGGCGGTGATACAGCCCGACAGAATGCTCTCAGTTGTACTTTTGTGAGGGTCTCAGCTAGGTTAAAGATATGTGGGGGTTTTGGTAACAAGGCAATGTTTCTTAAATTTACAGAAGGCAGAAAAATGGTTCCAAAACTAAATAGAAGTGTTGATTTTACCTGGCAGGGGTCTTTACTTCAACATTTATTGTGTTTTGATGCATTTCTAATATTATTATTTTTTAAAAGTTTTCTGGTTGATGTTTTCTAAGACCCCTTTTCCATCTGTTTGACCAGAAATCAAATGTAAAATGGTTGAGAAGTGTGTGTGTGTGTGTGTGTGCGTGTGCGTGTGCGTGTGTGTGTGTGTGTGTGTGTGTGTGTGTGTGTGTGTGTGTGTGTGTACCTTAATTTCCAAAGAACAGCTTTTAATTAGACACAGAATTTGACATGCTGCTATGAACTTCAGGTTGGTGCTCATTGGTCATTTTACATGGAAACGACCTAAACCAGCTACGCCACCCACAGGATCTCCCAGGCTGACACACTTCCCAGAGATGTCCGAGCAGAGGGCGCAGGGGAGTGGGCGTCTGGGCGAGAGGGGTGTAGGGCTGGAGGTTTGAGGGTGTTGCATGGGAATGCAAGTGGCGAGGCGAGCGGGCCAGGCCCCTCTCTGGCCCTGGCAGTAGGGGTTCAGACAGACTAGTGACCCCTAGTGACCCGGGGGGTGTGGAGTTGTGATTTCACCCCACACTGCTCCAATAACACACACATCCTACAGCACCGCTTGGCCTGGTTCTGCTCCTGCTCCCATTTTTCTCTTTCCTCATACACATACAGTATGTCTATGCTCTCTAGTGAGAGGTGATGATCACACACATCCTACAGCACCGCTTGGCCTGGTTCTGCTCCTGCTCCCATTTTTCTCTTTCCTCATACACATACAGTATGTCTATGCTCTCTAGTGAGAGGTGATGATCACACACATCCTACAGCACCGCTTGGCCTGGTTCTGCTCCTGCTCCCATTTCTCTTTCCTCATACACATACAGTATGTCTATGCTCTCTAGTGAGAGGTGATGATCACACACATCTATATTGTTTAGCAGCAGAAATCCAGGTTTTATTATTTTGTTAGGCTCCATTTCCTTGTTTTCAAGAGGAAGGAAACCAACCATTCTCTGTGGAAACAATCTGCTGCTCTTTTTAAACGTCTCCTCAATGAATTAGAGATTCAATCTGCTGACTATGAGAAAATAAGCCAGCATTCATTAGCTACACGTACAGTTTCTCCAAAGTGACACTCAAATGACAAGATCACAAGTCTTAAAAAAAAAAAAAGAATGGGGAAACAACCAGAGCAGTGAGGGTGAGTCATGTGATGCTCTCTGTTATGTCTGAGTGTTGAGGCTAGTCATGTGAAGCTCTCTGTTATGTCTGAGTGTTGAGGCTGATTCATGTGAAGCTCTCTGTTATGTCTGAGTGTTGAGGCTGATTAATGTGAAGCTCTCTTATGTCGGAGTGTTGAGGCTGATTCATGTGAAGCTCTCTGTTATGTCTGAGTGTTGAGGCTAGTCATGTGAAGCTCTCTATTATGTCTGAGTGTTGAGGCTAGTCATGTGTCGTGCTGTACTGCTGTGAGTGCGTTGGCAGGCATTTTGCTCAGTTCAGTCGGTGGCTCTCGGTGGTCTCCATGGTTTCCTAGTGTGTCCAGCTATAGCCATGACGACGTGTCAGTGTGGTGAGCAGAGAGGGAGACGGAGAGAGGCAGAAGAGTCAAGGTCACTGGATCAGCCTCACCCCCCGGATATCCCCTCTAGAGGGAAGAACCCAACCCAACACGATTCCTGTTGAATGGAAACCTTTTACTGACTGACTATGCATGCATTGAGACTTCCATTGTGGTTTCCTTGATATCATCCAGTGATGTCATTTAATTGCCAGCCCCCCCCCCCCCCCCCCCCCCCCCCGCCAATCCCTTTTAGCAGTTTCCATCTCTAGAGACTAAGGATGCAAAGGAAGGGTATATACTGGAAACGTTCAACGTTTAACCAGTGAGCTACCAACATTTTTTGTATCTTTCAAGGATTTAATGTATTTTATCTCACAACATCTAGTTGCCCTTTTTAAGGTACTTCACATTTGTACAGGTGTCTGTAATAATCACTGGCCCTCTGTGTGGCCTTATCACATGGAAAATATGTCCAAATAATTCAGGAAGATTTTCAAATAAAAATTGAATGACAAAGCTGTAAAACATAATCCTAAATGTAAATCAACTAGGTGAATACTTTTGTTCAATGAAGGTTTCAACATGAAATATCCTTTTTATATATATATATATATATATATATATATATATATATATATATATATATATATATATATATATATATATATATATATATATATATATATATATATTACACATTTATTTTACTATGTTAGTATGTGTATCTTGTCAATGTTTCGGTGTCAAACTGGTGGCAGCTGTGAAGGTCAATAGTTGGAAGAGTTGCAGAGTTAATTGTAAATAATACTGTTGTTTATTAGTTGCTTTTTTTTCATTTATTAGGCTATTTTCTCTTGAACTGTATGGTCTATCTACTAGAAACTCATGAACCATCTGGTCTATCTACTAGAAACTCATGAACCATCTGGTCTTTCTACTAGAAACTCATGAACCATCTGGTCTATCTACTAGAAACTCATGAACCATCTGGTCTATCTACTAGAAACTCATGAACCATCTGGTTTATCTACTAGAAACTCATGAACCATCTGGTCTATCTACTAGAAACTCATGAATCATCTGGTCTATCTACTAGAAACTCATGAACCATCTGGTCTATCTACTAGAAAATCATGAACCATCTGGTCTATCTACTAGAAAATCATGAACCATCTGGTCTATCTACTAGAAACTCATGAACCCATGAACCATCTGGTCTATCTACTAGAAACTCATGAACCATCTGGTCTATCTACTAGAAACTCATGAACCATCTGGTTTATCTACTAGAAACTCATGAACCATCTGGTCTATCTACTAGAAACTCATGAATCATCTGGTCTATCTACTAGAAACTCATGAACCATCTGGTCTATCTACTAGAAAATCATGAACCATCTGGTCTATCTACTAGAAAATCATGAACCATCTGGTCTATCTACTAGAAACTCATGAACCATCTGGTCTATCTACTAGAAAATCATGAACCCATGAACCATCTGGTCTATCTACTAGAAACTCATGAACCATCTGGTCTATCTACTAGAAACTCATGAACCATCTGGTCTATCTACTAGAAAATCATGCACTGATAGAAAAAATGAATACTATATATATATATATATATGAATAAATTGCTTAAGTGACTCAAGATTATCAAAGTTAAGATAGATTTTCTGTTAATGACCAAAATTACTGACGATTCTGGTAACATCGGTAAACTACCGGTAGGATTACAATCGTACTAGAGACCCAACCCGGAGAAGTGGAACCCCTCAAAGACAAGTAGATGAAATTTAAAGATTGTGTGTGACGTCTCAGATGGGCAGAGAGACTGACTGACAGAGAGACTGACTGACAGAGAGACTGACTGACAGAGAGCGACGAAGTAGAGCGAGTAGAGGAGTGGAGGGTGTAACAGCAGGAGAGTAAATTCTTTGAGCCCAGCCCACTAGATACCACAATACCAGGGTAGGAGCGAGCGAGGGAGTGAGTTAAATGACTGTGTGTTGAGAGCTCTGCAATCATCCAGAGACGAGCACAGCTGATGTGTGGATTACCACAGAATTTCTCACTGGAGCTGTTTTTGGGAAATGGTGGGCTTTCTTCTTCTTCAGCTGTTGAAGCCGGTAAGCAACCAAATCGACTGCATGCTTGTATTATACTGTCTTGGCAGCCTCTCTCTTAGTGGTCTGTGTGGGTTGTGTTTGTCCTCGTCTCTCAGGACTGTAACATTTGAATTGGAGATGGATGTCCGTGTAGATCATGTGATTAGTCTTATGGTTGGTTCTACTGAGTACTGGATCTCCACTTCCTGACGATGTGTGGATGTTTTCTCAATGATCTCTGAAAGTTGATCCTGACTACTTTTCAGACAGTTATGTTTTGACAGGGCCAGTTCATTTCCATTCCTTGATATAAAGAGAGGGGATTTGTTATTACAGAGATGTTTATTGTGACCGACCGTCTCGTTTCGGTCTTATGTAGCAAAATTTGAAATTGTGTTTTTTTTTTACATTGGATAAAAGTAGATTCAAAGCTAGAAAATGGTATATCATACACAGCAGTTGAGGAACACATGGGAAAGTAGTTCAGCTTTGAAAATTGATCAACTTTTACGAAAATGGGCTCTTGAATGTTTTGGGACACCTACTGGAGAGCTCCTCTTTGTCTACACCTATTAAGTATTGTTCACACCCTCTTAAGCCTTAGCCCCATCCATGTCTTTAAGGATGCACGTGAGGCCATGTGCTAAACAGTGAGTACGGTAGTGTACAACCAAAGATTTCAAGACTCGAGACTGGTTTCTACTATGTCTATTGACATGTCTGTATACAATTGTCGCAATGACATCATGAACATTCTATTGTCGTTCCGACATCAAACTTGTCATTGTTGTTATGAAACAGTATGAACACAAAAACGACAGTCTGCATGACATCAGCAGCACGGTGGTCCAAAACAGCATAAATGGTGTATTTCAACACCAATAAATCTATTAGTTTAAACATGTATTTAGTGTTTGTCAATCTAACAAACCAGGTAACTAAAAGCAACTTTCCAAACAATGTTTTTGGTTAGTTTCTAGCTTGTTAGAAGGTGTAAACGGTACAATGAAATGGTTACTTGCATAGTGGAGTCTTTTGTTTAGACATGTAGCTAGCTAGCTAGCTAGCTAAACAATGAACCATAATCCCAACTCATAACGTTACTACCCTCCATGTATCTACAGTTAGCTAAAGCTAACCAACTTGCTAGGTTCAATTTTAGCTAGCTAGCTAACATTAGGCTAGAACTAGCAATACAAATTTCTCTGAGATACGGATGACATTACTACACAGATCATACACATAATGCTAGTGAGCCAGCCAGCTAACGTTAGCTAGCTAACAGTACGCTTTTACATGCAATAAATTACTTTCTGGCAAAATTAGAAACTTATAATATCTGAAAATGTAGCCAGCTAGAATCTCTTACCCATATATATGGATGAAAGCTTCTCCCTCTGTCATGGTTGCCCTTAGCTTGAAGATGTAATCCAGTCAGGTGTTTTATACAACAGCCTTCTGTGTTCTCTTTTCTGACTCCCTCCGCATTTGCAATCAAATGCCTCCTTAGCTATCATATTGTGAAGAGCCTTAGCAACAGTTGTGCAGTTCGTCGTGATATCTTTCAAAAAAGCTGTTTTGGAAAGGATTACCTACACATACTAAGCCGCTCATGGTATAGACAGAAGCGTGCTACATGGCAGACCAATCTGAACTCATCTCTCGGCATGTCCAGCCCATCCATTATCTCAGCCAATCATGGCTAGTGCAAAGGTTCCTGTCACTGATACGACTGTTCCAATAAGCTGACCAGGAAACCTGACTTTCAGACTGATCCCTGACCTGTCACTGATACGACTGTTCCAATAAGCTGACCAGGAAAACTGACTTTCAGACTGATCCCTGACCTGTCACTGATACGACTGTTCCAATAAGCTGACCAGGAAACCTCTGACTTTCTGACCAGCCCAGACGTTGCGGCACCCCACTTCTAAACAACTCTAACTGGACTGTATTCAGAGGGTTGTGAAGTCATCTGAAATCACAGTGGCTGTGCTGAACTTGTTTACTCTTGTTTGATAGGTAAGGGTTGTACGGTGTTATTACAGAGTAACTTCTGCAACAAAAGCAAGAAGCCAAGAGAGCAGACATTTTCCAATGAGATTCTGAGAGGTCATGACTGTGCTAACATAACCTTAGAGTTAGCCTTGTTTCTACATGAAGACCTCTGCTCACAAAGCACTTCAGGTCTACTCTTTGAAGCTGATCAGTTTGTTGCTGTGGGTGGAGAAATAAAACACTTAGACCGACAGGTTGTTTGATCTGCTATGAGCAGAGATAGAGACAACAACCTTCAGCACTAAAAGCTACAAAAACAGGCCCATATTCTACTGAAAACTTGTGACCAAGAAAAACATCTCTCACTTCCAGAGACATCAAAGAAAAACAGGTAGGCCTGAAATGACTGCCTACAAAGTCATCGGTGTCTCTTCCCTGTGTGTATGTGTGTGTGTGTGTGTGTGTGTGTGAGATGCTCCTCTCCAGGGGAGCCCCAGTGCCTGGTGGCACAGCAATCTCCTCTCAGCTCCAGGAATGACCCACTACAGATAAGATGAATCACTTTATTAAACAGTGTAGTTAAATGGTCCTGTCGTGGGTTTGAGGGTGCTATGCTGGGACCCTCTCATCACAATGCCAGGAAGATAGGTTGATAAATCAAATCAAATGTTATTGGTCACATACACATATTTAGCAGATGTTATTGCGGGTGTAGTGAAATGCTTGTGTTCCTAGCTCCAACAGTGCAGTAATATCTAACTAAATGCTTGTGTTCCTAGCTCCAACAGTGCAGTAATATCTAACTAAATGCTTGTGTTCCTAGCTCCAACAGTGCAGTAATATCTAACTAAATGCTTGTGTTCCTAGCTCCAACAGTGCAGTAGTATCTAACTAAATGATTGTGTTCCTAGCTCCAACAGTGCAGTAATATCTAACTAAGTGCTTGTGTTCCTAGCTCCAACAGTACAGTAATATCTAACTAAATGCTTGTGTTCCTAGCTCCAACAGTGCAGTAATATCTAACTAAATGCTTGTGTTCCTAGCTCCAACAGTGCAGTAATATCTAACAATTAGAGTTCCACACGTGTAAAACATCTTGAAATGAATATGTGGAAATCCATCCAAAATGTGGAGTTCCTTTCTTTGGACACTTGAGCTCAGGGTTGCTCTATTGCCCGGGGGGAAAGGGACCTGAGCAGTTATACAAGTTGAGTCTGAACGCAAAGCATTGCAGTGGTCTGGTCTTTCTGGTTCCTCCACTGTGTGTAGGTGAAAATACTTTCCGTGTCCAGGCAGGTGATCATCAGGCTTCTTCAGGGCAACAAAAACTACACCTGACTTTACCCAATGGGAGAGAGCCATCCAGACCGTAATGTCAATCCCTGGGTCTGTTGTTGTGACAGGCTGATGAAACCCTATCGCACCTGTTTATTGCATTATGCCGCCAGAACCCACATTGTGATTATTTTGTCTGCGTTCTTCCAGACGCTGGCCAATACAACCAGATGTCTGAGTTTAGCTCCACCCATAACCACTTCTGTTGTCAGCGCAGTTGGCCCATGAATAGGGCCTCGGCATATTATGAAGCGGGCTTGATTGTTGAGTTGGAAAGCAATAGTTGTAATCGGTAATGAACTAACCCTTTTATACTTGTCTTTTCTTACCAGCGCTGACTTTGCTGATAGTTACTTTGAGGACAAATGTTACTCTCTGTGATGTATGGTTGTCTCACCCAGCTATCTAAGTCCATCTGCTGAATGACTAAAATGGGAAAGTAATGAGTCTTACCATCACCGTTGATAGATTTGCTCAGTAATTGACATCATATTGTACAATCGCTTGAAACTGTCGCTCATTGTTTCAGACGTGACCTGTGACTTGTGTTGTTCTTCTTCTCTCCCCGCAGCGATGGAGCACCTGGTGAGTGAGCTGAACATGCTGCTGAAGCTGCTGGACCAGGAGAGTGTGAGCAGGGCCACAACGGAGAAGATGAGCACGATCCGGAGCCTGCTGGGGCAGCTGCAGCCATCAGGTACGGTGTGTGTGTGTGTGTGTGTGTGTGTGTGTGTGTGTGTGTGTGTGTGTGTGTGTGTGCGTGCATGCGTGTCCACTAACCTAATTTTGTGTGTGTGAGAGAGAGAGAGAGGGCTCATTTGTGTTCATTTATTTTTTTTACATTCTCTTCTCTATTAAAGTAAGTGTGTGTGTGAGAGAGAGGGAACGAAGAGTGTTTTTATTTTTTTACATTCTCTTCTCTATTAAAGTGAATGGATCAGACTTCATATACATGAACACTTCTCTTTACGGAAATGGCACCAGCTTTGTGGAATCCCTGTTTGAGGAATTCGGTGAGTTAAATACCATATCTGTGTTATTTCATATAGAAGAATAATGACTTTCTAGACAATGCTAATATAGAGTAAACAATGATATGATCAGTCATTCTTTAGTGATGTGTATATTACATTGTCCCAACAGACCTGGATGAGTTCAGACCCTCCCCAGAAGAACTAAAGGAACCAGTAGAGGAGGAAACCCCCAAAATACCGCCTTCAAAAGTGAGAGCCTTTTTGACAGTACTGTATAAATGCATCAGAACTTTGTCTATAACACTTGTGTTTATTTCTCCTAAACGTTAATTCCCCCAGAGTCCCACTGACACCCCACCTCCTCTGCCAACCACCCATCCCCCAGAGGACTATTATGAGGAGGCAGTGCCCCTGGATCCAGGCACGGCGACCCAATACATCACCGCCAACATCACCAAACGCAGTGAGTAGTCAGTCACACCCTGCCGTCGCCTATTCATAACCACCCCAACTCACTGTCCATACACGGTACACAACACAGGAGAATTGAGGGGAGTAGAGGCTCATTGTAATGGCTGTAATGGAGTGAATGGAACCGTATCACACGCATGCGTTTGTGTCAATACCGTTCCATCCACTACTATGAGCCTGTCCTCATCAGTTAAGGGGCCACCAGCCTACTGTGCTACACACTCTTACTGTTGGGTTATCTCTGATCTGTGTCCTCTGTCCCCTGCTTCCTTCTAGTCAGCGCAAGTCCCCCAAATTCCATTGAAGATGCATATTATGAGGATGCTGACAATAATTACCCCACCACCCAAATCAATGGCCCGCACAAGAACTCATGTGAGTATGAATGAAATCATAGCACCCGGTTGAGATGAATGTGTACTTGATGCTACTACATCTGTATGTTTCGAGGGGAGGAGGAACCACCTTATCTGTTATCGTTGGTTGTTCTCCAGACGCTGATTCAGACGCGCTGAGCAGCTCCTATGAATCGTATGATGAGGAGGATGAGGAGGCGAAGGGCCAGGACCGGACTAGTCAGAGGTGGCAGTCAGAGGAGAACTCTGTGGGCCCCATGAAGGACTGTCGTATCTGTGCCTTTTTGCTGCGCAAGAAACGCTTCGGCCAATGGGCCAAACAGTTGACGGTCGTCCGTGACAACAGATTACAGGTAGGGCCTTTTCTTGCAGTCCGTGTTCATTATTGTAGGTTTATTACACAGCAGGCCTGATCTAATTTAGATATTAGGAGTGATCTGCAGTAAAGTATTTTAAAGTCAGTTGTAATATAAAAATAAAATGAACAACAGTTTATCCGTGTGTTCCTCTGCAGTGCTACAAGAGCATTAAAGACAGAAGCCCACACATTGAGCTGCCGCTGAACCTGTGTAACGTCATCTACATTCCCAAAGAGGCGCGCCGCAAGAAGCACGAGCTGCGTTTCTCCCTGCCTGGTGGAGAGGCCTTGGTTCTGGCTGTCCAGAGCAAGGAGCAGGCGGAACGATGGCTCAAGGTGATCCGGGAGGTGGCCAGTCAAGCCACCAGCAGTGAAGGATTAGAGGGCTCATCCTCTCCTATGATCCAGAGGAAGATGGAGCTGGACAAGGTGGGTCTCCCCTTAGTAACCCTGCTAGATACCATACTCAGTCTATAGTCCTGTAACCCAACACAGCCTTCTGTGTCTGCACTGCACAGACCCTATGGGCCCCTTATCCTGTTTCACTCCAACTGACTCAGACAACCTGGGACTGGTGTTTTCACAAGCTATGTTTCACATACTGCACATAACCATGCTGCAGTAAATAACCAGACAGAATGAAAGCAGTGCAGTAAATAACCAGACAGAATGAAAGCAGTGCAGTAAATAACCAGACAGAATGAAAGCAGTTCAGTAAATAACCAGACAGAATGAAAGCAGTTCAGGAAATAACCAGACAGAATGAAAGCAGTTCAAGAAATAACCAGACAGAATGAAAGCAGTTCAGGAAATAACCAGACAGAATGAAAGCAGTTCAGGAAATAACCAGACAGAATGAAAGCAGTTCAGGAAATAACCAGACAGAATGAAAGCAGTTCAGGAAATAACCAGACAGAATGAAAGCAGTTCAGGAAATAACCAGACAGAATGAAAGCAGTTCAGGAAATAACCAGACAGAATGAAAGCAGTTCAGGAAATAACCAGACAGAATGAAAGCAGTTCAGGAAATAACCAGACAGAATGAAAGCAGTTCAGTAAATAACCAGACAGGACAGACGTCCACCCTGTTTGACCCCCCCCCCCCCCCACACACACACACACCTTCTAATGTACTTGTATCAGTTCATTGATAGTGTGTTTACTCCATGTCAACACTCAATCAGAGGAGGGGTTGATGCTCTAATGCTGCCTTCTGACTGTTAAAAACAGCTGACTGTGAATAGTCTAGTAATCAGCAACTGAAACTCCACATAGAGGAAAACAGAGCCATTCTATTATAGCCTAAATGTATGGCTGTGGACAGAGGCACATACACAGTGTGTATGTCCTAGCTGGAAATCTTTCTCATTGCTACGTGTGTGTGTGTGTGCGTGTGTGTGTGTGTGTGTGTGTGTGTGTGTCCTAGCTGGAAATCTTTCTCATTGCTACGTGTGTGTGTGTCCTAGCTGGAAATCTTTCTCATTGCTACGTGTGTGTGTGTCCCCACTAACCTAATTTCGCCCCCTCTCTTCTTTCTAGTTACTAGGAGCTGACAAGCACACTGTAGTGTTGGTTGACAAGCACACCTCTGACTCTGACAGCGTGGCCACAGGTGACAACCTGCCCTCTGGTCAGCTCCGTGACAACTGTGAAGGTTAGGCCCCAATCTGCCTCAACATACCTTAACTTCCCTGGGTGTCTGGTTTCTGCTGTTCTACTGTAGCTTTGTGTTTTACTAGTCTGCATTCTGAGATTCTAAAGAGCACTTTTAGATACGCCATTTTGTTACATTCTAGAACCCTTTTTAAACTGAGGCACAGTGGCTTTGCCAACCTTAAGACAGAGGAAAACATAGGGAAGGAGAGAGTAGAGTGATCTATATTACTGAGTCAGAAGAAGGGGTCAAAGTTTGGATGTTTTACCTAAAGCAGATAAAAGACAGAGGAAGTGTGGCCCGGAGCAGAACCATCCTTCCTGCCCTCTTCCTGCCTTTGTCTCACAATGACATCATAGGACATACGTACACAAGGCAGAGAGGTAGCGAACCGGGGCGACAGATCCCAAAACAATATTTTTAGAAGCACTGAACTACATTTGCCTACATTGTTCGATTGCCAATACAGTGTGCCACATTGGAACATGAGCCTCCAGTAAATGACTAACTAAAACAGGCCCTTTCAGACACACAATAAATGATCTAGTAAATTACTTCTGTAAACGACTCTGCTGACGCCGGTGTGTTTCTGTTTTAGGGAAGGGGAAGAGGGGGGCGTTTTCAGAGCTGACGGGGTCTATGAGCAGAGCGGCTGGACGGAAGATCACCAGGATCATCAGTTTCTCTAAGAAGAAGCCTCCTCTCCCAGGAGACGCTCCGTCCTCCTATCACCATGACGACAACCCCCGCTGTGGTGAGCACCCCGCATCCATGTCATACATATGTATATTTTTTTTAACCCCTTTTTCTCCCCAATTTCGTGGTATCCAATTGGAGTCTTGTCTCATCACTGCAACTCCCGTACGGACTTGGGAGAGGCGAAGGTCAAGAGCCGTGAGTCCTCCGAAACACAACCCAACCAAGCCACACTGCTTCTTGACACAATGCCCACTTAAGCTGGAAGCCAACCGCACCAATGTGTACACCTGGCGACCGTGTCAGCGTGCACTGTGCTCGGCCCGTCACAGGAGTCGCTAGTGCACGATGGGACAAGGACATCCCTGCCGGCCAAACCATCCCCTAACCAGGACGACGGTGGGCCAATTGTGCGCCGCCCCATGGGTCTCCCGGTCGCGGCCGGCTGCGACAGAGACTGGACTCGAACCCAGAATCTCTGGTGGCACAGCTAGCACTGTGATAAATGCCTTAGACCACGGCACCACTCGGGAGGCCATCCACGTCATATATGACATGTTCATCCCACAGTCTCTGGTATTTACTATGTTGCTGCTTGTCTGTTGGCTTCCCACCTTTTAAAAGCTGTTATTTTCATCTCTACTGCTCCGTGTAATTACCTTTTTTTCTGGAAAGTATTGATGTGTTCCTGTCCTCAGGTTACCTAAATCTACTGCTGAGCCAGTGTTGGAGGGAGAGATGGTGCTGTGTGAGGAGTGGAACACTGTACCTTCACAAAGACCGGGGCGACCTGGGTACTCACGTAAGAGCTGTGGTCCTCCATGGGGCTGAGGTCATACCTGGAGTAGGGCCCAAGCACCCCTTCGCCTTCCGCATCCTGCAAGGAGGCAACGAGGTGGCTGCCTTGGAGGTATGTTTGTGCGTGTATATGTAGCCCAATGTCCCCTGTCCCTTGACCAGTCTCTCCGGTCTG
Source organism: Oncorhynchus mykiss (assembly GCF_013265735.2). Lineage (NCBI taxonomy): Eukaryota > Metazoa > Chordata > Actinopteri > Salmoniformes > Salmonidae > Oncorhynchus > Oncorhynchus mykiss. The sequence continues at coordinate 9,794,938 of NC_048574.1, read as the reverse complement.
TCTCGTGGGTTCTAGTCCCCTTTGGGATCATGTGGTGATTGATGTAAGTGTCTGTCTGTCCAACAGGCCAGCTGTTCAGAAGAGATGGGCCGCTGGCTGGGGGTTCTGCTGGCAGAGTCTGGCTGTGCCACAAGCCCTGAGGCTTTGCACTACGACTATGTAGACGTGGACACCATCACTAGCATCACAGACGCAGCAAGACACTCCTTCCTGTGAGTCTGAGGCTGGGGTCATTTCCAAATGCTTAAAGGGCTTTATATTTTAAGGGGAGTACATTTATAATGCCAGATGGTCATGGGGATAAATGCTTGTCTCTTTTGAATTGCTGAATCGGTTTGACTATTTGGAGGTTTTCATCAGGGTACCAACATTTTACCACCGGTAGTTTGACAATTCTACCAGGGTCTGTCTGCACAGTGTGGTGTTGTTATGACATCACAATGCTAGCCTCTTCCTGTCCCATAGATGGGCTACCTCCTCCAGCAGCGCCTCGACAGACTCCAGAACGTATGACGAGGTTCCTTATGAGAGCATACTGGTGAGGAGATACGAATACTAAACATGTTTTAACTTGTTGACACATCATAATGACAAACTTTCATTTCATTTTACAAAGTGGGAAAGCTCCACACCCTTATTTTTTTTTATTTTTTTTTGTGGGAAAGAAACCACAGTTCAAGAAAAACAGGTTAACCAAACCCTATTGGCTGAGAGCATGAGACAGCAGTATACCAGCAACCTCTGAACTGTAGCAAAAACCCAGGCTTCCTTCGGTTGAGATTCACATCTAAGGAATCCCCAGCTCTGTGTTTCACACCCATAACTGTAGATGGAATCCTAAAGATCCAGTTGATGAATTATCTGTTCCTATATACTCCCATATCTCTCCACAGAATCAGGGAGTAGGAGTCAAAGGTATTTTAATTCTACAGCATTCTGAAGGCCTGCTGATGGCCGATAGGCTCCTCTGTGGGTATGTGGGAGGGTATAGACGACACTCCAGGGATGTGCTCTGAAAGTAGCTCATCGGAACTCTGAGTTGTGTGTGGGACAGCTCGAAATGTACTGGGGGAGGGGTGGTCCAAAGTAGGGGAGGGTTGTATGTTTTTCTTTATTGTGCACAGGAGGGTAGTGTGTGTCCCCCCCCCCCCCCCCTGGTTCACATTCGTTCTTCTGCTCGTATTTTCACTATTAACAACGACTTGACTGACTTTTGATATTACACTAAAGTTTAGAAATGTTTCTGAAGGTTTGCTATGGCTATTATTAAGCTTTAGCTACTACATGCCTATGCTATGAAGGCAGTGCGCCCTGACGCTCCAACTGACTCCAACAGTCTGTTTCAGCCTTACCAGAGTTACTCCTATAATATAATGCTTATCTTTACACAAAATATTCAGATGGAAAATGAACAAATTACCCTCCTTCTGTATAGCAGATGCAGTAGCCATCTGACATTAAGGAAATGCATGTCGGTGTCGTAGCATGTCGGTGTCGTAGCATGTCGGTGTCGTAGCATGTCGGTGTCGTAGCATGTCGGTGTCGTAGCATGTCGGTGTCGTAGCATGTCGGTGTCGTAGCATGTCGGTGTCGTAGCACGTCGGTGTCGTAGCACGTCGGTGTCGTAGCACGTCGGTGTCGTAGCACGTCGGTGTCGTAGCACGTCGGTGTCGTAGCACGTCGGCGTCGTAGCACGTCGGTGTCGTAGCATGCCACCGGCATATGTCTTCAGTAGTGTAAAGTACTTAAGTAAAAATACTACTTAAGTAGTTTTTAGGGGTATCTGTATTTTACTATTTATATTCTATTTATATTACTTTACCATTTATAATGTTTTTCTTTTACTCCATACATTTTCTGAAAACGAAATGTACTCGTTACATTTTGAATGCTTAGCAGGACAGGACAATGGTCCAATTCACACACTTATCAAGAGAACATCCCTGGTCATCCCTACTGCCTCAGATCTGGCCGACTCACTAAACACACATGCTTCGTTTGTAAATTATGTCGGGGTGTTACCGCTGGCTAATAAAAAAACAAGAATATGGTGCCGTCTGATTTGCTTAATATAAGGAATTGAAATGATTCATACTTTTACTTTTGACACTTAAGTATATTTTAGCAATTATATTTACTTTTGACACTTAAGTATATTTTAGCAATTATATTTACTTTTGATACTATTTAAAACCAAATACTTTCACTTGAGTCATTTTCTAAGGTATGTTGATTGTCATACTTGATTGAAAGTCAAGTACTTTTCCACCACTGTCTCTCTATCTCTCTGGTGTTAGGCCTATGCTTCTCTTCCTTTATTTATACAGTACCAGTCAAACGTTTGGACACACCTACTCATTCAAGGGTTTTTCTACATATGTACTATTTTCTACATTGTGGAATAATAGTGAAGACATCAAAACTATGAAATAACACATATGGAATCATGTAGTAACCAAAAAAAAGTGTTTAACAAATCAAAATATATTTTAGATTCTTCAAAGTAGCCACCCTTTGCCTTCACTCTGTGGTCCAACTCATCCCAAAACATCTCAGTTGGGTTGAGGTCGGGTGATTGTGGAGGTCGGGTGATTGTGGAGGTCGGGTGATTGTGGAGGTCAGGTGATTGTGGAGGCCGGGTGATTGTGGAGGCCGAGTGATTGTGGAGGCCGGGTGATTGTGGGGGTCAGGTGATTGTGGGGTTCGGGTGATTGTGGAGGCCGGGTGATTGTGGAGGCCGGGTGATTGTGGAGGCCGGTTGATTGTGGGGGTCGGGTGATTGTGGAGGCCGGGTGATTGTGGAGACCGGGTGATTGTGGAGGCCGGGTGATTGTGGAGGCCAGGTGATTGTGGAGGCCGGGTCATCTGATGCAGCACTCTCCTTCTTGGTAAAATAGCTTTTACACAGCCTGGAGGTGTGTTTGGTCATTGTCCTGTTGAAAAACAAATGATAGTCCCGCTAAGCTCAAACCAGATGGGATGGCGTATCGCATCAGAATGCTGTGGTAGCCATGCTGGTTAAGTGTGCCTTGAATTCTAAATAAATCACAGACAGTGTCACCAGCAAAGCACCCCCACACCACTTCCTCCATGCTTCACAGTGGGAACCACACATGGTGAGATCATCCGCATTGACCTTGAGACTCAGTGCTGTTCTCTTTCACAGTTTATTCTGCAGACACACACAACACAATGTGTACACTTCAGAGCATCTGCAAATCCGTCATGAAATCTCCATCAAAAGTTGAACTCATTGACTGGATCCTGCGTGATCATACATACAAATATGCACAGATGCAGTTGCACAAATAATTCAGCAGGTGGCTTCACTACTACACATACATATAAATAACCTGTCTGCTTAATTACGGCAACTCATACCAACAAGGATGTCTATTTGAATCCTGTTACATATTTATGTAAATTAAAAAAATAGAGACCACAATGGAAATACAATCCCGGTCTCTTAAAAAAATTTTGTTGTGTATATATTTATTTTTTAAACTGACAACTAAAATCAATCCAAACTGTTTAGTGGCCAATTGATGAATGGAAAGAGAAATCTGTTACAAAACACAAATGTTTAATGACATTCTGAGATTGTCAAGCCTTCGATACTGGGTAAACCTACAAGGTAGGGAGGGATGTATTTTCTGTTTGTCCAGATAGATTATGTCAATGTATTATGTTGTTGAAAACGGAAACCGAAGACTGTGTGCTCTGTTTATTGGTTGTGTGGTGCATTGGCACAGAAACCTGTTGGTGGAAAATGTGTTGCGTGTGTTCTATATAATTGTAGATATGGCATCCAAATGTTGAAAATCATTGTCTGCAGACAACTCTGATTGTTGAATACTGAAACAGGCAGGGAGGGGGAGCTCATCGGTGGTGGTCGGTGAATCTTCTGGCCCGTAGTCCTGCGTGGAAATTGACTGTACCACAAAAGCCTGGTGAAGTGGCAAAGTCGATATCCACATTTTTAAACACACGGTCGCTACAGTTATTGTTATTTTTGAGTTAATTCTATGGGGGGTACATTTACTTTACAGTCCAAGAGGAGGGTCATGCGAGGGGGAAAAGTACAGAGTACAGAGATCTCACACAGCCCTGACGTGTTTGGGAAAACTCATGACTCTCTGAGGGGAAATATGAATCATATCCAACTGTGTGTCAAGGCTTTTCTTTACTTCCCAAAATGTGTCTAAATCCAGCTTTCGCTATTTGACTGTAATACTTTGTGATACATCACTGAAATTCCACTTTACTCAACTTGAAGTGGTTAGTTTATTTAACTTGTGGTCTAGTTTCTCAAACAGTACGTTTTGCAATACCACACATTACATACCACACATTAGTGAGAGTTCATCTGTTGTATTACTCTCTCCTCCCTCATCTCTATCTCCTTCCTCTTCCCTTCTCTGCTCTGCCATGGCCTGCTCTACCCTGGACTTCCCTTTCCTGCTCTACCTTACCCTTTCCTGCTCTTCCTTACCCTTTCCTGCTCTACCTTACCCTTTCCTGCTCTACCTTACCCTTTCCTGCTCTACCTTACCCTTTCCTGCTCTACCTTACCCTTTCCTGCTCTACCTTACCCTTTCCTGCTCTACCTTACCCTTTCCTGCCCTACCTTACCCTTTCCTGCCCTACCTTACCCTTTCCTGCTCTACCTTACCCTTTCCTGCTCTACCTTACCCTTTCCTGCCCTACCTTACCCTTTCCTGCTCTACCTTACCCTTTCCTGCCCTACCTTACCCTTTCCTGCCCTACCTTACCCTTTCCTGCTCTACCTTACCCTTTCCTGCCCTACCTTACCCTTTCCTGCCCTACCTTACCCTTTCCTGCTCTACCTTATCCTTTCCTGCTCTACCTTACCCTTTCCTGCCCTACCTTACCCTTTCCTGCTCTACCTTACCCTTTCCTGTCCTACCTTACCCTTTCCTGCTCTACCTTACCCTTTCCTGCTCTACCTTACCCTTTCCTGCCCTACCTTATCCTTTCCTGCTCTACCTTATCCTTTCCTGCTCTACCTTACCCTTTCCTGCCCTATCTTATCCTTTCCTGCTCTACCTTATCCTTTCCTGCTCTACCTTACCCTTTCCTGCTCTACCTTACCCTTTCCTGCTCTACCTTACCCTTTCCTGCTCTACCTTACCCTTTCCTGCTCTTCCCTCCACAGCAGCCAGAGGAGCAGGTGCCCAGACCAGGAGATCAGGTGAAACACCACTCTTCTTTCTCTAGCAGCAGAGAGACTGAGAAGTTGGACTCCCTAGTCACCACAAAGAGACACTGCTCCAGTAAGTCTCCAGAAGGTCAGCCAAGACTGTGTGTTATGCTGGGAAGAGAGGGAGGAATTGGACATGACCCCATCTTTTCAGAGTATGCCTGGAATAAACCTATATTATTTACAAATGTGACCACTCAGAATGTATTTTCGTTGTTTGTCTGCCTTAGATGCGAATCAGCATATATCAGGGAAGTATGGTAAAACACGAGCAGAGGGCGATGCCAGGAGGTACCTGAAGGAGAAAGACGAGATGGAGAAGAAGCGAGAGGTCCTCAAAAATGCCCTGCTTGTATTACGCAATGAGAGGAAAGAGGTGAAGGAACAACTGAAGGACGCTACAGGTAAGACAATAAAACACAGTCTTGTATTGACCATCCTTTTAAAAGAGAGAGCATGTTTTTTTGTGTGTAGATTACTGGCGCCACCTACAGCTTGGCCACAGAATAGGAATTCTTCACTCAGACTTATTGAGGCGCCATATAACCGAACAAATGAATGTGTGTTTGTGACTGTGGTCAGGTAAGCAGCAGAAGCAGCTGGAGAAGCGTTTTGCCCAGCTGGAGGAGAACTGCAGGGGGAAGGAGGGGGAGCGGGTGGACCTGGAGCTGCGTCTCACTGAGGTGAAGGAGAATCTAAAGAAGTCGCTGGCTGGAGGGGTGCTGGGCCCGCCCACAGAGAGCAAACCCCCCAGAAAGGTGCCTGGCTGCTTTATCTCCTACTACATCACAAACAACTGTTTGAATTTCAGACCATGTTTTATTGTCTTTTAGAGTTTTTACCCAGATATTCTCAACTTTGTCCAGGTCCAGATCAGTAAAGTTGATCATCTATACAGCGAGGCATCCATGCCAGTAAACTGTGCTGCTGAGATGCGGAAGCGTCCCCTATCCATCTATGCATCTAGCAGAGGGAATGTCATGCAGAAAGCCAAGGTAGACAGTCATTAAACAAGATCCAAGGCACCCATTGACCTGATGTACAGTTGAAGTCGGAAGTTTACATACACTTAGGTTGGAGTCCATTAAAACTTGTTTTTCAACCACTCGACAAATTTTTTGTTAATTAACAAACTGTTGTTTTTGCAAGTCAGTTAGGACATCTACTTTGTGCATGACACAAGTAATATTGTTTACAGATTATTTCACTTATAATTCACTGTATCACAATTCCAGTGGGTCAGAAGTTTACATACACTAAGTTGACTGTGCCTTTAAACAGCTTGGAAAATTCCAGAAAATGATGTCATGGCTTTAGAAGCTTCTGATAGGCTAATTGACATAATTTGAGTCAATTGTAGGTGTACCTGTGGATGTATTTCAAGGCCTACCTTCAACCTCAGTGCCTCATTGCTTGACATCATTGGAAAATAAAAAATAAAGACCTCAGAAAAACAATTGTAGACCTCCACAAGTCTGGTTCATCCTTGAGAGCAATTTCCAAACTCCTGAAGGTACCACATTCCTCTGTACAAACAATAGTACGCAAGTATAAACACCATGGGACCACGCAGCCGTCATACCGCTCAGGAAGGAGACACGTTCTGTCCCCTAGAGATGAACGTACTTTGCTGTGAAAAGTGCAAATCAATCCCAGAACAACAGCAAATGACCTTGTGAAGATGCTGGAGGAAACAGGTACAAAAGTATCTACAGTGGGGCAAAAAAGTATTTAGTCAGCCACCAATTGTGCAAGTTCTCCCACTTAAAAAGATGAGAGAGGCCTGTAATTTTCATCATAGGTACACTTCAACTATGACAGAAAAAATGGAAAAAAAATCCAGAAAATCACATTGTAGGATTTCTTATGAATTTATTTGCAAATTATGGTGGAAAATAAGTATTTGGTCACCTACAAACAAGCAAGATTTCTGGCTCTCACAGACCTGTAACTTCTTCTTTGAGAGGCTCTTCTGTCTTCCACTCGTTACCTGTATTAATGGCACCTGTTTGAACTTGTTATCAGTATAAAAGACACTTCCGAATATAAAAGACACTTCCGACTTCAACTGTGCCTGTTTTCTCAAGTAGCACTGTGTCTCAATGTTCAGTAACGAAATCAGAGTTCAGACTCACAAACATACAGCAATGTCAGACCCATATGTTTACTTTATGTACCAACACTACATGAGTGTCCTGTTTTTCAGGAATGGGAGTCGAAGAAGGGGACTTAGAAAGACAATGCTCATGCAGATGGACAGTCTAATTCTGGTCTTGGAACATGTTGGAGCTGATTTGAAAGAGGGGAGAGCGGGTGAAGCAGGCACTCCATTCTCAACTTTTCCACTCCCCTCTTGAGAGCTCAACATTTACTGCACTTCGCTGAGCTGAGAAACGTGTGACTGGAGAAGACGAGACACTGAATCTCTTGGAATTGTTGTAGAACCTCACTCAAAGCACTATTTCACTTGGAAACGCTGAATGTTCATTCTGTGATTCAGTAATCGCTTGTGTTGCATGTGGTACTGTTGTTCCTTCAGACTGTGGAAGAGGATATGTTATGGGGATTCCATGTGAATACATCAGAGGGCTGGACTTGAGATGTTGAGAGCTGAGTGGTTTGCAGAGGTTGAATATGCATACTCAAATGATGCACATATCTGCACGAAAGGATAATAAAGGGAAATAGAACGTAGCGATTGTGAGTTTGTTGTTGGAATAGTAGCCTAAAGGAGATACTGAAATACAGTTCTATGCTGTATCCGCTATGAAAGTAACTTCAGAACACATACAGTAAGCTGGTCAAAGAGGGAGAGGAAACGACTGATCATGTATATGAAACACTTATTTCAGATCTTGATTTAACAATTTGGTGCAGCTGGACAACAGACAGAAAGAAGAAAAAAAACCCCGATAGAATAACACCTGTATAAAACCAAATAGTTATTGTAATGTGAGACTAATGACTAAACAAAGACGTTTCCTTATTACGTAATTCACTGACTGTTTCTCAGTGTAATGAGCCTTTTTACTTTTAATTACTTTTGCACTTTATGTTATTTGTATTGTACATTAAAAGCTGTTTGTTGATCTTGTCTTTCTTTTTCATCCGAGAGAGAGAGAGAGAGAGATAATATATGCATGGCCATCAAATATTAACAAAACCATTTTAAATGTGTATTCTGTAAGATTAGTGTCTCTGTCATTAGCTTATACACAATGATGAGGATGACACTTCCCAATTCATTTTAACACTTGTTTACCTGTGTGCTTGGAAGTCCACCAGTTGGAAAGACCACTTTTGTAGGAGGCAGGACAAGGCACAAGCGGAGAAGAAATCTGAGAAAATTAGCACCACTGAGTGAAAGTTTTTTGGGGGATTCGTGACTTCACAGCAGATGCCTTGCAAGGAATACTGTTCCACGCTCGCAGGCTCCCGAGCCTGTGTAGGGATGTGTTTTGGACTGAAAGAGTGGGATGGGTTTTGTATTTGATGTCTATTTTGGTGTTTGTGGTATGTCATCTTTCCCACAATGGATGTTTTATTTTTCAAGTTCACTGCCCTTTTACAGTAGCTGGTGGCAATACATATTATAGGTTGTGTAATCTGCCAATAAACCCCAGAGAAGAAGAGGCAGGACAAGGGCAACCTCCACTGAGGTATACATGAACAGTCGACTCAAGATTTAACCAGCAAAGGGGAAAATGCTGGAGCGCTCCAGAGCCTATATGTCCTACAGTCTGAAGAAGACATCCTCAAAGCGTTAATACTTTTCCTAACTAGAATATAAACAGTAAGAACCTAGTCGCCACCATACCCCAATCCAGCAGGTGGCGGTAATGCACCCTCGGGTTTGCACTCCGCCATAAAACCTAACAGAAGAGGAAGAAGACTTGAACGGCTGGGTTTCCTCCAGATTGCACAGCCAAAATATCGTAAAAATGTATGAAAACGAATGTTTTGGTCTCCATTTAAAGTTATCAGTGTTTATAAATGTATATTTAACATATAAATGAATAAATTGTAGAAATAGGCGGGGTTTGTGATTTTGTGGCTGTGGTAACTAGTGACCAGTTGGCTGGCCTAAACTTCCGCTGCAGTGAATTTTAACGGAATCTAAAAAATATGGCTATACGCTGTTTTTTCTCGGCTCGAAAAAATCTGAACTGCGTCGGCAGATTACAACTCCTCTTGTCGAATGATTGCAGGTGAGTATTAGCAACATATAGCACCTCCTCTAGCCATTTAAAATGTAAACGTTAAAGTAAAGACAACACTTTCAGCAAACTAGCCAGCGTTAGCTAGTTAGCTTTGCGTTTGCTAACGTTAGCTAGGGGGGAATGCAGACCCTAGTTAAGCACGTATTCTGACCTTGAATATACAAAAGGAGGGGGGAGGGGTCCGTTTTCCCAAAGTACTCGTTTGGTGTGGTGATCAGACAAATGGAGATGTAGCGGAGTTGTGTCTACAGATTATTGAAGCCCGCAATTCGGGGCGATCCTAGGCTGGACACATGACATTTTTAACAATGCTTTTTTTTCCCTGATGAAAACTAGTTCATTTCATCAGCCGATTAGACCAGTTTCGTAATATTATCACATGTCCCATGCTGGTCCGTGGTTTTGAAGTAATCACGAAAACATGCCTTATTTTAGGGCATTTTTCAGCCTGCTCCTGTTCGTTCTATTGAACACTTCCGAACGTTCTATTCCAGCCTATTTGTACTACGTCACAATGCCTGCTTTGCTATTGTTGGCAATGAGACCTGCCCACGTTGGTAGTTAAAATGTAAACAACACAAAATGACTCATGGAACTCTGTCGTCCCGTTGTTTCCTTTAGGGAAATATAGGTATGGCTCTCTATTTTTGCCAAATATCTCGCAATATGTATTGTTTTCCTATGGAGAGGCATGCTGGTATATTTTGCCAAATATCTCGCAATGTGTATATTACGATTTTCTTTTTCAAGTCGGACACCATTTTAATCAAGATAACCACCTCTTTCTAATTGCACAAGGTTGGACAGCGTACTCTGCTGTCATCATCGCTAGACCAGAAATAGTCAAAGGTTGCCATTTTTCCCTGCTACGTCCTCGTTATGCAGACATAAGCACACTTGGTACCATCGAGGTGCGGATGTTTACTTTATTCACAAATTGTTATTTTTCAGTTTTGTCCTAAGAACAGGGATATATTCTTTGGTGCCATTCAGGCTAAATTACATTTTAAGCGCCACTCCAGTCAACACAGAACGTTCGATTCCATTCATTTGTTATGGGCTCGCGCTAGTGTTCCATCTTAGCCAATGTTCTTTTGCCATTGGGTGAATTTTGACTCGTTCTATTGTCCAGCCTACATCTGCAGGAAACCATCTTTATACTTCTTTTGGTACATTTGTAAGCCATGACTCCAGTACATGGGCTGGAGGCAGGGGCGCTTCCGTACAGTACTGTAGATGGTGGCAATGCACCATAACGTTGGATGCCAACATCCGATAAACCCCACAGAAGAAGAGGCGGGGGTTGACAACAGTAGCTAGTACACACTGGTAGTGTCCTCCGCCTGTGGGGCAATGTTTTCCTGCAGTTCTGTTAGCGACATTGAGGGAAGATGTTCGGTAGGCGGGAGCGGAGGACACTGTTTGCTAGCTTAGCCAGCTAGTCCTAAGGAGGACTCCGGTACACAGCAGTCGTTGGTGACGCCGCGTGCCAGCTAGCTGTCGCTAACTAGATAGATTTATATATTTTTTTTCTCCAACAATAATACCATTATTACACATCAATACAGGGACATTCATGTAAATAGAATGAAAAATGAAATAAACACCAGAGAATAATACTGTTTAAGAAAATAATAATGATTTACAAGGACAAGGAATTACAAGGATAAGCATAATGCCTTTCAACATCATCAAATGTAAACATAGGTACATTTTGAGATTTTATACACAACCATCCATGAATTTCAATCCATAGTTTACTAGGATGGCGGCATGAAAATAAAAAGCTCTATAGATTCTGAGGCAGAGGAACAAAAAACACAAGGCATTTTGTCAAAATTGAACCTTTTTGTGCAAGAAATCATAAATGGGGTAGATATTATTTTAAAATTAATTTCTTTAACTTTTGGGATAACTGGACAATTTAAGGGTAAAGATAGTTGCTTTTGACCATAGCATGGGTTGGTCACTTCCATAGCAATATATTTAATTATTATCACCAAAATGACTTCATTAATTGCCAATTGCATCCATTTATTGTTGAATTTTTCTTCTGTCCAAAAGGTTCAAGTCATTCGTTTGTGAACTTTGAAAGTGGGAACAACCTCATAATAAAGTGTTCTTAATAAGTCCAAGTATAGGAAGTGGAATTGCTTTGTAAACCTTCACATATTCTCTCTGAGTAATATTACCCTGAAATTTACCAATGAACTCAAATGGCAGAAAGTCCCCCGTGTTGTCTAACAAATCACATATTTGTTTTTTATTTTATTTCACCTTTATTTAGCCAGCTAGGCCAATTGAGAACAAGTTCTCATTTACAACTGGCCAAGATAAAGCAAAGCAGTGCACAAACAACACATGGAATAAACAAACGTACAGTCAATAACACAATAGAAAAAAAGTCTATATACATTGTGTGCAAATGGTGTGAGGAGGTATAAGGCAATAAATAGGCCATAGTAGCGAAGTAATTACAATTTAGCAAATTAACACTGGAGTGATAGATGTGCAGATGATGTGCATGTAGAAATACTGGTGTGCAAAAAAGTAAATTAAAACATTAGGGGGATGAGTTGGGTAGATTGGATGGGCTATTTACAGATGGGCTGTGTACAGCTGCAGCGATCGGTTAGCAGCTCAGATAGCTGATGTTTAAAATTAGTGAGGGAGATGTGTCTCCAACTTCAGCGATTTTTGAAATTCGTTCCAGTCATTGGCAGCAGAGAAGTTGGAAGGAAAGGCAGCCAAAGGAGGTGTTGGCTTTGAGGATGACCAGTGAGATATATACCTGCTGGAGCACGTGCTACGGGTGGGTGTTGTTATGATGACCAGTGTGCTGAGATAAGGTGGAGCTTTACCTAGCAGAGACTTATAGATGACCTGGAGCCAGTGGGTCTGGCAACCAATATGTAGTGAGGGCCAGCCGACGAGAGCATACAGGTCGCAGTGGTGGGTGGTATATGGGGCTTTGGTGACAAAATGGATGGCACTGTGATAGACTGCATCCAGTTTGCTGAGTAGTGTTGGAGGTTATTTTGTAAATGACATCGCCAAAGTCGAGGATCTGTAGGATAGTCAGATTTACGAAGGTTTGTTTGGCAGCGTGAGTGAAGGAGTCCGATTCTAGATTTAATTTTGGATTGGAGATGTTTAATATGAGCCTGGAAGGAGAGTTTACAGGTCAGGTATTTGTAGTTGTACACATATTCTAAGTCAGAACCGTCCAGAGTAGTGATGCTAGGCAGGCGGGAGGGCGGATCGGTTGAAAAGCATGCATTTAGTTTTACTAGCATTTAAGAGCAGTTGGAGGCCACGGAAGGAGTGTTTTATGGCATTGATGCTCGTTTGGAGGTTTGGTGTCCAAGGAAGGGCCAGATGTACAGTGCCTTGCGAAAGTATTCGGCCCCCTTGAACTTTGCGACCTTTTGACACATTTCAGGCTTCAAACATAAAGATATAAAACTGTATTTTTTTGTGAAGAATCAACAACAAGTGGGACACAATCATGAAGTGGAACGACATTTATTGGATATTTAAAACTTTTTTAACAAATCAAAAACTGAAAAATTGGGCGTGCAAAATTATTCAGCCCCCTTAAGTTAATACTTTGTAGCGCCACCTTTTGCTGCGATTACAGCTGTAAGTCGCTTGGGGTATGTCTCTATCAGTTTTGCACATTGAGAGACTGACATTTTTTCCCATTCCTCCTTGCAAAACAGCTCGAGCTCAGTGAGGTTGGATGGAGAGCATTTGTGAACAGCAGTTTTCAGTTCTTTCCACAGATTCTCGATTGGATTCAGGTCTGGACTTTGACTTGGCCATTCTAACACCTGGATATGTTTATTTTTGAACCATTCCATTGTAGATTTTGCTTTATGTTTTGGATCATTGTCTTGTTGAAAGACAAATCTCTGTCCCAGTCTCAGGTCTTTTGCAGACTCCATCAGGTTTTCTTCCAGAATGGTCCTGTATTTGGCTCCATCCATCTTCCCATCATTTTTAACCATCTTCCCTGTCCCTGCTGAAGAAAAGCAGGCCCAAACCATGATGCTGCCACCACCATGTTTGACAGTGGGGATGGTGTTCAGGGTGATGAGCTGTGTTGCTTTTACACCAAACATAACGTTTTGAATTGTTAACAAAAAGTTCAATTTTGGTTTCATCTGACCAGAGCACCTTCTTCCACATGTTTGGTGTGTCTCCCAGGTGGCTTGTGGCAAACTTTAAATGACACTTTTTATGGATATCTTTAAGAAATGGCTTTCTTCTTGCCACTCTTCCATAAAGGCCAGATTTGTGCAATATACGACTGATTGTTGTCCTATGGACAGAGTCTCCCACCTCAGCTGTAGATCTCTGCAGTTCACCCAGAGTGATCATGGGCCTCTTGGCTGCATCTCTGATCAGTCTTCTCCTTGTATGAGCTGAAAGTTTAGAGGGACGGCCAGGTCTTGGTAGATTTGCAGTGGTCTGATACTCCTTCCATTTCAACATTATCGCTTGCACAGTGCTCCTTGGGATGTTTAAAGCTTGGGAAATCTTTTTGTATCCAAATCCGGCTTTAAACTTCTTCACAGCAGTATCTCGGACCTACCTGGTGTGTTCCTTGTTCTTCATGATGCTCTCTGCGCTTTTAACGGACCTCTGAGACCATCACAGTGCAGGTGCATTTATACGGAGACTTGATTACACACAGGTGGATTGTATTTATCATCATTAGTTATTTAGGTCAACATTGGATCATTCAGAGATCCTCACTGAACTTCTGGAGAGAGTCTGCTGCACTGAAAGTAAAGGGGCTGAATAATTTTGCACGCCCAATTTTTCAGTTTTTGATTTGTTAAAAAAGTTTGAAATATCCAATAAATGTCGTTCCACTTCATGATTGTGTCCCACTTGTTGTTGATTCTTCACAAAAAAATACGGTTTTATATCTTTATGTTTGAAGCCTGAAATGTGGCAAAAGGTCGCAAAGTTCCAAGGGGGCCGAATACTTTCTCAAGGCACTGTATATATGGTCTGCTAAAGTATTAGACACCCCTTTTATACGTGAGGAAACCAGTGCAAAAATATTGAATCAGATATGTTCCCTGTGTCACCACAATAAGTGGGTTATCATCAAGTAAAAACAACCACAACCTTCCCGAAATCTCCCTCGTAGTCAGGTGCAAGGGTTGAGGAAAGGGCCAACAAGCTGGCTGACATCTTTCAGTCAAAGGTAAGCCAAAACGAATGTAATTTTCACTAAGTTGTAGGCTAATAACCTGATAATATTTTAGGCTTACATTTAAACTATTTATTTTTAAACATCAACAAATTGTGTGGTGACTTTGACAGAACTTTGAGTCGATTAGGACTAAATTGTGACAAATACAACAAGAAACTGTTACAATTCCTGTCTGGTTTTCTCAATTTACAGTGGTACAATCATGTCAGATTTTTTTCCGCTGATATTATTGCTGCTTTAAAACAGCTCGGAAATCTCCAACTTCGGTGTGTTCAAGACAACTGGCAACTCAGAAAAGACTGGGGGAAAATCACTTTGACCGTCCATCCAACTCGGAATTCCAAGTCAGAAACTCGGGCATCTTTCTAAAGCACCGACTTTCTGATTTTAAGATCAGTGACATCATAATTCAACCTCGTTTTTTGTTAGTTACCAGTTGTCTGTATAGTACCAATTAGTACATACTGGGTGTGACCGCACTAAATTACTATAGTTGCTCAGCGAAACTCCATATTTGGTGAGTAACAAAACATAATATGACATAATGCTTGCAGTGCTGTCTGTCAAAATTAATGGTAGCTAACTGAGCTAGACACGAGACTCGTCATATTCATCGTCTCCTCCTCTGCCCAGATACTGGTTTAAGTACTAGATAGCTTGTTATCATTAACTAGCTAGCTACCACTGATTTTAGCTCGCTAACTAGCTAGCTGATAATTACTTTGTTTTGCCCAGGCCAATACTTTGTAAACTAGAGACTGTAAACCTTGCTGTGGTGGGGTTGATTGAATTCCAGTCTCCCAGTCAATGGAGTTGAAGCATCATGCCTCTCATAGCACCTCTCATAGCACCTCTCATAGCACCTCTCATAGCAGCTCTCATAGCAGCTCTCATAGCAGCTCTCATAGCAGCTCTCATAGCACCTCTCATAGCACCTCTCATAGCAGCTCTCATAGCACCTCTCATAGCACCTCTCATAGCACCTCTCATAGCACTGCATAGACGGCAATCCCTGTATCTAGAATCTATTGTTTTAAACTGTTTATTTGAACTAGAATAAGAGTGTGTTAGATAAGCATGAAGCACTTATTGGTACTGCTCTAGTTTACACGTCTATGTTTACACCCACTCTCTGTCAAAATATTTTACTATCATTCCTCTCAAAGAAATAAGAATTAAGGGATCCTGAGTTAGTTAGTGGTTATAGCCTGAGCTCTGTTACAAATTCCACAGAAGTGGGATGTTGGCGCTCAGCCACATTTAAGTAGGATTTTAAGGAGTCAAATGTTGTTCAGCAGGAAATTGTTTGAGCAGCTAATTCCTTCACACGATGTACTTGGTGGAACATACATTAAGGGTTTTTACGGGTTTGCCCTGATTGCTACTAATAATATTACGGCACGAAGTAAAACAATCTATTGAGGCCGATATTCTGAACATTTCTTCTCTTCTCTTCCATATTTTTCATTCCAGCGCCGTGATTGGCCTCTACAGCACAGCAGCAAAGCAGTGGGGAACAGGTGATGGTTGCCATGGTGATGACACCACAGATGACTCCAGCCATGCGGGGACCAATGTGAGACTGCTGGAGATGAGAGCCAGCAAGCTGGAGGAGCAGGTCAGGGAGCTCACGGTAAGAGCCTGAATGGTGAGAGGCCCTTTCTCACAAAGTCCATTCTTTTTCAGTCTGTAAAAAATATTTATATGAGCACGTCTTGTTTATGGTGTTGTTCAATTGCAAAATATTGTCCTGCCTCAATCTGTCAATTATTTATACAGGTTGAATTTTTGCGTCTTTTCGCATTCGAAAATAAGCTGTTGACCAAAAGAACGCGCACTGCCACTGACAGGTCTGTGGATTCTTTGTGTGAATAAAATAATACATTTCTCTCTGCCAATTTTTTACATTTGCAATGTGTCAAGTTTAGCCAATGGGATCACGGCGTTCTCGCCATTCAAACTTCCCCGCCAGTTCATTGCCAATGCTAGCAAGTAAGGGGATCGATCTATGCTTCTATGCCTGGTAGCCTATATGTAGTTTTAAAAAATTGCTTGAAATAAGTTTCTAACTACAGTTGAAGTCGGAAGTTAACATGCACGTAGGTTGGAGTCATTAAAACTCGTTAGGTCTTCCAAATGGACAATGACCCCAAGCATACTTTCAATGTTGTGGCAAAATGGCTTAAGGACAACAAAGTCAAGGTATTAGAGTGGCCATCACAAAGCCCTGACCTCAATCCTATAGAAAATGTGTGGACTGAACTGAAAAAGCGTGTGTGAGCAAGGAGGCCTACCAACCTGACTCCGTTACACCAGCTCTGTCAGGAGGAATGGGCCAAAATTCACCCAACTTATTGTGGGAAGCTTGTGGAAGGCTACCCGAAATGTTTGACCCAAGTTAAACAATTTAAAGGCAATGCTACCAAATACTAATTGTGTGTATGTAAACTTCTGACCCACTGGGAATGTGATGAAAGAAATAAAGGCTGAAATAAATCATTCTCTCCACTATTATTCTGACATTTTACGTTCTTAAAATAAAGTGGTGATTCTAAATGACCTAAGATGTCATTTTTACTATAATTAAATGTCAGGAATTGTGAAAAACTATGTTTAAATGTATTTGGCTAAGGTGTATGTAAACTTCCGACTTCAACTGTGTGTGTGTGTGTGTGTGTGTGTGTATATTGTATAGTCTGCTAAAGTGAATCTGTGCTATAGGCCGAGTAAATATCTGCCAGATTTGACCCTTATCAATAAGTGGTTGCACAGATTTAGATAAAGCACTCTACTCTAATTAAAAATGTAGTGTCAACATAACCACCCATTGCTTCACAAACATGGATCAACGGCTGATCGTTGGGCTGTGGATCAACGGCTGATCGTTGGGCTGTGGATCAACGGCTGATTGTTGGGCTGTGGATCAACGGCTGATCGTTGGGCTGTGGATCAACGGCTGATCGTTGGGCTGTGCTGTGGATCAACGGCTGATCGTTGGGCTGTGGATCAACGGCTGATCGTTGGGCTGTGGATCAACGGCTGATCGTTGGGCTGTGGATCAACGGCTGATCGTTGGGCTGTGGATCAACGGCTGATCGTTGGGCTGTGGATCAACGGCTGATCGTTGGGCTGTGGATCAACGGCTGATTGTTGGGCTGTGGATCAACGGCTGATCGTTGGGCTGTGGATCAACGGCTGATTGTTGGGCTGTGGATCAACGGCTGATTGTTGGGCTGTGGATCAACGGCTGATCGTTGGGCTGTGGATCAACGGCTGATTGTTGGGCTGTGGATCAACGGCTGATCGTTGGGCTGTGGATCAACGGCTGATTGTTGGGCTGTGGATCAACGGCTGATCGTTGGGCTGTGGATCAACGGCTGATCGTTGGGCTGTGGATCAACGGCTGATCGTTGGGCTGTGGATCAACGGCTGATTGTTGGGCTCTGGATCAACGGCTGATTGTTGGGCTGTGGATCAACGGCTGATTGTTGGGCTGTGGATCAACGGCTGATTGTTGGGCTGTGGATCAACGGCTGATTGTTGGGCTATGGATCAACGGCTGATTGTTGGGCTGTGGATCAACGGCTGATCGTTGGGCTGTGGATCAACGGCTGATCGTTGGGCTATGGACAGGTTGCATGCTTTTCTATTTTTGTAATGGTTGGCAATTTCATCTTCAAATAGCCTGTATCACAGCTGTCTCTATACCTCCCCCTTAACTCTGCTTGTCAGTTTATATGATAGGCTACATTTATTTAGCATTATACTATAATGTAGACTTGTTTTTGATAGCTTCAAATACTTTCTGTAGCATAAGGTTTTTAATCCATTTTTGGAAAAGGAGAAATGTAATTGGCTAATGTCTGAGTGAGATGCACTGCAGGCGGCTTTGATTGACAGGTTCTTTTAGGTGGGTATGAGTTTGCTAATTCTCCATGTCCTTTCAGAAAGTTTCCTATAACAAGGCCGAGTCTGTCTGGACTGCGTCTCTTTAATCAGATGGAAAGAGAACCTTAAGCAGCAAGCGTCATGATGGTCAGCATTTTTTTGCGTGGAATGACGACAGGCGCCAGGTTTTTTGCGTTTTCTCGCGTAATAAATGGGGTGGACTGACTGAAACGTGGCCAAGCACCTTTCATGATTCATCCTAGAAGATGAAAAGCTTAATGTCGGCCTTATCATATTGTTTTTCCAATGATGTATGATTTTCCTCTCATTACTGCGTCCTCTCTCTCTTTGAACAACATATTGCCTCAGAGAATGACCGCAGCAGTGTTGGTGACGTTAATGCGAATTTAGGAGGAAAGTGGAGGGGAAATGCACCATAGTTAGGGTGAATGTTTCAGGGGTGTCTAACTCATTCCATGGAGGGCCTAGTGCAGGGTTCCCCCAACTGGTGTCCCTCGGCTGAATCTAGTTGAAGATCCCTGGCTTAGTGTCTGCAGGTTTTGGGGTTTTCCTTTCAATGAAGACCTAGACAACCAGGTGAGGAGAGTTCCTTATTAATTAGTGACTTTATTTCATCAATCAAGCACAAGGGAAGAGCAAAAATTCGCAGACACTCAGCCCTCTGTGGAATGAGTTTGAGATGTTGTTTAGTGCGTCAACATCAGAATCTGTGTGTATATATAAATATTTATATATATATATATATATATATATATATATATATATATATATATATATATATATATTTTCACGGAAGCTGTATTGTATTCTAGGAAAGATACAAAAGAGTCATGGCTGATTCTGACAACGTTCGAAGAAGAACTCAGAAGTTTGTTCAAGACGCCAAGCTGTTTGGTGAGATGTTGTTTTTTCTCCTACCCTGACATCTCAGACCCGTACCGAGTATGGTCCTTCTACTTTGTCCAGTTGTAATCCCTCTTCCCTACCGCTCCACTCCTACAGGGATCCAGAGTTTCTGCCGTGACCTGGTGGAGGTAGCTGACCTGTTGAAGCAGACGACAGGAAACCTGCAGGCGGAGGAGGACCAGAGACTTGCTCAGATCAAAGACAGACTGCAGGGGGTCTTTACAAAGCACGGCCTTATGAAGATGAGCCCTGTTGGGGCTAAATACGACCCTTACCAGCACGAGATAGTGTGCCACACTCCTGCTGAGGGATGGGAGCCTGGCACCGTTGCTGTGGTGAAGCATGATGGGTACAAGCTCCATGGACGCACCATCCGACATGCCCAGGTGGGCATTGCTGTGATGACACAGGAGCAGGACTAAGGCTTGTGCTAGTCTCTGACCTCTCTGTAGTACTTCACGGTCGTCTGCACCTGACAGATCCAGATGTGCATCAATCCTTTCAGTTACGTAAATGTTTTTCATGTGGGTTGTTTCAATGTTGTCACTTTGTCTAGATTAATTGTGTACACACAGTACCTGTAACAAATTTGGACACACCTACTCATTCCACTGTTTTTATTTGTACTATTTTCAAAATTGTAGAATAATAGTGAAGACATCAAAACTATGAAATAACACATATGGAATCATGTAGTAACCAAAAAAAGTGTTAAACAAATCGAAATATATTTTATATTTGAGATTCTTCAAAGTAGACACCCTTTTTTTTGACAGCTTTTCACACTCTTGGCATTCTCTCAAAGAGCTCTAGAATGCTTTCCCAACATGCTTGAAGGAGTTCCCACATATGCTGAGCACTTGTTGGCTGCTTTTCCTTCACTCTGTGGTCCAACACATCCAAAACCATCTCAATTGGGTTGAGATTGGGTGATTGTGGAGGCCAGGTCATCTGATGCAGCACTCCATCACTCTCCTTAGTCAAATATCCCTTATACAGCCTGAAGGTGTATTGGGTCATTGTCCTGTTGAAAAACAAATGATGGTCCCTCTATGCGCAAACCAGATGGGGTGCTGCAGAATGCTGTGGTAGCCATGCTGGTTAAGTGTGCCTTGAATTCTAAATAAATCAGATGGTGTCACCAGCAAAGCACCCCCACACATCACACCTCCTCCTCCATGCTTCATGGTGGGAACCACGCATGCAGAGATCATCTGTTCACCTACTCTGCGTCTCACAAAGACACGGTGGTTGGAACCAAAAATCTCAAATTTTCACTCATCAGACCAAAGGACAGATTTCCACCGGTCTAATTGCTTGTGTTTCTTGGCCCATGCAAGTCTCTTCTTATTGGTGTCCTTTTAGTGGTGCTTTCTTTGCAGCAATTCAACCGTGAAGGCCTAATTCACTCAGTCTTCTCTGAACAGTTGTTGTTTAGATGTGACTATTACTTGAACTCTGTGAAGCTATTTCTGAGGCTGGTAACTCTAAGAAACATATCCTCTGCAGCAGAGGTAACTCTAGGTTATCCTTTCCTGTGGCGGTCCTCATGAGAGCCAGTTTCATCATAGCGCTTGATGGTTTTTGTGACTGCACTTGAAGAAACTTTCAACGTTTGTGAAATGTTCCGGATTAACTGACCTTCATGTCTTAAAGTAATGGTGGCCTATCATTTCTCTTTGCTTATTTGAGCTGTTCTTGCAGTAATATTGACTTATTTTACCAAATAGGGCTATCTTTTGTCACAACACAGCTGATTGGCTCAAACGCATTAAGAAGGAAAGAAATTCCACAAAATAACTTTCAACAAGGCACACCTGTTATTTGAAATGTATTCCAGGTGACTACCTCGTGAAGCTGGTTGGGAGAATGCCAAGAGTGTGCAAAGCTGTCATCAAGGCATAGGGTGGCTGCTTTTAAGTATCTCAAATATAAAATATATTTTGATTTGTTTAACACTTTTTTTTGGTTACTACATGTTTCCATATGTGTTATTTCATATTTTTGATGTCTTCACTATTATTCTACAATGTAGAAAATAGTAAACAAATTAAGAAAAACCCTTGAATGAGTAGGTGTGTCCAAACTTTTGACTAGTACTGTATTTATTTGTATGAATTTGTGTATTATAATTTTTCCTGTATTTTCTTTAATTTTGACTTGATCTGGAAATAGGGTCACTGTCACGTTGTTCTAGAAGTACTTTAACTTTGAGACTGTGCCTATCTTGTTATTTTTATGAGATTTTCTTGTGTTTAATTACATTTTTATTTTTCGGGCATTTGATAACCTGTTGAGCTACAATATTTTTTTCGTAGGACTGACGATGGCGAGTCTTTACTTAGCTTGGCTAGCTAGCTGGTAATTCTAAATTTGAATGATGTACCGGATGTTTGATCCACCTTCCCCTGTTTCTGGAAGGATGGGGACTATGCTGTTAGGGGATGACAGAGGCTCGCCTTATAGGATAACTGCCGAGGTGTGGTGGTCTCTCAGGCTCTTATCGCTGCCGAAGGATGACCCAGGTGGGTGTTAACACTTTCGTGGTGGATGTCCCAGCCTATACAGAGCCGTAGCTGTGAACTTCAAAGACAGAAGTGCCTGATGAAAAGCTCCTGTCCCTCCCTGGCTGTACCATTGACGCCACCTCCGCTCAAACTACTCCTTTATTGAACGGCATAGTTATCTATCTGTGGAGGAAGACCATCTCCAATGAACTGCCAGCTGCCTGATTTAAACATTACAAAAATGTCAAGAGACTTGGAGATTCTGTATTAGAAACACTAGCTATATAAAGCAAATCTATTATTGTTATTATTAGTTATATGAATGTGTTTTGCTATTTACTGACATTCACACATGTGTAGATACTCAAGGATATTGTTATACCTCATAAGACCTGGTTGATGAAAACCTTTTAGTTTACTTCGTCATGTGGAAGTTGTGTACATTTGGAGAAGTTGCATTGTTCGTCCTGCCCTCCACAAGTGTGCTTGTTTCGGGTACGTGAGCAAGTAAGAATGAAGATCTTGATGTTCGAGAGAATCTGTGATCTTACAGGTTGGGATGGTTGCGTAGAATGTGCCGTTTACCTGTATCTTTTATATGAAGGTTGCAACTTTTACTTTGAAAACGTTGCGATTTATGTATTTATTTGAACATTGTGTTTTGTTTAGCATTACCCAAAGAGCACGGTGTATATTTTTATGATGCAACAATGAAATGGTTTCAGTTAGGCGGGTTCATATCGTCTACCCAACCCCTCTCTCCACTTTTTAAAAATGTTTATCTGTCCTTTTAATTTATATTGTACTTGGATTGATGCGCATGATCTCATGATCTTATTATCTTATGTACTACACTTCATTTGATGTACCGTGCTTTCCCGGATGTATACACAGCCCTTGACTTTTTCAACATTTTGTTGCAAATTTAGGATTAAAATGGATTTTATTTAATGTCAAAGTGCAAGATTTTTTTTATTTTTATAAAAAATGTACTATATCTTGATTCAGAAAAGTATTCAAGCCGCTGAGCAATGTTCCCTCTAATGGAGAGGAAATATCAGCCCGATCAGAGACGCACAAGATTGAACTCCACTTAACTTTCTAGAGTTTTCCACTTCTTTACTTAACACTGTCAACATTTCCCTCGACTGTTGGAATTGTGTTCGAGTCAACGCAATAATAGCCACTTTCAATGTAACATACTGAAAGAAAAATGAACTATGCAAGACTTAGTATGCAAAACTAACTGCGAAAGATTTTACTTGTAGGCAGAGCAGCATTGGAGTATGATTCTATTGCATTGACAGGCATGACTCATCCACCTACTCTACACGGACCAGTGAGCCATAACCAATCAGAGCTGCAGTAGGCCTATATGCAAATAGCCATTCACGTTGAACTGCTGTGTTTATAGCACGAGCGGTCACATGTAGATGTGCATTTATTTATTTTAAATGCTCGCCGGAAGTTCCACAGAATGTTGTTCAAGTTTGTGCTCAGCAAGACCTGAAATCTGCGGTGTTAAGAATCACCTTTGGCAGAGGTTAGAGTTGTGTTTCTTTTGGAGTAAGTCTCTAAGCGTTGCACGCCTGGATTGTACAACATTTGCCCGTTATTCTTTTTCAAGCTCTGTCAAGCTGGTTGTTGATCATTGCTAGACAGCCATTTTAAAGTATTTTGCCGTAGTTCTTCAAGACGATTTTAGGTCAAAACTGTAACTAGGCCACTCAGGAAATTTCAATCTCATCTTGGTAAGCAACTCCAGTGTAGATTTGGTCTTGTGTTTTAGGTTATTGTCCTGCTGAAAGGTGAATTTATCTCCCTGTTGAAAGCAGACTGAACCAGTTTTTCCTCTAGGATTTTGCCTGTGCATAGCTCTATTCCGTTTATTTTTATCCCAGAAAAAAAACTCCTTAGTCCTTGCCGATGATGAGCATCCCCATAACATGATGCAGCCACCACCATGCTTGAAAATATGACGAGTGGTACTCTGTGTTGGATTTGCCCCAAACAGAATGCGTTGTATTCAGGACAAAAAGTTAATTTCTTTGCCAATTTTACTTTAGTACCTTATTGCAAACAGGATGCATGTTTTGGAAAATGTGTATTCTGTAGAGGCTTCATTCTTTTCGCTCGGACATTTAGTTTAGTATTGTGGAGTAACTACAATGTTGTTGATCCATACTCAGTTTTCTCCTATCACAGCCATTAAACTCTAACTGTTTTAAAATCACTGTCCTCATGGTCAAATCCCTTGAGCGGTTTCCTTCCTCTCTAGTCACTTTGTAGTGACTGGGTGTATTGATACACCATCCAAGCATAATTAATAACTTCACCATGCTCAAAAACCATATTCAATGTCTGCTTTTTTTTCTTCATTTTAACCATCTACCAATAGGTGCCCTTTGCGAGGCATTGGAAAACCGCCATGGTCTTTGTGGTTAAATTCTGTGGTTGAAATTCACTACTCGACTGAGGGACCTTACAGATCATTGGATGTGTGTGGTACAGAGATGAGGTAATCATAAAGATGATGACCCACAGAGTGAGTCCCACAGAGTGAAGAGTGAGTCCCACAGAGTGAGTCCCACAGAGTGAGTCCCACAGAGTGAGTCCCACAGAGTGAGTCCCACAGAGTGAGTCCCACAGAGTGAGTCCCACAGAGTGAGACCCACAGAGTGAGACCCACAGAGTGAGTCCAGTGGTGGAAAAAGTATCCAATTTGTCATAGTTGAGTAAAAGCAAAGATACAAAATAGAATTTGACTCAAGTGAAAGTCACCCAGTAAAATCATTTAAAAAAAATTTTTTAATGGTTTTAAATATACTTAAGTATCAAAGGTAAAAGTATAAATCATTTACAATTCCTTATATTAAGCAAACCAGACAGCGCTGTTTTCTTTTTTTAAAAGTTACGGATAGCCAGGCGAACACTCCCAACACTCAGACATCATTTACAAAATAAGCATTTGTGTTTAGTGAGTCCATCAGATCAGAGGCAGTAGGGATGACCAGGGATGTTCTCTTGATAAGTATATGAATTGGACCGTTTTCCTGTCCTGCTTAGCATTCAAAATGTAACGAGTATTTTGGGGTGTCAGGGAAAATGTAGGGAGTAGAAGTTGTCGAAAAATATGAATGGTAAAGTACACATGGCCCAAAAAAAACTACTTAAGTAGTACTTTCAAGCACTTAAGAACTTTACAGCACTGCTTATTATGAGTTAAGTAAATTTTTACTCCTGGGGGGCAGGGTAGCCTAGTGGTTAGAGCGTTGGACTAGTAACCGAAAGGTTGCAAGTTCAAATCCCTGAACTGCCCTGAACAGGCAGGGATTTGTTCCTAGGCCGTCATTGAAAATAAGAATTTGTTCTTAACTGACTTGCCTGGTTAAATAAAGGTAAAAAAAGAAAAATGTATTTAGGCCATAACAAAGGGGATGAATAATTGTTGACTCAAGACATTTCAGCTTTTTTTTTATTGATTTGTAAACATTTCTAAAAACTAAATTCCGCTTTGACTTTGTGAGGTATTGTGTGTAGATCAGTGGAACAAAATCTCTATTTAATAGATTTTAAATTCAGGCTGTAATACAACAGTGTGGAAAAAGTCAAGGGGTGTGAATAGTTTCTCAAGGGCACTGTAGGCCTACTGTTAATGTAAGATGTCCTTGAGTGCCCTGAAAGGAGTACTCTTATTATTTAATATTACTTTTATCAAGGATCTTTGAGTTTATTAGTTCTTACTCACAGATAAACTGAAGAAATGCAGAAGTTACATCATTAAAAAAATTGCAAAAAAAAAACATAATAAATGGCATAAATAGAATACAAAAAACTTTAAACATTACAGGAATTTTTTTCAGGATAGAAACTACAACCTTAAAATAGTTAAAAACATATTTTTGGGGGGAAACATTTAAGAACCAGAGTTTTGTTGTGCAGTCTGACAGCAGTGGGCAGAGTGGCATTTCTCTTATCCTTTTAAACTTTATTTATAGAAAGAAAAGGTGTTCTACATACTATCTGAGGTCTATTATAGTTTAATCATTGATCAATTATTTAAGATCGATTCACTGAAAGATAATTCAGATGCAACCTCTGTCAACCTCTGTGTGGTTTTGACGTTATGTTACTTTCTAACTGCTTCTTGGCTTCCGGAGTACCCCAGTATATCACATTATTCCGGAGTACCCCAGTATATCACATTATTCCGGAGTACCCCAGTATATCACATTATTCCAGATTACCCCAGTATATCACATTATTCCGGAGTACCCCAGTATATCACATTATTCCAGAGTACCCCAGTATATCACATTATTCCAGAGTACCCCAGTATATCACATTATTCCAGAGTACCCCAGTATATCACATTATTCCAGAGTACCCCAGTATATCACATTATTCCGGAGTACCCCAGTATATCACATTATTCCAGATTACCACAGTATATCACATTATTCCAGAGTACCCCAGTATATCACATTATTCCGGAGTACCCCAGTATATCACATTATTCCGGAGTACCCCAGTATATCACATTATTCCGGAGTACCCCAGTATATCACATTATTCCGGAGTACCCCAGTATATCACATTATTCCAGAGTACCCCAGTATATCACATTATTCCGGAGTACCCCAGTATATCACATTATTCCAGAGTACCACAGTATATCACATTATTCCAGAGTACCCCAGTATATCACATTATTCCAGAGTACCACAGTATATCACATTATTCCAGAGTACCCCAGTATATCACATTATTCCGGAGTACCCCAGTATATCACATTATTCCGGAGTACCCCAGTATATCACATTATTCCGGAGTACCCCAGTATATCACATTATTCCGGAGTACCCCAGTATATCACATTATTCCAGAGTACCCCAGTATATCACATTATTCCGGAGTACCCCAGTATATCACATTATTCCAGAGTACCACAGTATATCACATTATTCCAGAGTACCCCAGTATATCACATTATTCCAGAGTACCACAGTATATCACATTATTCCAGAGTACCCCAGTATATCACATTATTCCGGAGTACCCCAGTATATCACATTATTCCAGAGTACCCCAGTATATCACATTATTCCGGAGTACCCCAGTATATCACATTATTCCAGAGTACCCCAGTATATCACATTATTCCAGAGTACCCCAGTATATCACATTATTCCGGAGTACCCCAGTATATCACATTATTCCAGAGTACCCCAGTATATCACATTATTCCAGAGTACCCCAGTATATCACATTATTCCGGAGTACCCCAGTATATCACATTATTCCAGAGTACCCCAGTATATCACATTATTCCGGAGTACCCCAGTATATCACATTATTCCAGAGTACCCCAGTATATCACATTATTCCGGAGTACCCCAGTATATCACATTATTCCAGAGTACCCCAGTATATCACATTATTCCGGAGTACCCCAGTATATCACATTATTCCAGAGTACCCCAGTATATCACATTATTCCAGAGTACCCCAGCATATCACATTATTCCAGAGTACCCCAGTATATCACATTATTCCAGAGTACCACAGTATATCACATTATTCCAGAGTACCCCAGTATATCACATTATTCCAGAGTACCACAGTATATCACATTATTCCAGAGTACCCCAGTATATCACATTATTCCGGAGTACCCCAGTATATCACATTATTCCGGAGTACCCCAGTATATCACATTATTCCGGAGTACCCCAGTATATCACATTATTCCAGAGTACCCCAGTATATCACATTATTCCAGAGTACCCCAGTATATCACATTATTCCGGAGTACCCCAGTATATCACATTATTCCAGAGTACCCCAGTATATCACATTATTCCAGAGTACCCCAGTATATCACATTATTCCGGAGTACCCCAGTATATCACATTATTCCAGAGTACCCCAGTATATCACATTATTCCGGAGTACCCCAGTATATCACATTATTCCAGAGTACCCCAGTATATCACATTATTCCGGAGTACCCCAGTATATCACATTATTCCAGAGTACCCCAGTATATCACATTATTCCAGAGTACCCCAGCATATCACATTATTCCAGAGTACCCCAGTATATCACATTATTCCAGAGTACCACAGTATATCACATTATTCCAGAGTACCCCAGTATATCACATTATTCCAGAGTACCACAGTATATCACATTATTCCAGAGTACCCCAGTATATCACATTATTCCGGAGTACCCCAGTATATCACATTATTCCGGAGTACCCCAGTATATCACATTATTCCGGAGTACCCCAGTATATCACATTATTCCAGAGTACCCCAGTATATCACATTATTCCAGAGTACCCCAGTATATCACATTATTCCGGAGTACCCCAGTATATCACATTATTCCGGAGTACCCCAGTATATCACATTATTCCAGAGTACCCCAGTATATCACATTATTCCGGAGTACCCCAGTATATCACATTATTCCGGAGTACCCCAGTATATCACATTATTCCAGAGTACCCCAGTATATCACATTATTCCAGAGTACCCCAGTATATCACATTATTCCAGAGTACCCCAGTATATCACATTATTCCAGAGTACCCCAGTATATCACATTATTCCAGAGTACCCCAGTATATCACATTATTCCAGAGTACCCCAGTATATCACATTATTCCAGAGTACCCCAGTATATCACATTATTCCGGAGTACCCCAGTATATCACATTATTCCAGAGTACCCCAGTATATCACATTATTCCAGAGTACCCCAGTATATCACATTATTCCGGAGTACCCCAGTATATCACATTATTCCGGAGTACCCCAGTATATCACATTATTCCAGAGTACCCCAGTATATCACATTATTCAGGAGTACCCCAGTATATCACATTATTCCGGAGTACCCCAGTATATCACATTATTCCAGAGTACCCCAGTATATCACATTATTCCAGAGTACCACAGTATATCACATTATTCCGGAGTACCCCAGTATATCACATTATTCCGGAGTACCCCAGTATATCACATTATTCCGGAGTACCCCAGTATATCACATTATTCCGGAGTACCCCAGTATATCACATTATTCCGGAGTACCCCAGTATATCACATTATTCCGGAGTACCCCAGTATATCACATTATTTCGGAGTACCCCAGTATATCACATTATTCCGGAGTACCCCAGTATATCACATTATTCCAGAGTACCCCAGTATATCACATTATTCCAGAGTACCCCAGTATATCACATTATTCCAGAGTACCCCAGTATATCACATTATTCCAGAGTACCCCAGTATATCACATTATTCCAGAGTACCGCAGTATATCACATTATTCCAGAGTACCCCAGTATATCACATTATTCCAGAGTACCCCAGTATATAACATTATTCCGGAGTACCCCAGTATATCACATTATTCCAGAGTACCCCAGTATATCACATTATTCCAGAGTACCCCAGTATATCACATTATTCCAGAGTACCCCAGTATATCACATTATTCCAGAGTACCCCAGTATATCACATTATTCCGGAGTACCCCAGTATATCACATTATTCCAGATTACCACAGTATATCACATTATTCCAGAGTACCCCAGTATATCACATTATTCCGGAGTACCCCAGTATATCACATTATTCCAGAGTACCCCAGTATATCACATTATTCCAGAGTACCCCAGTATATCACATTATTCCGGAGTACCCCAGTATATCACATTATTCCAGAGTACCCCAGTATATCACATTATTCCGGAGTACCCCAGTATATCACATTATTCCAGAGTACCCCAGTATATCACATTATTCCGGAGTACCCCAGTATATCACATTATTCCAGAGTACCCCAGTATATCACATTATTCCAGAGTACCCCAGTATATCACATTATTCCAGAGTACCCCAGCATATCACATTATTCCAGAGTACCCCAGTATATCACATTATTCCAGAGTACCACAGTATATCACATTATTCCAGAGTACCCCAGTATATCACATTATTCCAGAGTACCACAGTATATCACATTATTCCAGAGTACCCCAGTATATCACATTATTCCGGAGTACCCCAGTATATCACATTATTCCGGAGTACCCCAGTATATCACATTATTCCGGAGTACCCCAGTATATCACATTATTCCAGAGTACCCCAGTATATCACATTATTCCAGAGTACCCCAGTATATCACATTATTCCGGAGTACCCCAGTATATCACATTATTCCAGAGTACCCCAGTATATCACATTATTCCAGAGTACCCCAGTATATCACATTATTCCGGAGTACCCCAGTATATCACATTATTCCAGAGTACCCCAGTATATCACATTATTCCGGAGTACCCCAGTATATCACATTATTCCGGAGTACCCCAGTATATCACATTATTCCGGAGTACCCCAGTATATCACATTATTCCAGAGTACCCCAGTATATCACATTATTCCGGAGTACCCCAGTATATCACATTATTCCAGAGTACCCCAGTATATCACATTATTCCAGAGTACCCCAGCATATCACATTATTCCAGAGTACCCCAGTATATCACATTATTCCAGAGTACCACAGTATATCACATTATTCCAGAGTACCCCAGTATATCACATTATTCCAGAGTACCACAGTATATCACATTATTCCAGAGTACCCCAGTATATCACATTATTCCGGAGTACCCCAGTATATCACATTATTCCGGAGTACCCCAGTATATCACATTATTCCGGAGTACCCCAGTATATCACATTATTCCAGAGTACCCCAGTATATCACATTATTCCAGAGTACCCCAGTATATCACATTATTCCGGAGTACCCCAGTATATCACATTATTCCGGAGTACCCCAGTATATCACATTATTCCAGAGTACCCCAGTATATCACATTATTCCGGAGTACCCCAGTATATCACATTATTCCGGAGTACCCCAGTATATCACATTATTCCAGAGTACCCCAGTATATCACATTATTCCAGAGTACCCCAGTATATCACATTATTCCAGAGTACCCCAGTATATCACATTATTCCAGAGTACCCCAGTATATCACATTATTCCAGAGTACCCCAGTATATCACATTATTCCAGAGTACCCCAGTATATCACATTATTCCAGAGTACCCCAGTATATCACATTATTCCGGAGTACCCCAGTATATCACATTATTCCAGAGTACCCCAGTATATCACATTATTCCAGAGTACCCCAGTATATCACATTATTCCGGAGTACCCCAGTATATCACATTATTCCGGAGTACCCCAGTATATCACATTATTCCAGAGTACCCCAGTATATCACATTATTCCGGAGTACCCCAGTATATCACATTATTCCGGAGTACCCCAGTATATCACATTATTCCGGAGTACCCCAGTATATCACATTATTCCAGAGTACCACAGTATATCACATTATTCCGGAGTACCCCAGTATATCACATTATTCCGGAGTACCCCAGTATATCACATTATTCCGGAGTACCCCAGTATATCACATTATTCCGGAGTACCCCAGTATATCACATTATTCCGGAGTACCCCAGTATATCACATTATTCCGGAGTACCCCAGTATATCACATTATTTCGGAGTACCCCAGTATATCACATTATTCCGGAGTACCCCAGTATATCACATTATTCCAGAGTACCCCAGTATATCACATTATTCCAGAGTACCCCAGTATATCACATTATTCCAGAGTACCCCAGTATATCACATTATTCCAGAGTACCCCAGTATATCACATTATTCCAGAGTACCGCAGTATATCACATTATTCCAGAGTACCCCAGTATATCACATTATTCCAGAGTACCCCAGTATATAACATTATTCCGGAGTACCCCAGTATATCACATTATTCCAGAGTACCCCAGTATATCACATTATTCCAGAGTACCCCAGTATATCACATTATTCCAGAGTACCCCAGTATATCACATTATTCCAGAGTACCCCAGTATATCACATTATTCCGGAGTACCCCAGTATATCACATTATTCCAGATTACCACAGTATATCACATTATTCCAGAGTACCCCAGTATATCACATTATTCCGGAGTACCCCAGTATATCACATTATTCCGGAGTACCCCAGTATATCACATTATTCCGGAGTACCCCAGTATATCACATTATTCCGGAGTACCCCAGTATATCACATTATTCCAGAGTACCCCAGTATATCACATTATTCCGGAGTACCCCAGTATATCACATTATTCCAGAGTACCACAGTATATCACATTATTCCAGAGTACCCCAGTATATCACATTATTCCAGAGTACCACAGTATATCACATTATTCCAGAGTACCCCAGTATATCACATTATTCCGGAGTACCCCAGTATATCACATTATTCCGGAGTACCCCAGTATATCACATTATTCCGGAGTACCCCAGTATATCACATTATTCCGGAGTACCCCAGTATATCACATTATTCCAGAGTACCCCAGTATATCACATTATTCCGGAGTACCCCAGTATATCACATTATTCCAGAGTACCACAGTATATCACATTATTCCAGAGTACCCCAGTATATCACATTATTCCAGAGTACCACAGTATATCACATTATTCCAGAGTACCCCAGTATATCACATTATTCCGGAGTACCCCAGTATATCACATTATTCCAGAGTACCCCAGTATATCACATTATTCCGGAGTACCCCAGTATATCACATTATTCCAGAGTACCCCAGTATATCACATTATTCCAGAGTACCCCAGTATATCACATTATTCCGGAGTACCCCAGTATATCACATTATTCCAGAGTACCCCAGTATATCACATTATTCCAGAGTACCCCAGTATATCACATTATTCCGGAGTACCCCAGTATATCACATTATTCCAGAGTACCCCAGTATATCACATTATTCCGGAGTACCCCAGTATATCACATTATTCCAGAGTACCCCAGTATATCACATTATTCCGGAGTACCCCAGTATATCACATTATTCCAGAGTACCCCAGTATATCACATTATTCCGGAGTACCCCAGTATATCACATTATTCCAGAGTACCCCAGTATATCACATTATTCCAGAGTACCCCAGCATATCACATTATTCCAGAGTACCCCAGTATATCACATTATTCCAGAGTACCACAGTATATCACATTATTCCAGAGTACCCCAGTATATCACATTATTCCAGAGTACCACAGTATATCACATTATTCCAGAGTACCCCAGTATATCACATTATTCCGGAGTACCCCAGTATATCACATTATTCCGGAGTACCCCAGTATATCACATTATTCCGGAGTACCCCAGTATATCACATTATTCCAGAGTACCCCAGTATATCACATTATTCCAGAGTACCCCAGTATATCACATTATTCCGGAGTACCCCAGTATATCACATTATTCCAGAGTACCCCAGTATATCACATTATTCCAGAGTACCCCAGTATATCACATTATTCCGGAGTACCCCAGTATATCACATTATTCCAGAGTACCCCAGTATATCACATTATTCCGGAGTACCCCAGTATATCACATTATTCCAGAGTACCCCAGTATATCACATTATTCCGGAGTACCCCAGTATATCACATTATTCCAGAGTACCCCAGTATATCACATTATTCCAGAGTACCCCAGCATATCACATTATTCCAGAGTACCCCAGTATATCACATTATTCCAGAGTACCACAGTATATCACATTATTCCAGAGTACCCCAGTATATCACATTATTCCAGAGTACCACAGTATATCACATTATTCCAGAGTACCCCAGTATATCACATTATTCCGGAGTACCCCAGTATATCACATTATTCCGGAGTACCCCAGTATATCACATTATTCCGGAGTACCCCAGTATATCACATTATTCCAGAGTACCCCAGTATATCACATTATTCCAGAGTACCCCAGTATATCACATTATTCCGGAGTACCCCAGTATATCACATTATTCCAGAGTACCCCAGTATATCACATTATTCCAGAGTACCCCAGTATATCACATTATTCCGGAGTACCCCAGTATATCACATTATTCCGGAGTACCCCAGTATATCACATTATTCCAGAGTACCCCAGTATATCACATTATTCCAGAGTACCCCAGTATATCACATTATTCCAGAGTACCCCAGTATATCACATTATTCCAGAGTACCCCAGTATATCACATTATTCCAGAGTACCCCAGTATATCACATTATTCCAGAGTACCCCAGTATATCACATTATTCCGGAGTACCCCAGTATATCACATTATTCCGGAGTACCCCAGTATATCACATTATTCCAGAGTACCCCAGTATATCACATTATTCCAGAGTACCCCAGTATATCACATTATTCCGGAGTACCCCAGTATATCACATTATTCCGGAGTACCCCAGTATATCACATTATTCCAGAGTACCCCAGTATATCACATTATTCCGGAGTACCCCAGTATATCACATTATTCCGGAGTACCCCAGTATATCACATTATTCCAGAGTACCCCAGTATATCACATTATTCCAGAGTACCACAGTATATCACATTATTCCGGAGTACCCCAGTATATCACATTATTCCGGAGTACCCCAGTATATCACATTATTCCGGAGTACCCCAGTATATCACATTATTCCGGAGTACCCCAGTATATCACATTATTCCGGAGTACCCCAGTATATCACATTATTCCGGAGTACCCCAGTATATCACATTATTTCGGAGTACCCCAGTATATCACATTATTCCGGAGTACCCCAGTATATCACATTATTCCAGAGTACCCCAGTATATCACATTATTCCAGAGTACCCCAGTATATCACATTATTCCAGAGTACCCCAGTATATCACATTATTCCAGAGTACCCCAGTATATCACATTATTCCAGAGTACCGCAGTATATCACATTATTCCAGAGTACCCCAGTATATCACATTATTCCAGAGTACCCCAGTATATCACATTATTCCGGAGTATCCCAGTATATCACATTATTTCAGATTACCACAGTATATCACATTATTCCGGAGTACCCCAGTATATCACATTATTCCAGAGTACCCCAGTATATCACATTATTCCGGAGTACCCCAGTATATCACATTATTTCAGATTACCACAGTATATCACATTATTCCGGAGTACCCCAGTATATCACATTATTCCAGAGTACCCCAGTATATCACATTATTCCAGAGTACCCCAGTATATCACATTATTCCAGAGTACCCCAGTATATCACATTATTCCAGAGTACCCCAGTATATCACATTATTTCTTTAATAAATGTATTAGAAAATGTTTGTAGTCACTCTTGTCTTGAGTCTTAATCATTTAAAATGTGGAAGAGGGTTCTTCAGCTTTACTATTTGGCGAAGTAAGGAAAGCTTGAAGCTGGTTATAAAAAAAAAAGGCTTTCCACAAAGTCAAAATTGGATACGAAATGTTGCTTCTTGGTCTTAATTTAAGGTTAAGGTTAGTAGTGTGGTTATGGTTAGGCATAAGGTTAGCAGTGTGGTTATGGTTAGGCATAAGGTTAGCAGTGTGGTTAGGGTTAGGCATAAGGTTAGCAGTGTGGTTAAGGTTAGGCATAAGGTTAGCAGTGTGGTTAAGTTTAGCAGTGTGGTTGTGGTTAGGGTTAGGCATAAGGTTAGCGGTGTGGTTAAGGTTAGCAGTGTGGTTAAGGTTAGGCATAAGGTTAGCAGTGTGGTTAGGGTTAGGCATAAGGTTAGGGTTAAGCATAAGGTTAGCAGTGTGGTTAAGGTTAGGCATAAGGTTAGCAGTGTGGTTAGGGTTAGGCATAAGGTAAGCAGCGTGGTTAAGGTTAGGCACAAGGTTAGCAGTGTGGTTAGGGTTAGGCATAAGGTTAGCAGTGTGGTTAGGGTTAGGCATAAGGTTAGCAGTGTGGTTAAGGTTAGGCATACGGTTAGCAGTGTGGTTAGGGTTAGCAGTGTGGTTGTGGTTAGGGTTAGGCATAAGGTAAGCAGTGTGGTTAGGGTTAGGCAGAAGGTTAGCAGTGTGGTTAAGGTTAGGCATAAAGTTAGGGTTAGGCATAAGGTTAGCAGTGTGGTTAGAGTTAGGCATAAGGTTAGCAGTGTGGTTATGGTTAGGCATAAGTTTAGCAGTGTGGTTAGGGTTAGGCATAAGGTTAGCGGTGTGGTTAAGGTTAGGCATAAGGTTAGCAGTGTGGTTAGGGTTAGCAGTGTGGTTATGGTTAGGGTTAGGCATAAGGTTAGCAGTGTGGTTAAGGTTAGGCATAAGGTTAGCAGTGTGGTTAAGGTTAGGCATAAGGTTAGCAGTGTGGTTAGGGTTAAGGTTAGGCATAAGGTTAGCAGTGTGGTTAGGGTTAAGGTTAGGCATAAGGTTAGCAGTGTGGTTAAGGTTAGGCATAAGGTTAGCAGTGTGGTTAGGGTTAAAATCTAAATGTAAGAAGATCAATTGTAGAAATTTGCAGGGTTTATTAATTTGTGAGTATAAAGAAGCTAGTGACGACCTAAAATCTTAAGGCTATCCAGAATGTTTGGGACATCTCTACCCTAACCCCTAACCCTAACTCCTAACCTTAACCCTTACCCTAACCCCTAACCTTAACCCTTACCCTAACCCTAACCCTTAACCCTTACAGTTTTTAACGTAATCTTCGATGCGGTGACGTCAGAGTTGGGATGTCCCAAGGATCCCATTTAGACTTTTCCAATCCTAAAAGGAGAACACCAGGAACGGGAAGTTACTTGTAGGTTTTCTTATTGTTTGTTTCGTTAATCATTTAGGCCTTTGATCAATTACATTTCATCACCTCCTGCATCCTCTCTCCTCGGTCCTCTCTTGCCTTCTTTTCAAAAAAGGTCAAAGGTAATCAAGGAGAGTCTGCAAGGTGAATGAATGTGAACCTTCTTCTCCTTCCGTGGGGTTTATCGGCTGTTGGCATCTAACGTTCTGGTGTATTACCACCAACTCTTGTACTGGAGTGAGGGCCAGAGACAGGAAGGAACTAAATCCTACCTGCCAGCCCTGTTTCTCTTGAAAAAGAAAATATCTGTGACTGTATCGAACAATGTTCTACCCAGTATGCTCTTTAAACTCATCCCCTTTCTCCCTCATACTGGATCTCAGCCTCTCTCTTTCCCTCTCACACTGCCCACGCTGCATCAGGACATGCTGCACTGTCTCTGTTTCCCTCTCACACTGTCCACACTGCATGAGGACATGCTGCACTGTCTCTGTTTCCTGGCAGTATTCAGAACTTCCTGTTGGATGCTTTCCTATCACATTTAATTACATATATTCAATCGGCTGTGTCCCACCCTTAGCCTTGTAAAGATGGCATCCTCTCTTTGGTCTCTTCCTACCGTCCTTCCCTCCCTGACTTTACTCTGCATCTAGAAGAGATGCCTGTCTTTAGTGTCGCTGTTCCACTGCTCCTACCATCTCCTACCATCTCCGCTACTGTCCATATCATTCCCTTAGCCTCTGATTTGCTCATTGGCACCTCCACCTCCTCTCTCCTAAGGGTCTATTTAGCTAGCATATCTACTTCCTCATTCCTTTCCACCTCACACATGGGCTAGGAGGACCCAAGCGAAACTTATCTGGACACCCATCTGTCTCACCTGGGCATACATTTGGAGTGTCTCATATAACTTGACTGCAATGTGAGCTAAATGTTTGCAGACTCACCAACACAGCACGTGAGTCCGAGCATATAACCAGTGGTGGAAAAAGTACCCAATTGCCATACTTGAGTAAAAGTAAAGATACCTAAATAGAAAATGACTCAAGTAAAAGTCACTTCCTCCAGCCACTGCAGGGCCAACAGTACGGCCCTCAGCTCTGCCGTGTCTACAGTCAGGTGGTCTGTCATACGTTTCCTGTCTGCCACCCCACTTTCCTGTACAACGGAGGCTGACCCAGTCTGACCTGTTCGTGAGTGTATAAAACATTAAGAACACTTTCCTAATATTGAGTTGCACCCTCCACCTCCATTTGCCCTCAGAACAGCCTCAATTCGTCAGGGGTAAAGACTCTAGAAGGTGTCAAAAGCATACCACGGGGATGCTGGCCCATGTTGACTCTACAAGGTGTCAAAAGCATTCCACAGGGGATGCTGGCCCATGTTGACTCTACAAGGTGTCAAAAGCATTCCACAGGGGATGCTGGCCCATGTTGACTCTAGAAGGTGTCAAAAGCATTCCACAGGGGATGCTGGCCCATGTTGACTCTACAAGGTTTCAAAAGCATTCCACAGGGATGATGGCCCATGTTGACTCTAGAAGGTGTCAAAAGCATTCCACAGGGGATGCTGGCCCATGTTGACTCTACAAGGTGTCAAAAGCATTCCACGGGGATGCTGGCCCATGTTGACTCTAGAAGGTGTCAAAAGCATTCCGCAGGGGATGCTGGCCCATGTTGACTCTAGAAGGTGTCAAAAGCATTCCACAGGGATTCTGGACCATGTTGACTCTAGAAGGTGTCAAAAGCATTCCACTGGGATGATGGCCCATGTTGACTCCAATGCTTCCCACCACTGGATGTCATTTGGGTGGTGGAACATTCTTCATACACACCGGAAACTGCCGAGCGTGAAAAATCCAGCAGCGTTGCAGTTCTTGACACAAAGTGGTGCACCTGGCACCTACTATCATACCTTGTTCAAAGGCACTTGAATATTTTGTCTTGCCCATTCACCCTCTGAATGGCACACACACACATACGATCCATGTTTCAATTGTCTGAAGGCTTAAAAATCCTTCTTTAACCCGTCTCCTCGCCTTCATCTACACGGATTCAAGTGGATTTAACAAGTGACATCAATAAGGGATCATAGCTTTCACCTGCATTTACCTGGTCAGTCTATGTCATGGAAAGACCAAGTGTTATTAATATTTTGTACACTCAGTGTATATATGGGCATAAAATCCTGATATACAGTATCCAGTTGTCTTTTAAAATAACTTGGATGGATCAACTCCCTCCCTGTCTTTCCGTACTCTCTCCAACACTTGTAAATTAAGTACTGTAGGTGGGTGTAGCCATGGTGGACTCACAGGGATAGGTACCGTGGGGTTAAACTCTCTGCCATACAATCCCATTTTCCTCTCCTGGTTATAACCCACACATCCAAAGCTTTAATTCTGTCAACGTTGCCAACATGCCTCGTGGGGTGAGACCTGTATGTTATTGCCAGCTGTTTCCTTCTGTAATGGATAACATCTCCCCATCTCCACCTGTAGAGCTGACACTGGAGATGTCTGAAAGGCCCCACTACATCAACATGCATGATGGATGCGTCTTCCTGTCAGGAATGCCATACTTCGGTTGCCCTTAGTTTTGATGATGTAATCCGGAGACAGGTGTTTTCTCCATCTCTCTAGCTCTCTAGCTATCATAATTCCACTGATTTTAAAACGTGATCCTCCAGAAAGTGGAGAGCAACACTTACAGTATACAGCTCCATTACACAATACATGTAGAAAATTATACAAGTGGTTGAAATTCGTGTCATAATGTAAAAAACGTTAGCAGACCAATTATTTGGTTTAACAATATGAAAAAAGGGAAAAAGTGAATGACCTTCATAGCACAAATAATATAACGGTGACGTTATTGTTAACTGCATTAAGTAATGATTACTAGATAGTTATCATGGTAACAACAGTAATAAAAATATAAAAACATTATTTTTAATGCTACTATTAATATTATTAACAATAATAATCATATTATTATAATAATCAACTTAAAAATTAAAAATACAACTTTTAAATCCCATTATTCAGCCCATTCCCATTATTCAGCCCATTCCCATTATTCAGCCCATTCGTATTGCCCTCTGCAAGGGCCGTGGCTTTTGTGGAGCGATGGGTAACGATGCTTCGTGGGTGACTGTTGTCTGTGTGCAGAGCGTCCCTGGTTCGCGCCCAGGTCGGGGCGAGGGGACGGACGTAAAGTCTATACTGTTACATAGGCACCCCCATTTTAATCCGTTTGATCACTGTAAAAGTCCAGCAACACTTCCTATGACCTAGATTGTTCAAGCTGATCTGTTTTGTACAGATAACTGTGTACTGTGATATATGTAAGTCCAATATGAAAATCAGATTGTATTTAAGCTGGAAACGCCACTCTTTAAGGGCCTCAGATGATGGTCCTCTGCGTATAAACTCTGTGAATGTGGAAACTATAGGGGCTCAAGAGTAAAATGGACCCCCATTTTACATCCGACACAAAGTACAGAAAATTGTGTACAGTGCAGTAAATGATGAGTACACACACACCAAAAATATTGTTGACCATTTTGGCGTGAACACATTTAAAATAAAACAATCACATAATATGTCACATATTATTAAATTGTGATTTGTATAATAGATAGTATACAATATATCGATAATTGTGCAAAGTTTCCGTCATTTTCACCCTAATTATTGATTTTAAAGGTAAACCAAATGGAACTCTTATTCTGAAGGATTGCAAAAATACTTGACCCGGAATTACAAAATTATTCTTGCCTGCCTCACAGCGGTGCACTGGTGACCCTTATTCTGAAGGATTGCAAAAATACTTGATCCGGAAGTACTACGTTTTTCTGCACTGGCAACACGTGTGTAGGTTTTTTTCCCCCACTTGCAACGTAGCACGCTGCAAACTAACTAAAACGGTAAGTAACTTCTGCGTTATCTCTCAGAAACATGACCAAGGTAAAGAAGGAAAAAGGCACTAAGGAGGAAGAGGCTGGAGCGACGGAGACTGTAGGGACAGAGAAGTCGTATCAAGAGTTGATTGCAAACATCAACCCAATTGCTAATCCACTGGCCACTAAGAAGCTAAGCAAGAAGCTCTACAAATGTGTCAAAAAAGGTAAACTATACATTATATTTTCATATTGACAAATAAATGCCAAGAATATGGTCGACATTTTCAAATAGTATCCAGCAAGGTAACGTTAGTCAGCCTGTTAATATTAGCTTGGTGAACTGTTAGTTAACTAGGACATTTGCCAACGTTAGTAGTTGACAAGTGAGCTGAGTGGTGTTAGCTACTTCAGCTAACTTTCCGTCTTTATTTACATGCAACTCTGTCCTTTTCAGCATCTAAGCTCAAACAAATTCGCCGTGGAGTGAAAGAAGTTCAGAAGTTCATTAACAAAGGAGAAACTGGGTAAGTTTGTTAACTAGTTAATTAATTTAGCCTGTACTGTTTGAATATTTTGCTAACGTTCTGCAAATGGTTATGAGATCATACGCATGCTTCTCTATCTATATACAATTATATATTTTTTGCAGGATTGTGGTGTTGGCTGGAGATACTCTTCCAATCGATGTTTACTGCCATCTACCCGTCATGTGTGAGGACAGGAGTCTGCCATATGCCTATATTCCCTCAAAAGTGGTGAGTTCTCCAAACCAAAAGGCCTAACTGCGGAAGTGCATAGAAATGTCGGAATTCGTATATCACGTCATTGTCCACAGAGTTATGAAACTACAGAGCGCTACATGGTTCAAAGCACCTAACATCACAATTAAGCTTTTCATATCGCCACCATCTTGGAGCTGAAATTGATCATGTGTACTGTACTAAAAATACAAAAAGAGGAATGCACAATAATGACAAACCTCTGGCTTTCCTTATCAATTAGTTTTGCGAAGGATGTGACGAGTAAGCAATTGAGGTTCTCCCATGAAATCAATGAGGCGAATACCTTTTAAAGTAACCCTGCCATGTCTATCTCCTCAGGACCTTGGTTCGTCTGCAGGCTCAAAGCGGCCCACCTGCGTCATCATGATCAAATCTCACGAGGACTATAAGGAGGCCTATGATGAGTGTTTCGAGGAGGTCTCTGCCCTCCCCAAACCCCTCTGAACCTGTTTTCTGGCTATCAGACTCAAATTGTATCTTGAGAAATGTCTGGCTGTAGGCAGAATCAATTGGGGGGGTGAAATGAACTGACACTACTAGAGCCAAGCTGCAGCGTGGTGTGATATTTCAGTCTCAGTATACATCGATACCCCAGCAGCCCCCCCCCCCCCCCCCCCATCTTTGTTTGTTTTGGTTATTAAATTTGGTTGACAGCATTCTTTGGTGTTTTAAATAGGTGCTGACTTGAAACAGGACTTTATTTTCCTCGTTTTGGTGGCATCCATGTGTTGTCTACAGCCAGATATGAATATGTCTACCAAGTACATTCAGTTTTTACATTGTATTTAGGTGCTTTCGTAACTTGTGTTATTTCAATGTCACACCTGCTATCGGTTGCACTGCTATGTAACATACATTTTGGTATGAATAATACATCTGCATGCTGATTTTGAGTTGATGAGCCTTGTGTTTGAAGGGTCAGGACTTGGGTTAGGTAACAGAGCATGTGCTTAGCGTATCTTGTTTGTTTTTGTTGGCCGGTTCTAATTGAGGGACCATAGGGGACTACATGACTCCTGCGCAATTAAACAATAAATCATTTTCTGCAATCTCATTCTGATGGGTTTGATCATTGCAATTGTAAACGAATGTATCACATATGTGGCGGAAGCTAGCCTAGTGGTTAGAGCGTTGGACTAGTAACCGAAAGGTTGCAAGATCAAATCCCTGAGCTGACAAGGTACAAATCTGTCATTCTGCCCCTGAACAAGGCAGTTAACCCCACTGTTCCTAGGATGACATTGAAAATAAGATTTTGTTCTTAACTGACTTGCCTTGTTAAATAAAGGTTAAATTTAAAAATGTAGCCCATACATTTACATTTAGCAGGTAAATCCCCCCCCCCCCCCGATTCATCGTTTTGTCTTAGTTCTATCTTTTCTCATTTATTTTGTCACAGGCATATTGACATTCCACTTTGCATAGGTTCTTCACACTCTGTTGCTTTGAGGAAGGTGTGTTGCCAGGTGATACGATGCTGTATTGATGCAATAAATGCACCTGTTTTTTTTTATTTTTTTAAGGTACATCTCAACACAACGTCTGCTTCTTTACATTAGGAGAGGGGAGATACATTTACA
The DNA here is from genome assembly GCF_013265735.2 of Oncorhynchus mykiss. Taxonomy (NCBI): domain Eukaryota; kingdom Metazoa; phylum Chordata; class Actinopteri; order Salmoniformes; family Salmonidae; genus Oncorhynchus; species Oncorhynchus mykiss. The sequence goes on along the minus strand of NC_048574.1, from coordinate 9,751,916 downwards.
TCATGAAGGCACAAAATGGACGTCCTTATAGTTGGTTTTGTAAAAGCCTGGGTGGGCGTTGGAGATCATTATTACGAATGTGAACATTATGGTGGAAACATTAACTTAGCAGGCCATGCTTGGAAGCAGCAAACTGAGCAGGCGTTCACCTTTATACAGATACACTTTTGATGCATTTTACAAACTAATTTCTTAACAAATGACACACCTGCTATCGGTTGCACTGAAAGAACAAGTTGAGCTGAATATTATTTTTTTTGTATGTGTAAAGCACTTGCTCTTGGAGCAGGTTTTGGCCAAGATTATCCTATGAAACTGAGTAGCATTTCGCTACACTTGCAATAACATCGGCTAAAGCGTGTGTTATGTGACCAATAGGATTTGATTTTTACTAACAACCACAAGGTGTCAGTAGTGTCACGTTTTAATGTAGACCAGGGATGGGCAACTGGTGCACCCTCTTGTGTGGGCCTGCAGATAAATCAATCCCCCCATCTCAACATTAGGGGGCTCAACCTAATGTTGAGAGTTAAAAGAGCAGATTACACAAGATGAAACTTGCAGCTTTTCTGTTCGGTCACTCACTGGCAGTCACTCAATTAGCCCATGTCAGCAAAAAAAACAAGTTCTGTTAAATTAGTCTAGCCAGCTAAACTTGTAATCATGGTCAAATTATAGACCACAGGGCCCCCATTGATTTTGTTAGTCACTCTCACTCAGAGATATTAAAATTGAAATTTTCTCTGCCCCATGGGATAATTTGTATGATTGTTTGAAATTAGTTACACAATTGCAAAATCTTATCTCCGCCCCATGGCAAAATGGGTAGGAATGCAGCAAATGAACTCCCTTAACTTCAATTTATTCTCTCCACTGTCAAGAGGGGGGCTGCTAAAATATTTTGCTTGCAAGGTACGGGCGCCTCCCAACAAAATGTAACTTAGGCTAGGTCCGGCTCACTGCATATATGGGTACACAGACCCATGAGCCACTGCGGCCCCTCATAGTGAGTTCTGATTTTATTGTGACCCCCACCCCTATCAAAGTTGCCATTCCCTGATGTAGAAATATCCCTCCACTAGGTGTGAACGTTGTCCTGTTGGTAGCCTCTCTAGACATTGAGTCAAGACTTTCACCTGCTCTTATTCCGGCTTTATTTTAAAACCCATTATTAAACAGTCTGACCTTCAACAGAACATTTCACAAAATATTATGGCCACTTTCCCTCACACATTTATCCCACCATTCTGCGTGCACTGAATAGGGTGAATCAAATGACATTTTATTGGTCACATGCGCCGAAAACAAAAGGTGTAGACTACCTGAAATACTTACTTACGAGCCCTTTCCCAATGATGCGGGGATTAAAAAAAATGATAATCAGGGTAGTGCTGCTCTTTATTTGGTGAGGAAACACCTGGCGTGTTGGCTGTTGAAACAGTCTGTGAACCCCTCTCTCCCCTCAGTCCCCACCAGGCCAACATTTATGTTGCTGTTTTTTCCTGTGTTGACATTTCAAATATTTCTCCCCCCAAAAAAGCCACCAATACTGTGTTTGTTGTGTTTAGCTCTATTTTCCCCAAAATCCTACAAAAGCAGAAGAGCCATGTCTCAGTCCATCAGAGCACAATGGTTTTAACAGGGGAACATCCAAGAAGGAACTTTACCAGAAGATAATCTTTACTACTTTCCAGATATATTTCCTGGAATTATTAACCTCGATGTCTTCATACAAGGATGGAGATAATCCTGACCATTTTTGGATCCTCTCTTCCCCAGTCTGGTGGATATCCACGGATATTACTTTGAATTCATATATATTTTATTTGTGACCAAGGTATTTATTTGAGATGACCTGAAATAGTGTCTGAACAAACAGCTTCAATGATAGGGAGTTGATTAGATATTTACCATTAACGAGATATTTTACCATTGTAAATGACTTAACGTCCTCTAATAATAGTAGTGGTCAAGATTTCTATCTGTGTTATTACTTATTTAAAGATAAATATACTCTCACCTTGGTGCCTGAAACATCTCTGTAGTTTTGGAGGGGTCATTTGGTTTTAGAAAACACTTGATTTTGTATTTACATTTTTGTTTTAATAAACATTGTTGACAGTATTCTTTAAGAGACTAGAGGAGAACTTACTGCAGATTGTTTAATTTTCTATTGGATAGAGAGTAGTTAGAGAACAGAACAATGTTGTGCAGTTGGAGCGATGGAGGCAACAACAAACCAAGGACGTGTGGATGTCCTTGCCTGTGTGACACGTGGCTGGCTGCTGGGGGCCCTGTTTCCACAACAGCACGCCTCGGGGGCAGAGAAGGAGGAGAAGGATGGTGGCACGGGTGGCCTGTGTTCCGGAGCAAGGTGACAGGCACAGAACTGTGTGCTGCTCTCTCTGTTTACCAAACAAGCCTCATAGGTCAGCTCTGTTTTAGTAAACAGCATGGTGGGTGGATGGAGTTGGACCCTCAGGTTTGGCATGAGGGCTGCTCTCTGATACAACCTGTCTTCTTCAGAATGACCTTCATTCTGTGTGTGTGTATTAAGAAATCCAGACATTTTTTTTCTTCATATTTGTCCGTTTGTCCCATCTGTCCTCCACACATCCCTCATAGCCCTCCCTTCCCAGTCATGACCAGCCTAGCTGAACCTCTGTGGCACGTTACAACCGTAGTTGGTTGGACAAAGACTCAAGAGTATTTGACATGACCGTTGTCTTGTTTTGCACACTTTGTACAAAATAATACAATGCAGTACTACAGGATATTTCTTAACGTAGCTCTTTATTAGCTAGCTATAACTGGCATGTTCACGTATCGCCAACCAGGATCAAACTGCCGATCACCTAACCATTTGGGTGGTCTCAACCAATCATAGCACAGTATGATATGGCGGTAAAATTCCTCCAATTACAATTCAGTATGTTTACACATATGAATATTACAATCGTGTCTTAAATAACAGTCATAATTTGCTTACATTTGTCCTGTTACACACTTGTACAAGTGTCCAATGGAAATGTGTTTCTGCATATCCCAACTCCCACTGAGACACCCGCAGGGACTGGGGTCACGGCCAGGGTCACCATATCCCAACTCCCACTGAGACACCCGCAGGGACTGGGGTCACGGCCAGGGTCACCATATCCCAACTCCCACTGAGACACCCGCAGGGACTGGGGTCACGGCCAGGGTCACCATATCCCAACTGCCACTGAGACACCCGCAGGGACTGGGGTCACGACCAGGGTCACCATATCCCAACTCCCACTGAGACACCCACAGGGACTGGGGTCACGGCCAGGGTCACCATATCCCAACTCCCACTGAGACACCCGCAGGGACTGGGGTCACGACCAGGGTCACCATATCCCAACTCCCACTGAGACACCCGCAGGGAGTTGGGTCCTGCCCAGGGTCACCATATCCCAACTCCCACTGAGACACCCACAGGGAGTTGGGTCCTTCCCAGGGTCACCATATCCCAACTCCCACTGAGACACCCACAGGGAGTGGGGTCACGACCAGGGTCCTGTCTGGTTGTGACGGTGATGCGGATTAGGATGTTGTTGTCCAAAACAAGACAGACGAACCCAAAGTAGTGACACAATGTACCTGTAGGTCTACAGTTAATGGGTAAATTGTGACTGACTGACTGATCAACAAATAGTGATGATTCGTTGTTTATGATGCAAGGTTCTTTGTAGATCAGTTGGTCAGCAATCGCTCGTACTGTCGGCTGTACTGTCGGCTGTACTGTCGCTCTTACTGTCGGCTGTACTGTCGGCTGTACTGTCGCTCGTACTGTCGGCTGTACTGTCGGCTGTACTGTCGCTCTTACTGTCGGCTGTACTGTCGGCTGTACTGTCTCTCGTACTGTCACTCGTACTGTCGGCTGTACTGTCGGCTGTACTGTCGCTCGTACTGTCGCTCGTACTGTCGGCTGTACTGTCGGCTGTACTGTCGCTCGTACTGTCGCTCGTACTGTCGGCTGTACTGTCGCTCGTACTGTCGGCTGTACTGTCGCTCGTACTGTCGGCTGTACTGTCGCTCGTACTGTCGGCTGTACTGTCGCTCGTACTGTCGGCTGTACTGTCGGCTGTACTGTCACTCTTACTGTCGCTCGTACTGTCGGCTGTACTGTCGCTCGTACTGTCGGCTGTACTGTCGGCTGTACTGTCGGCTGTACTGTCGCTCGTACTGTCGGCTGTACTGTCGGCTGTACTGTCGCTCTTACTGTCGCTCGTACTGTCGGCTGTACTGTCGGCTGTACTGTCGCTCTTACTGTCGCTCGTACTGTCGCTCGTACTGTCGGCTGTACTGTCGCTCGTACTGTCGGCTGTACTGTCGCTCATACTGTCGCTCGTACTGTCGCTCATACTGTCGGCTGTACTGTCGCTCTTACTGTCGGCTGTACTGTCGGCTGTACTGTCGGCTGTGCTGTCGGCTGTACTGTCGGCTGTACTGTCGGCTGTACTGTCGCTCTTACTGTCGCTCGTACTGTCGCTCGTACTGTCGGCTGTACTGTCGGCTGTACTGTCGGCTGTAATGTCGCTCGTACTGTCGGCTGTACTGTCGGCTGTACTGTCGCTCGTACTGTCGCTCGTACTGTCGCTCGTACTGTCGGCTGTACTGTCGGCTGTACTGTCGGCTGTACTGTCGCTCGTACTGTCGCTCGTACTGTCGCTCGTACTGTCGGCTGTACTGTCGCTCATACTGTCGCTCGTACTGTCGCTCTTACTGTCGGCTGTACTGTCGCTCGTACTGTCGCTCGTACTGTCGGCTGTACTGTCACTCGTACTGTCGCTCGTACTGTCGACTGTACTGTCGGCTGTACTGTCGGCTGTACTGTTGCTCTTACTGTCGACTGTACTGTCGCTCGTACTGTCGGCTGTACTGTCGGCTGTACTGTCGGCTGTACTGTCGGCTGTACTGTCGCTCTTACTGTCGGCTGTACTGTCGCTCTTACTGTCGGCTGTACTGTCGGCTGTACTGTCGCTCGTACTGTCGGCTGTACTGTCGGCTGTACTGTCGGCTGTACTGTCGGCTGTACTGTCGCTCTTACTGTCGACTGTACTGTCGCTCGTACTGTCGGCTGTACTGTCGGCTGTACTGTCGGCTGTACTGTCGCTCGTACTGTCGGCTGTACTGTCGCTCGTACTGTCGGCTGTACTGTCGGCTGTACTGTCGGCTGTACTGTCGGCTGTACTGTCGGCTGTACTGTCGGCTGTACTGTCGCTCGTACTGTCGGCTGTACTGTCGCTCGTACTGTCGGCTGTACTGTCGCTCGTACTGTCGGCTGTACTGTCGGATGTACTGTCGGCTGTACTGTCGGCTGTACTGCCGGCTGTACTGTTGCTCGTACTGTCGGCTGTACTGTCGGCTGTACTGTCGGCTGTAGTGTCGGCTGTACTGTCGGCTGTACTGTCGCTCTTACTGTCGACTGTACTGTCGCTCGTACTGTCGGCTGTACTGTCGCTCGTACTGTCGGCTGTACTGTCGGCTGTACTGTCGGCTGTACTGTCGGCTGTACTGTCGCTCGTACTGTCGGCTGTACTGTCGCTCGTACTGTCGGCTGTACTGTCGCTCGTACTGTCGCTCGTACTGTCGCTCGTACTGTCGGCTGTACTGTCGGCTGTACTGTCGCTCTTACTGTCGGCTGTACTGTCGCTCGTACTGTCGGCTGTACTGTCGCTCGTACTGTCGGCTGTACTGTCGCTCGTATTTTCGGCTGTACTGTCGGCTGTACTGTCGCTCGTACTGTCGGCTGTACTGTCGCTCGTACTGTCGGCTGTACTGTCGGCTGTACTGTCGCTCTTACTGTCGGCTGTACTGTCGGCTGTACTGTCGCTCGTACTGTCGGCTGTACTGTCGGCTGTACTGTCGGCTGTACTGTCGCTCGTACTGTCGGCTGTACTGTCGCTCGTACTGTCGGCTGTACTGTCGCTCGTACTGTCGCTCGTACTGTCGCTCGTACTGTCGGCTGTACTGTCGGCTGTACTGTCGCTCTTACTGTCGGCTGTACTGTCGCTCGTACTGTCGGCTGTACTGTCGCTCGTACTGTCGGCTGTACTGTCGGCTGTACTGTCGCTCGTACTGTCGGCTGTACTGTCGCTCGTACTGTCGGCTGTACTGTCGCTCGTACTGTCGCTCGTACTGTCGGCTGCCATGTCGAACTAGCTGCTTGACTCTCTCTTTCTCTGTCATTTCTTATCGCTCTTTATCTCATCCTATTTCCTCTCCCTGTTCCTCTCTGTCCTTTTCTCTCTAACAGTGCTTTATTGACATGTTTAACGTCTAAGCGGGCTGTCAGAGGGATGAACAGCTGAGATGGAAAGACAAAGAGAGGGAAGGCAGGCAGGCAGCGGCACCAAAGGCCACCTCCTCCTGTGGCATGCCTTATGAAACAAATGCAACTGTGTCATTCCCCTGGCCCTCTCCCTCTCCTCCCTGTGCTGCGAGCTGGATGACTAATTTGGCTTTGTCCGTGTGTATGTTTATTGTGTCAACAGTGCACCTGCTGCCTGCCTCCTCCTCCCTAATTCACCGTAGCACGCGCCATAACCTAACACGTGCCGTTTCCTCTAATCTCCTCACTTACTGAGAGTACAACTTTGCCCCAGGTCACACTGCTGGGCACCCCGACATCAACCAACATGTTAACTCTCTGTTTACCACCCGACTCCACACGCCCCCATCTAGCTGACAACCGTTTTTTTACTGATTGATATGACTTTGTTATTGTGTATTTTAAACCTTTTGCTCAAGATGGGGGATCAAGTTTTATATCATTGATCTAGTCTCTTTTCCCCTTTCTAAATCCGTTTCTCTCTCTCGCCATCTCTCTCGATGTCTCTCTCTCTTTGTTTCTCTCCGTCTCTCTCTCTCCAACTCTCTCTCTATATTTCTCTCACTCTCTCTACATATTTATCTCCATCTCTGTCTCACTCTCTCTATATATATTCATCTCCATCTCTCCCTCTCTCCCTGCAGTACAGTCATTTTATCAGGCAGGTGTGTGGATGTCTGCAGTGAGCGATGGAGCAGGTGTAGTGGGAGATTTATTGATTTGAATCACATTCTGTTGAGCAATAGTTCCCAGCCCCAGGCGTAAGGCAGGCATGTCCTCAGACCGCCGGTTCCCATATGAATAAAGGGCGATGGGCAGGCAGGCATAGCACCTCTCTCACTGTCCACAAAGACACAGGATCAGGGGGAGTGTGTGGTTTAATGGAAGGGATCCTGTAAACGACTTAGGTCTTGATTCAATCCGTATCGCTGGAGATCTGTGTCAAAATGTAAAGGGCATTTTCGATTGAGCCGGCAACGTTTACAGTGAATTCAGTCTCCACGAATGCAATCGAGCTACAACGGAAATGGTGTGCGATATGGATTGAATTCAATCCATAGCCCTTTCCTGCAGTCAATTGACTTAGTGGTGGTTTCATGGGTGGAATATTAATATGTTTCATAATTAATACAATTTTATATTTTGCAGAAAATCTGTTGTTTCTATGTCAAAAGGTTTTTGTTAGATTTCCGTCTTCTGTGACGTATATAAAGTGTAATATTGGGATGCAAATTCAAAATGTAATATATTTCAACTCTATATCTGACATGGTACAGGTGTCTTATTTTTTAAACCCTTGTCCATGTGTGTGAGGTCTATACTTTTGTTTTAATGTCAGTCTAAACTGGTTAAACTGTTTTCTTAAACTGCCTCCTGTGCTGTCAGTCATATATTTCAGTCAAATACTAAATCAATTGCATTAGAATTAGCCATTTTTTTCTGTACTTGTGTGCACTTGTGTTCTTGTGCACCTGTGTAGGTGTGTGTACAAGCAGGTTATAGGGGTGTCGGTGTGCCAACAGAACAGCCTTGAGGCGACCTGTTCTTACTATCTCTGGGGGCTTGTGGGGGCTTGTTCTCAGATCCCTCACCGTTCATAAACTCCTGTCAGCTCCAACAGTTGACACCTGAGTGCACCGAAAATGTCCAATCTTGACTTGCGATCTGATAAAAATCTTCTGTTTCAGCAACGGACATGACCACAGAAAGCTAGCGACCAATAAAATGCCAGCCACTGATTGTCTCTGTTTGATGCTTCCTTTACGCCAAATATCCATCAGTCTCAGAGAGAGAAAGAGACAAAAGGTTACAGTTTGACAGTTTGTCTGAGAAATGTAAAAGGTGAAAGGTCAATGGAATCTACAGGTCTTATCTACACCGACCCCCTCTCTATCTACTGGACCTAAGAGCCCAGTAGTGGTTGAGGGGGTTACGTGTGTGTGTGTGTGTGTGTGTGTGTGTGTGTGTGTGTGTGTGTGTGTGTGTGTGTGTGTGTGTGCGTGTGCGTGCGTGCGTGCGTGCGTGCGTGCGTGCGTGTGTGTGCGTGTGTGTAAATAAAATAAAAAAATCAATATATATACCTGGCAGTGTGGCTTACAGTGGGTATGGGTTTTACTCCTACACTTTGTTTGGTTTAACCCACACAGGGCCTGTGTGTTCCCCCTTCCTGGCTCTGAGGCTCGCTCGGTGGGTTTGAGATGTAATGTGATGTAATGTATCATCAACCTTTAGCTCATCTCGTTGTGTGTCACTTCAAGACTGTTTCACAAAGCAGAGCCCCCACTGCACTCAGCGTCTGTATAAACCATGGCAGTTGTAATGGAGGGAGGCTAGCTTTCCTTCATATAAGAGATGATGCCAATGTATTCCCCACATGTCTGGAAACCATAATATTTCCTTCGTCATTGCGGCATGCCACTGACTTAGAGATGTACACATACAGTCTCAGTGGAGTGGAATACCAGTCCTGTTCATCCAAGCTTCACTGGCTGTTAAGCACCTGCATCTACACCTGTCTGCACCTGCAGAACTGTCGTACACCTGCTCTCCCCGTGCTCCTAAATGATAGCACATATTCTCATTAACATTATGCCTCTCTTATTGATTCCACTACAGTAGTACATAATTCAAAAGGCCTCTTTTCGGTAAAATAATTTGTACCATCATTTGTACAATAATTTGTATAGCTGACAATGGTGAGATGCTGAGATGTGTCTGAGCGTTGGAAGACCCAGACTCACTGGATTATTTAAGGCTTTTAGGCACTGGGCAGCAGGGCTAGTAGACTGCAATTTTTACTAGCCCTGGTCCAAAACTGCACTAGCCGGCCGGGCTAGTTGGACACATTTTCTACTAGCGCGGTCTGAAAAGTACTGGCCACGGGTTAGCTTCATTTCCATCCCTGATTGTTATCATATAAATATAATCACTACAGTCATCCTCAGACCGCAGCAATTTGGTTCTAGTAATCATTTTTCTATGGTTTTAACTTAATGACCTTATAGCAGCATTTTCCGAACTTGGTCCTCTGTACCCGAAGGAGTGCACGTTTTGGTTGATGAACTAGCACTACACAGCTGATTCAAATAATGAACTAATCATCAAGCTTTGAATCAGCTGTGTAGTGCTAGGGGGGAACAACCAAAAACGCGGACCACTTGGGGTCCCCAGGACCGGGTTTGGGAAACGCTGTCTTATATTATGTTGAGGTGTATCTGTCAGGAGGTCAAATCCTCTGTGGTTTGATATGGTGGATGACTGTGTTGATGTGTTTGGGTGCGATGGAAGATGTGAGAGACAGTGGGTATCAATGGATCTGAGCGTCGTCACACAGTCTGTCAGCAGAGACTCTCATCAGACACCTAATCCTCTCCTCAGACGGCTGGACGAAAGTCGCCGACCTCTCTGTTTCTCTGTGTGCTAATGTCTGTGTTTGTTTGCTCCCTGTGGGCGCCCATCCCATTGAATGAAACCCGTGGGACGGGTGGAGGGGTATAGGGGCGAGGAAGTTCATATAGGGGCTCACAGAGCGGCCCGCCAGGATGACAAATGATGCAGGCTGGAACAGGACCACAGGCAGACATACCATATTTTGAAGAAGAAAAAAACCCACCAGGATATATCTTAGATGGAAACTCGACAGAAGTGTCTCTAATGCTAATGAAAGCGTTCCTATCATCATGTCATCTGTTCTTTCAAGTTCTACATCAGTGCCTTCTTGCAATATCTTCAGGTGATCTGCCAAATAGAAATTTGATGGTATGCATAAGCTGACAAGCATGGTTGCTCAGGGATGTCCTCAGGTTTGCACCATTCAAATACCATCCATCTATGTTTTGTGATCCATTACCTTCCTCTAAGTCATGTTTTCAGACACTATTTGACCTAATGCCAATTTACAGTTTATAACTTGACCCCAAAAACGTCACTATGAGTGGGGATATACGGCACATGACCAGAATATTGGAAATAAAATCGTTGTAAACAATTCCAAAGTATTGTCTTTGGATGTGTTGTGTTTGAAATGGTTCAGCATGGACAGAGTTCAAGAGCCTTGAGTGACAAGAGGTGGTACATGCCAGTGTTCAAGAGATTATTGTCATGTAATCTGGACGTGTGAAGTGGGCCATAGAAACCCACAGAGCCCTCTGGTTTAATCAGAGGCTACACCGTAGAATAAGGCTTCTGGGGAAGTGGAGATGAACCGTTGTGAACCCCAAATAAATGCACCCTTTTAACTAAGTTAATGAAGTTCAGTTAAATCAGTAGTCAGTGGAGGAAAAAGTACCCAATTGTCATACTTGAGTAAATGTAAAGATTCCTTCATAGAAAATGACTCAAATAAAAGTGAGTCACCCAGAAAAATAATACTTGAGTAAAAGTCTAAAAGTATTTGGTTTTAAATATACTTAAGTATCAAAAAGAAATGTAATTGCAAAAATATACTTAAAAAGTATAAATCATTTTAAATGGCTTATAATAAGCAAATCGGACAGCACTATTTTTTAAATTTTTATTATTATTTTTTTTACAGATAGCCAGGCACTCTACAACACACAGACAGCATTTACAAACGAAGCATTTGTGTTTAGTGAGTCCTCCAGATCAGAGGCAGTAGGGATGTTCTCTATTTAATGAGTCCTCCAGATCAGAGGCAGTAGGGATGACCAGGGATGTTCTTTGTTCAGTGAGTCCACCAGATCAGAGGCTGTAGGGATGACCAGGGATGTTCTCTGTTCAGTGAGTCCACCAGATCAGAGGCAGTAGGGATGACCAGGTATGTTCTCTGTTTAGTGAGTCCACCAGATCAGAGGCTGTAGGGATGACCAGGTATGTTCTCTGTTTAGTGAGTCCTCCAGATCAGAGGCAGTAGGGATGACCAGGGATGTTCTCTGTTTAGTGAGTCCTCCAGATCAGAGGCAGTAGGGAGGACCAGTGATGTTCTCTGTTTAGTGAGTCCTCCAGATCAGAGACAGTAGGGATGACCAGGGATGTTCTCTGTTTAGTGAGTCCTCCAGATCAGAGACAGTAGGGATGACCAGGGATGTTCTCTGTTTAGTGAGTCCACCAGATCAGAGGCAGTAGGGATGACCAGGGATGTTCTCTGTTTAGTGAGTCCTCCAGATCAGAGGCAGTAGGGATGACCAGGGATGTTCTCTGTTTAGTGAGTCCTCCAGATCAGAGGCAGTAGGGATGACCAGGGATGTTCTCTGTTTAATGAGTCCTCCAGATCAGAGGCTGTAGGGATGACCAGGGATGTTCTCTGTTCAGTGAGTCCACCAGATCAGAGGCAGTAGGGATGACCAGGGATGTTCTCTGTTTAGTGAGTCCTCCAGATCAGAGGCAGTAGAGATGACCAGGGATGTTCTCTGTTCAGTGAGTCCTCCAGATCAGAGGCAGTAGGGATGACCAGGGATGTTTTCTGTTTAGTGAGTCCACCAGATCAGAGGCAGTATGGATGACCAGGGATGTTTTCTGTTTAGTGAGTCCACCAGATCAGAGGCAGTATGGATGACCAGGGATGTTCTCTGTTCAGTGAGTCCACCAGGTCAGAGGCAGTAGGGATGACCAGGGATGTTTTCTGTTCAGTGAGTCCTCCAGATCAGAGGCAGTATGGATGACCAGGGATGTTTTCTGTTTAGTGAGTCCACCAGATCAGAGGCAGTATGGATGACCAGGGATGTTCTCTGTTCAGTGAGTCCACCAGATCAGATGCAGTAGGGATGACCAGGGATGTTCTCTGTTTAGTGAGTCCACCAGATCAGGGGCAGTAGGGATGACCAGGGATGTTCTCTGTTTAGTGAGTCCACCAGATCAGAGGCAGTATGGATGACCAGGGATGTTGTCTGTTTAGTGAGTCCTCCAGATCAGAGGCAGTAGGGATGAGCAGGGATGTTCTCTGTTTAGTGAGTCCTCCAGATCAGAGGCAGTAGGGATGACCAGGGATGTTCTCTGTTTAGTGAGTCCACCAGATCAGAGGCAGTAGGGATGACCAGGGATGTTCTCTGTTTAGTGAGTCCTCCAGGTCAGATGCAGTATGGATGACCAGGGATGTTCTCTTAATATGTGAGTGAATTGGACAATCTTCCTTTAAAGAGTTACTTTTTAGTGTCAGGGAAAATGTATGGAGTTAAAAGTATTTTCTTCAGGAATGTACTGAAGTAAAAGTAAAAGTAGTCCAAAATGTAAATAATCAAGTAAAGTACAGATACCTAAAGAAACTACTTAAGTAGTACTTTAAAGTATTTTTACTTAGGTACTTTACACCACTGGCAGTAAGACAACATTTTTGGTAGTTAACATAACATCTGTAAACCCAGACAGGAAACTGAGGTCAGGTTTTCTCAATCCAAGTATCACTCTGGTAATGTACTGTACCACCCATATTCCTAAGCAAATTGTCTGGAGCTATAACTGTAGGGACAGCAACAATGGGAACTGGACCAAATTGTCTGGAGCTATAAATGTAGGAATAGCAACAACGGGAACTGGACCAAATTGTCTGGAGCTATAACTGTAGGGACAGCAACAATGGGAACTGGACCAAATTGTCTGGAGCTATAACTGTAGGAATAGCAACAATGGGAACTGGACCAAATTGATCAAGGATTACAGTGCCTTCCAAAACTATTCACCCTCCTTGGTGTTTTTCTCATTTTGTTGCATTACAACCTGTAATTTAAATAGATTTTTATCTGGATTTCATGTACTGGACAAACACAAAATAGTCCAAATCAGTGAAGTGAAAAAAAAAAAAAAAAAACTTGTTTAAAAAAATTCTAAAAGATAAAAAAACAGAAGAGTGGTTTGTGCATATGTCTTCACCCCCTTTACATATGTCTTCACCTCCTTTACATATGTATTCACCTCCTTTACATATGTATTCGCCTCCTTTACATATGTATTCACCCCCTTTACATATGTATTCACCCCCTTTACATATGTATTCACCCCCTTTACATATGTATTCACCCCCTTTACATATGTATTCACCTCCTTTACATATGTATTCACCTCCTTTACATATGTATTCACCCCCTTTACATATGTATTCACCTCCTTTACATATGTATTCACCTCCTTTACATATGTATTCACCTCCTTTACATATGTATTCACCCCCTTTACATATGTCTTCACCCCCTTTACATATGTATTCACCTCCTTTACATATGTATTCACCCCCTTTACATATGTATTCACCTCCTTTACATATGTATTCACCCCCTTTACATATGTATTCACCTCCTTTACATATGTATTCACCTCCTTTACATATGTATTCACCTCCTTTACATATGTATTCACCCCCTTTACATATGTCTTCACCCCCTTTACATATGTATTCACCTCCTTTACATATGTATTCACCCCCTTTACATATGTATTCACCCCCTTTACATATGTATTCACCTCCTTTACATATGTATTCACCTCCTTTACATATGTATTCACCCCCTTTACATATGTATTCACCTCCTTTACATATGTATTCACCCCCTTTACATATGTATTCACCCCCTTTACATATGTATTCACCTCCTTTACATATGTATTCACCTCCTTTACATATGTATTCACCTCCTTTACATATGTATTCACCTCCTTTACATATGTATTCACCTCCTTTACAAATGTATTCACCTCCTTTACATATGTATTCACCTCCTTTACATATGTATTCACCTCCTTTACATATGTCTTCACCTCCTTTACATATGTATTCACCTCCTTTACATATGTATTCACCCCCTTTACATATGTATTCACCTCCTTTACATATGTATTCACCCCCTTTGCATATGTATTCACCCCCTTTACATATGTATTCACCTCCTTTACATATGTATTCACCTCCTTTACATATGTATTCACCCCCTTTACATATGTATTCACCTCCTTTACATATGTATTCACCCCCTTTACATATGTATTCACCCCCTTTACATATGTATTCACCCCCTTTACATATGTATTCACCTCCTTTACATATGTATTCACCTCCTTTACATATGTATTCACCCCCTTTACATATGTATTCACCTCCTTTACATATGTATTCACCCCCTTTACATATGTATTCACCCCCTTTACATATGTATTCACCTCCTTTACATATGTATTCACCTCCTTTACATATGTATTCACCCCCTTTACATATGTATTCACCCCCTTTACATATGTATTCACCTCCTTTACATATGTATTCACCTCCTTTACATATGTATTCACCCCCTTTACATATGTATTCACCCCCTTTACATATGTATTCACCCCCTTTACATATGTATTCACCTCCTTTACATATGTATTCACCCCCTTTACATATGTATTCACCTCCTTTACATATGTATTCACCTCCTTTACATATGTATTCACCCCCTTTACATATGTATTCACCCCCTTTACATATGTATTCACCTCCTTTACATATGTATTCACCCCCTTTACATATGTATTCACCCCCTTTACATATGTATTCACCTCCTTTACATATGTATTCACCCCCTTTACATATGTATTCACCTCCTTTACATATGTATTCACCCCCTTTACATATGTATTCACCTCCTTTACATATGTATTCACCTCCTTTACATATGTATTCACCTCCTTTACATATGTATTCACCTCCTTTACATATGTATTCACCCCCTTTACATATGTATTCACCCCCTTTGCTATGAAGCCCCTAAATAAGATATGGTGCAACCAATTATCTTAGGAAGTCACATAATTAGTTAAATAAAGTCCACCTGTGTGCAATCTAAGTGTCACATGATCTGTCACATGATCTCAGTATATATACACCTGTTCTGAAAGGCCGCAGAGTCTGCAACACCACTAAGCAAAGGGCACCACTATGTAAGCGGCACTATGAAGACCAAGGAGCTCTCCAAACAGGTCAGGGACAAAGTTGTGGAGAAGTACAGATCAGGGTAGGGTTATGAAACTTTGAACATCCCACAAAGCACCATTAAATCAATGATTTAAATATTGAAAGAATATGGCACCACAACAAACCTGCTAAGAGAGGGCCGCCCAGGACCAGGCAATGAGGGCATTAATCAGAGAGGCAACAAAGAGACCAAAGATAACCCTGAAGGAGCTGCAAAGCTCCACAGCGGAGATTGGAGTATCTGTTCATAGGACCACTTTAAGCCGTACACTCCACAGAGCTGGGCTTTATAGAAGAGTGTCCAGAAAAAATAAGCAAACACGTTTGGTGTTCGTCAAAAGGCATGTGGGAGACTCCCCAAGGTACTCCGTTCAGATGAGCCTAAAATGTAGCTTTTTGGCCATCAAGGAAAACGCTATATCTGGCGCAAACCCAACACCTCTCATCACGCTGAGAACACCATCCCGACAGTGAAGGACGGTGGTGGCAGCATCATGCTGTGGGGATGTTTTTCATCAGCAGGGACTGGGAAACTTGTCAGAATTGAAGGAATGATGGATGGCGCTAAATACAGGGAAATTCTTGAGGGAAACCTGTTTCAGTCTTCCAGAGATTTGAGACTGGGACAGAGGTTCACCTTCCAGCAGGACAATGACACTAAGCTTACTGCTAAAGCAGCACTTGAGTGGTTTAAGGGGAAACTTTTAAATGCCTTGGAATGGCCTAGTCAAAGCCCAGACCTCAATCCAATTGAGAATCTGTGGTATGACTTAAAGATTGCTGTACACAAGCGGAACCCATCCAACTTGAAGGAGCTGGAGCAGTTTTGCCTTGAAGAATTGGCAAAAATCCCAGTGGCTAGATGTGCCAAGTTTATAGAAACATACCCCAAGAGACTTGCAGCTGTTGCATCAAAAGGTGGCTCCACAAAGTATTGACTTTTTTTTGGGGGGGGGGGGGGGGGGGGGTGAATAGTCATGCATGCTCAAGTTTTCTGTTTTCGTGGTCTTGTTTGTTTCACAATAAAAAAAAATTGCATCTTCAAAGTGGTAGGCATGTTGTGGAAATCAAATGATGCAAACCCCCCCAAAATCCATTTTAAATCCAGGTTGTAAGGCAACAAAATAGGAAACATGCCAAGTGGGGTGAATACTTTCGCAAGTCACTGTATGTCTGTGTTAAAGAGGAATAGTACCAACAACCCCATTTAAGATCATATTTCCCCAGGCAAACCTGGATTATGTTCTGACATATATCGTATAAACAAACATGTCATTCATTTTGCAATATTTTAGAGACATACAGTGCCTTTGGAAAAGATTCAGACCCCTTGACTTTTTCCACATTTTGTTACGTTACAGTCTTATTCTAAAATGGATTTTAAAAATTAAATTATCAATCTACTCACAATGCCCCATAATGACAAAGCGAAAACAGGTTTTAGAAATGTTTGTACATTTATTCAAAATCAAAAACAGCAATACCTTATTTACATAAATGTTCAGACCCTTTGCTATGAGACTCAAAATTGAGTCGGGCTCTAACCAGAATAGAAAGAGGAGTGGGAAGCCCCGGTGCACAACTGAGCAAGAGGACAAGTACATTAGAGTGTCTAATTTGAGAAACAGAAGCCTCACAAGTCCTCCACTGGCAGCGTCATTAAATAGTATTTGCAAAACACTTTACGTCTCAACATAAAGGGTGAAGAGGCGACTCTGGGATGGTGGCCTTCTAGGCAGAGCTTCAAAGAAAAGGCTGTATCTGAAACTGGCCAATAAAAAGAAAAGATTAAGATGGGCAAAAGAACACAAACACTGGACAGAGAAACTCTGCCTAGAAGGCCAGCCTCCCAGAGTTGCCTCTTCACCCTTTACGTTGAGACTACTATTTAATGACGCTGCCCGTTGAGGACTTCTGAGGCATCTGTTTCTCAAACTAGACTCTCTAATGTACTTGTCCTCTTGCTCAGTTGTGCACCGGGGCCTCCCACTCCTCTTTCTATTCTGGTTAGAGCCAGTTTGCGCTGTTCTGTGAAGGGAGTAGTACACAGCATTGCACGAGATCTTCAGTTTCTTGGCAATCTCTCGCATGGAATAGCCTTCATTTCTCAGAACTCGAATAGACTGATGAGTTTCAGAAGAAAGTCTTTGTTTATGGCCATTTTGAGCCTGTAATCAAACCCACAAATGCTGATGCTTCAGACACTCAACTAGTCTAAAATAGGCCATTTTTATTGCTTCTTTAGCAGCACAACAGTCTTCAGCTGTGCTAACATAATTGCAAAAGGGGTTTCTAATGATCAATTAGTCTTTTAAAATGATAAACTCGGATTAGCTCCTGGAACACAGGAGTGATGGTTGCTGATAATGGGCCTATGTAGATATTCCATAAAATATCAGCCGTTTCCAGCTACAATAGTAATTTACAACATTAACAATGTCTACACTGTATTTCTGATCAAATGTATGTTATTTTAATGGACGAAAAAATTTGCTTTTCTTTCAAAACAAGGACATTTCTAAGTGACCCCAAACGTTTGAACGGTAGTGTGTATAAAGTGTAATATTGGGATGCAAACTCAAAATTGAATACAAATCTGACATGGTACAGGTATATATTTTTTAATAAAGCCCATAAACATGTGTGAGGTGTATACATTTGTTTTTTTAAAGACTACCAAGAAAACACCGATTTCGCCCCAATTAGGCCTTTGTTCTTCTGAGATACCTACAATGTGAGAACACTATCTGGGCCAAAGTCACGATCAATCAACTATCTCAAATGTCTCAATATGTCATTAATATTTTTGACACTCTTACTCAACTCTGATTCATATTTTTGAACTGTGCCAAACAAATAAAAACACAATTTTTTTGTTGGTCGCATGTTTCATGAGCTGAAAAGCTTATTTATCTCAAATTTTGTGCACCAATGTGTTTACATATCTGTTAGTGAGCATTTCTCATTTGCCAAGATAATCCATCCACCTGACAGGTGTGGAATATCAAGAAGCAAATTAAACAGCACGATCCGTACACAGGTGCACCTTGTGCTGGGCACAATAAAATTACACTTTAAAATGTGCAGTTTTGGCACACAACACAACGCCACAGATCTCTCAAGTTTTGAGGGAGGCATGCTGACTGCAGGAATGTCCATTACTCTGTATTACTCTTCCACTTTCTTTGCATTGATCCATCAATTTGTTTCATACCTTTCTGAATGAGCACAAGGGCATAGCGAGGCGCATAGGTGTTCACATCTCTGCCCCCATCAGCACTAGTGTTTACCAAAAATACAGACTTATTGATGCGGAATGCCACAGCAAACATTATTACGTTGTCACGACCTAGTGAGAACGTAACTCTTCGTACCGCTTACTGTACGTAGCTATCTCACGTCACTAGAACCGGAATAGGGACGGACCTATTTTGGTTGGTCGTTACGACGTAATTTACAAACCTTGTCGTTACGCAGTAAAAATCACCAGTCAAGAAATGTTGTCTTCAAGTTTCAAGTTTTAATGTCACATGCAGTGAAATGCCTTTCTAATCCCAGCAATGCAGTAATCCAAATAACAATATAATACTAAACATAACAAGGTAGAACAAAAAAACTAATTATATAAAAATGGTCATATATTTTAAAATATATTATGTTTGAATAACTGCATAAGGCATATACTACTACCATATATTACTTGTTTCTATGGGCTGTTGTAGGAAATTGTCATTTAAAATATTTGACACAGGTCCTCAGATCCTCAAAAAGTTCTACAGCTGCACCATTGAGAGCATCTTGACTGGCTGCATCCCTGCTTGGTACGGCAACTGCTTGACATCCGACCGCAAGGGGCTACAGATGGTAGTGCGGACGGCCCAGTACATCACTGGGGCCGAGCTTCCTGCCATCCAGGGCCTCTATACCAGGCGGTGTCAGAGGAAGGCCCTAAAAATGGTCAAAGACTGCAGTTACCCAAGTCATAGACTGTTCTCTCTGCTACCACACGGCAAGTGGTACCGGAGCGACTATTCTAAGTCTAAAATACTTCTTAACAGCTTCTACCCCCAAGCCATAAGACTCCTGAACAGATAAATAAAGGCCTAATTAGACCCCTCTTTTACGCTGCTGCTACTCTCTGTTTAAAATCTATGCATAGTCACTTAAACTCTACCTACATGTATATATTACCTCAATTACCTCGACTAACCGGCATTGACTCTGTACCGGTACCCCCTGTATATAGCCTCCACATTGACTCTGTACCGGTACCCCCTGTATATAGCCTCCACATTGACTCTGTACCGGTACCCCCTGTATATAGCCTCCACATTGACTCTGTACCGGTACCCCCTGTATATAGCCTCCACATTGACTCTGTACCGGTACCCCCTGTATATAGCCTCCACATTGACTCTGTACCGTAATACCCTGTATATAGCCTCCACATTGACTCTGTACCGTAATACCCTGTATATAGCCTCCACATTGACTCTGTACCGGTACCCCCTGTATATAGCCTCCACATTGACTCTGTACCGGTACCCCCTGTATATAGTCTCCACATTGACTCTGTACCGGTACCCCCTGTATATAGCCTCCACATTGACTCTGTACCGGTACCCCCTGTATATAGCCTCGCTATTGTTATTTTACTGCTGCTGTTTAATTATTTGTTTCCTTTATTTTCCATTTTTATTATTATTTTATTATTTTATTTCACCTTTATTCAACCAGCTAGGCCAGTTGAGAACAAGTTCTCATTTACAACTGAGACCTGGCCAAGATAAAGCAAAGCAATGAAACAAAAACAACACAGAGTTAGACATGGGATAGACAAACGTACAGTCAATAACAAAATAGAAAATGTATATGTACAGTGTGTGCAAAGGTAGTACGATTGTAAGGCAATAAATAGGCCGTAGTGGCGAAATAATTACAATTTAGCAATTAACACTGGAGTGATAGACATGCAGATGATGATGTGCAAATAGAGATACTGGGGTGCAAAAGAGCAACAAAAAATAATAATAGTATGGGGATGAGGTAGTTTGGTGTGCTATTTATAGATGGGCTGTGTACAGGTACAGTGATCGGTAAGCTGCTCTGACAGCTGATGTTTAAAGTTAGTGAGGGAGATATAAGTCTCCAGCTTCAGTGATTTTTGCAATTCCTTCCAGTCATTGGCAGCAGAGAACTGGAAGGAAAGGCGGCCAAAGGAGGTGTTGGCTTTGGGGATGACCAGTGAAATATACCTGCTGCAGGGCGTGCTATGGGTGGGGGTTGCTATGGTGACCAGTGAGCTGAGATAAGACGGGACTTTACCTAGCAAAGACTTGATGACCTGGAGCCAGTGGGTTTGTAGCGAGGGTCAGCCAACGAGAGAATACAGGTCGCAGTGGTGGGTAGTCTATGGGGCTTTGGGGACAAAACGGATGGCACTGTGATAGACTACATCCAATTTGCTGGATGTACAGAAGGTTGGAACCATACAACAGGTTGGAACCATACAACAGGTTGGAACCATACAGAAGGTTGGAACCATACAGCAGGTTGGAACCATACAGCAGACTGGAACCATACAGAAGGTTGGAACCATACAACATGTTGGAACCATACAGCACATGCAGCAGGTTGGAACGATACAGCAGACTGGAACCATACAGAAGGTTGGAACCATACAGCAGGTTGGAACCATACAGCAGGTTGGAACCATACAGCAGGAAACCTGTCAGCAGCAAACCTGTCTCTGTGTCAAAATGGGTTTATTGGTGGTGCCACTGGTTTGGATTGAAAGTGCTCACATGATGAATGGTACCATTACCAATACCATTACTGGTAATTACCATTACCAGTATGTGGGGTATTACAGTACTATACTTCAATTATTACACAGGAACAACTTTCTAACATTATGATTGCACAGAAATTAGGTAGTCATTCAAAAATCATGTTAAACACTATTATTGCATACAGAGTGAGTCCATGGAACTTGTTATGTAACATGTTAAGCACATTTTTATCCTGAACTTATTTAGGCTTGCCCTAACAAAGGGGTTGAATACTTATTATTCAGCGTTTGTTTTTAAAATTAATTTGTAAATATTTCGGAAAACATTTTTCCACTTTGACATTATGGACTTGTATGTAGGCCAGTAACAAACAAAAAGATCGCAATTTTATCAATTTTTAATTTAGGCTGTAACACAACAAAATGTGGAACAAAATCAAGGGGTGTGAATTACTTTCTGAAGTTAGTTCGTTATTTTTCCTAATCTCTCCTCATTTGTCTTTCAAGCATCCACGTGGGTTTGTGTCTTCCTGATATCCAATAAGAAGGGGAGTTGCAGCGTGTCGACCATCTAAATAGAACCAAGTTGTATTTTAGCGCCTGACCGCCCAGACGCTCATTCCCACGAGCGAGCGGTATGAGTAAAATGATTGAATGAATTCATGTCTACATTGCAACGCTCGCGCGGTGAGT
>NC_048574.1:9190175-9425175 GCF_013265735.2 Oncorhynchus mykiss | reverse complement strand
CCCGTGGAGAAAAGCACACGATCTAACTATAACACACAAAGTAAGCAAAACAATGAAATGCATAATTCCAACATTGCCTTAAGATGAATTAGATACTAATGAGATAGACCAATATAAGCAATATAACAATGGAGATGTTAAAACTACGGCATGAGGAAAAGACGAGCGGATAAGAGGCAAGCCGTGATTTTGATTAAGATGGATGTAGTCGATTCTCCCTGTACACCAAGTCAGAACCAAAGGATAAATAACGGGGGCATGTAAGCAGACAATGAAAGCTCTTACAATATCCGATGATTTAATTTCTCTAAAAACAGTCTATAGGCTACATGTGCACCACCAAGTCAGAACAGCAGGCTAAGTTCTGAGGGGGAGGACCAAATTATTAGTTTGAGACACATGGACTACTAACAGTTTACTACACAAAAAACACTTAGTATTACTTTCTTAGCTACAGTTGATGTCGGAAGGAATGGTTTATTTAAGCTTTCATTTTTTTCATCATATTCCCAGTTGGTCAGAAGTTTACATACACTCAATAAGTATTTGGTAGCATTGTCTTTAAATGGTTTAAGGTAACATTTCAGGTAGCATTCCACAAGCTTCCAACAATAAGTTGGGTGAATTGTAGCCCATTCCTCCTGACAGAGCTGGTGTAACTGAGTCAGGTCTGTAGGCCTCCTTGCTCGCACAAGCTTTATCAGTTCTGCCCACAAATTTTCTATAGGATTGAGGTCAGGGCTTTGTGATGGCCATTCCAATACCTTGACTGTGTTGTCCTTAAGCCATTTTGCCACAACTTTGGAAGTATGCTTGGGGTCATTGTCCATTTGGAAGACCCATTTGTGACCAAGCTTGAACTTGAACTCAAGACTGATGTCTTGAGATGTTGCTTCAATATATCCACATAATTTTCCTGCCTCATGATGCCATCTATTTTGTGAAGTGCACCAGTCCCTCCTGCAGCAAAGCACCCCCACAACATGATGCTGCCACCACTGTGCTTCATGGTTGGGATGGTGTTCTTCGGCTTGCAAGCCTCCCCCTTTTTCCTCCAAACATAACGATCGTCATTATGGCCAAATAGTTCTATTTTTGTTTCATCAGACCAGAGAACATTTCTCCAAAAAGTATTATCTTTGTGCAGTTGCAAACCGTAATCTGGCTTTTTTATGGCGGTTTTGGAGCAGTAGCTTCTTCCTTGCTGAGCGGCCTTTCAGGTTATGTCGATATAGGACTCGTTTTACTGTGGATATAGACACTTTTGTACCTGTTTCCTCTAGCATCTTCACAAGGTCCTTTGCTGTTGTTCTGGGATTGATTGGCACTTTTTGCGCCAAAGTACGTTCATCTCTAGGAGACAGAACGCAACGTCTTCCTGAGCGGTATGACGGCTGCTTGGTCCCATGGTGTTCATACTTGCGTACTATTGTTTGTACAGATGAACGTGGTACCTTCAGGTGTTTGAAAATTGCTCCCAAGGATGAACCAGACTTGTGGAGGTCTAGAATTATTTTTCTGAGGTCTTGGCTGATTTCTTTTGATTTTCCCATGATGTCAAGCAAAGAGGCACTGAGTTTAAAGGTAGGCCTTGAAATACATCCACAGGTACACCTCCAATTGACTCAAATTATGTCAATTTGCCTATCAGAAGCTTCTAAAGTCATGACATCATTTTCTGGAATTTTCCTAGCTGTTTAAAGGCACATTCAACTTAGTGTATGTTAACTTCTGACCCACTGGAATTGTGATATACTGAATTATAAGTGAAATAATCTGTCTGTAAACAATTGGTGGAAAAATCACTTGTGTCATGCACAACGTAGATGCCCTAACCAACTTGCCAAAACTATAGTTTGTTAACAAGACATTTGTGGACTGGTTGAAAAACGAGTTTTAATGACTCCAACTTTAGTGTATGTAAACTTCCGACTTCAACTGTATTTCCCTGGCATATTGCATAATTTATGCAGCAGCATACAAGACATATTTTTGGACACACCATTGTTGTGCTGTGGCGCGGCGGTCCTTCATGTGGGTAAACTTTGTTATCAAACTTTGTCCTCAAAGTCTGGCGTTCTTTTGGATGAAGTCATGCTCGATTGACAGCATGGCCAATGTAATCAACATTGTCTGGCCCACGGTGTTGCGCGTGAATGTGTTTCCCTTTATGCTTGGAAAACAGGCTCTTTCAGACAGATGTTTTAATTCCTTAAATCCAGACTTGGACCACACACCCTCTCCACCGAATAACAGGCACGGGAAAAAAAATAGTGATTGTTTTACCAACACTTGCAGTTAGCCACTGATTCCTTCCAAACCACTCATTGTTTAATTTGCGATTTATGACTTGTTGTGTAATGTTTATGTCCAATGGTCGATGACCATCAATATGTTTAATCTGTAATTTGTCTTCATATAACAACGATTGAAAAGGATTTGGCAGTAGATTGTCGACGTAATTCATGATTATGACTGCTTGTCTACAGTGGCTTGCGAAAGTATTCACCCCCTTTCCATGTTTCCTATTTTGTTGCCTTACAACCTGGAATTAAAATGGATTTTTGAGTGGTTTATATCATTTGATTTAAACAACATGCCTACCACAAAATATTTTTATTGTGAAACAAACAAGAAAAAAAACAAAACAACAGAACTTGAGCGTGCAAAACTATTCACCCCCCCCAAAGTAAATACTTTGTAGAGCCACCTTTTGCAGTAATTACAGCTGCAAGTCTCTTGGGGTATGTCTCTATAAGCTTGGCACATCTAGCCACTGTGATGTTTGCCCATTCTTCAAGGCAAAACTGCTCCAGCTCCTTCAAGTTGAATGGGTTCCGCTGGTGTACAGCAATCTTTAAGTCATACCACAGATTCTCAATTGGATTGAGGTCTGTGCTTTGACTAGGCCATTCCAAGACATGTAAATGTTTCCCCTTCAACCACTCAAGTGTTGCTTTAGCAGTAAGCTTAATGTCATTTTCCTGCTGGAAGGTGAACCTCCGTCCCAGTCTCAAATCTCTGGAAGACAAAAAGGTTTCCCTCAAGAATGTCCCTGTATTTAGCGCCATCCATCATTCCTTCAATTCTGACCAGTTTCCCAGTCCCTGACAAAAATAAAATAAAATAAAATAGCAGATCCATACCACAGGCGGGTTGCAGGAGAGTATGTTGGAGTTGATGTTTAAAAAACATTTTAAAAATATATATGAACTATATGCAAAGAAAAAAGTTATATACACGAGACACGACAAGACGAAGACAAAGACGCCTGACTTCTACGGCATCTTGGATTAGGGAGACATATAATTTTGAGCATATGATTGACAGAACACTGAGCAAATCACGGCGCAACTAGAGAAGATTACCAACGCCTACGCTATGTGCATTCGCTGAACTGCCCCTCCACCACAGAAAACGCCTGCATATTGGAGCTGCCTTACTCAATAAAGAGACCATGTTTGTATGCAGCTTTATTAAGTAAGGGAATGTTTTTTTTACACTGTTTGTAAACTGATATGTGACATGCAAAAAACAGGCAAACTTTAATTTATTTTTCTATTTTTTGGGGGCTAAACAGGTAAGGCTCTGCCCCACCTGCCCTGAATGACAGGTCAACACTACTAGGCAGGCCAAAACTCCTTCCCACCAAAACAGGCTGAAAATTCAAGCTCTCTTTTCAAAATGCTCTTACATTAAAAGGGCATTATCATAATTTTCACAATATTATTCCAAACCTCATAGTGTGGAAATATATTCACAACACGGGATTATCATGTTTTTGTCTGCACAGGGACTTTAATGATTATGTTGAGGGTGAAACGTTATTTGAGCCAACTGTTTCCTTAATGACTACATTTCCCAGAGTGCCTCAGCGTTGTATTGATTTGATAAGCAGCCGGAAAAGATGATTACAGAGGAAATGTCATCCTGACTAGAGGTAGGACTGTAGCCACAAGGTATTAAATATGCAGTATTATACCCATTAACAACCCATTTTTGTGTAAATTTACTTTGGTGTATACATAGTTAAGTTTCAAGTATTCAAAGATATAGAAAACGTAGAAAAGATGTCACATTATGTATCATTTGTGTCTGTAACTGGTAGCTAGCATTAGCTGACTAGCCAGAAAGATAGCTTTGTCGCAGAAGTAAAAAAAAATGTTGGGATGAAGTTATCAGCTAGCTAGATAAACAAACCTAATGGTAGCTATTATTATGTTTATGTGTCATGTCGCTAGCCTAGTAACAGTGTTAAAGAGCAAGCTGACGTTACTAGGCTAGCTAGCCGAGGGTGCAACTGAACAGTCAGAAGATTATGGATATACTGACAAGATGCATGTCTCTCTGCCTTAACAATGGGAGCCGTCCAGCTCTCGCCTATCGTTTGGCTCCCGAGTGGGGCAGCGGTCTAAGTAACTGCATCTCAGTGCTAGAGGCGTCATTACAGACCCTGGTTTGAACCTGGGCTGTATTACAACCGGACGTGATAGGGAGTCCCATAGGGTGGCACACAATTGGCCCAGCGTCGTCCTGTTTGGGGTTTGACCGGGGTAGGCTGTCGTTGTAAATAAGAATTTGTTCTTAACTGACTTGCCTAGTTAAATAAAATTTAAAATAAAACTATATGCTCAAGGGTGTATATATATTTATTTCACATTCTCTCTTTGACTTGGTGAATACATCTCATTATTGTAATCCCTTTTTGAATATTCGATGAGGGGTGTTGATGTCAACCGCCTGTATTCAATGGAGATAAATGCTATGTTACTAGCCTCATTTCATGTTGAGACAACTCTGATATAGTGTTTTTTCTCAAAGTTGCCTGGATGTCACGTGTTTTACTTCTATCAATAAACTCATGACATTACAAAACGTATATTTGAACAAATAAACCTCACATAGTAAATAAGCCATTCATTTTTTGTTGACCAAATTTGACACTCATTGACCTCACAAAAAGTATTTGCTAGGTGGGCAGAACAATGAAAAAATGCCTGATTTTTTTTTTTTGCTGAGTTGGATCTGACTGAAAGCTAGAGACCACTGATCTAGCTAGTAATGTCACTGGCAGAATTGATAGAGAATGTGAATTCTATGATTTCTATGGTCAGATTTCTATATCGCAGTGTAGTGTAATGTAAAAACTGACTGCAATTCCTCCTTCTATGTGAAGTTTTGTACAGGGAGAAAATTCAATGGAATCCTCAGCAGACAAGGAGTCTGAGGCAGTCCTTGACAGACTTGACTCTCAGACCAATGTTAGAGTATCTGAACAGCATGAATGTCCAGACGGCCAAAGCACTGCAGCCCACAGGGGTACTGAGCAGGGGGACGATGCTTTCTTTGACTGTGAGGAGTCTCTGAATGGAGCAGACGGCTCCATGGGTGACAGACAGAGAAGGACTGACTGTTCAGAAGCCCCAGCATTATTCCAGGAAACAGAGGGGTGTTCACCAAACACAGAGAAAAAACACGTCAATGCAGAGTTAGGAGAAGAAGCCGAGTTGTCAGGGGAGAGAACTACATTATTGGGAGGTGAAGAAGAGGAGGGAAAAGAAACGTGGGATGAGTGCACTGAAGAAGACAAGAGTATGGCAGTTGAAGGGGGAGATTCTGATACTGAACTGAATGAAGAAGAGAACGCCCCTCCTGAATTTGATGAGGAGTATCTGAGACAAGTGGAGAAAGACATGACCGAGGAGGAAACAGAGGTGAACTTCTTCATCCTAGTCAACAACAACAAAAAATGTGCGCAATTTGAAACTCTACAACCATCATTTGGTCGTCAGTAAGTTGGCAATACAAGAGCTCAATCTGATTGTTTTTTTTGTTGCTGTGCCATAGAGCCGCCGAGAGGAGAGCATGAGCCTGAAGGACAAGGGGAACAGTCAGTTCAAGAGTGGAGGTAAGCTGCTGTAGGCTAAGCTGCTGTAGGCTAAACTGCTGTAGGTAAGCTGCTGTAGGCTAAACTGCTGTAGGCTAAGCTGCTGTAGGCTAAGCTGCTGGAGGCTAAGCTGCTGGAGGCTAAGCTGCTGGAGGCTAAGCTGCTGGAGGCTAAGCTGCTGGAGGCTAAGCTGCTGGAGGCTAAGCTGTATACTGCTGGAGGATGGATGTTTGAGAAAACGTGGCCAACAGGATCTTAGAGAATGATTCACTTAAATTATTGCTGATATGTAATCTTTTTACGTGAGTAAAGTACATGTCGGTAAAGTTAATTATGCGAGAAATGTCAGTGGAAACTCATTTGTGCTTAGATATTGACATAATGACCGATGACGCAATGACATGTTGTGTGGTCCTCCCACTACGGCTCGTCGGGAAAAGCATGCAGTTTATGAAGCTACAGATTAAATAAATTATGATTAACTTCACAGGGTGATGGATGAGCTTCATGCTTCTTTCCAATACATATCGAGGGTCTTAATTCTGGTGACATGATGATCGATACTTGGTTGCTGGTTGACAAATTAAATAAAAAAATTGTCCATAATAATCTCATCAAGTATAACCAGTGGTTCCCAACCAGGAGTACTAGGACTCTTGGGGGTACTTGAGAAGACTCATGAGACCAACAGAATACTGGTAAAATGCACAAGAGGGGGTACTTCAGGGGTACTCTGGACAGAGCATCATTCAGTTGGTGGTACAGTAACTGAAAGTTGTAACCCGCTGATGGTGGCTATACCCGTACTATATCTTCGAGCTGTTGGCTAAAAGACATTTGCCAGTACAAGAGTGGGCACACTCACTATATAACGCACATTTGTTTTGTGAGAAAACCATCATTAGGGTTGAAAATGCGATGGAAACCCATTTAATTTTTTTATTTTTTTATTCAGTACATGTGAATTTAACCACAAAAGGTATTTTTATGTGCACTATGTCATCACGCACAGTCTTTTATCCACAACAAGTCCAGATTTCTGATTTTTGAATATTCACATGATAAACCGTCACCAATTGGATGGAAACCTAGCTAGTGAGAATCGGCCCCAAAATGTGCTTTAGTGCTAACATACTGTTCACATTAAAGCTGTGTCTGTGTATACAGTGCATTGGGAAAGTACTCAGACCCCTTCCCTTTTTCACACATTTTTTTATGTTACAGCCTTATTCTAAAATGGATTAAATAACATCCTCATCGATCTAAACACAATACCCCATAATGACAAGCGAAAACAGGTTTTTAGACATTTTTGCAAATGTATAAAACATTTATGTATGTATTCAGACCCTTTGCTATGAGACTCGAAATTGAGCTCAGGTGCATCCTTTTTACATTGATTATCGTTGAGATGTTTCTACAACTTGAGTGGAGTCCACCTCCGGTAAATTCAATTGATTTGATTTGGACATGATTTGGAAAGGCTGTCTATATAAGGTCCCACAGTTGACAGTGCATGTCAGAGCAAAAATCAAGCCATGAGGTCGAAGGAATTGTCCATAGACCCCCAAGACAGGATTGTGTCGAGGCACAGATCTGGCGAAGGGTACCAAAACATTGCTGTAGCATTGAAGGTCCCCAAGAACACAGTGTCCTCCATCATTCTTAAATGGAAGATGTTTTGAACCACCAAGACTCTTCCTAGAGCTGGCCGCCTGGCCAAACTGAGTAATCGGGGGAGAAGGACCTTGGTCAGGGAGGTGACCAAGAACCCGATGGCCACTCTGACAGAGTTCCAGAGTTCCTCTATGGAGATGGGAGAATCTTACAGAAGGATAACCATCTATGTAGCACTTCACCAATCAGGCCTTTATGGTATAGTGGCCAGACAGAATCCAGTCCTCAGTAAAAGGCACATGAGAGCCCGCTTGGAGTTTTCCACAAGGCACCTAAAGGACTCTCAGACCATGAGAAACAAGATTCGCAGGTCTGATGAAACCAAGATTGAACTCTTTGGCCTGAATGCCAAGTGTCACATCTGGAGTAAACCTGGCACCATCCCTACGGTGAAGCATGGTGGTGGAGGCATTATGCTGTGGTGATGTTGTTCAGTGGAAGGGACTGGGAGATTAGTCCGGATCGAGGGAAAGATGAATGGCGCAAAGTACAGAGACATCCTTGATGTAAACCTTCTCCAGAGTGTTCAGGACCTGCGACTAGGGCAAAGGTTCACCTTCCAACAGGACAACGACCCTAAGCACACAGCCAAGTCAGCGCAGGAGTGGCTTCGGGACAAGTCTTTGAATGTCCTTGAGGGGCCCAGCCAGAGCCCAGTCTTGAACCCAATCTAACATCTCTGGAGAGACCTGAAAATAGCTGTGCAGCGACGCTCCCCATCCAACGTGACAGAGCTTGAGAGGATCTGCAGAGAAGAATGGGAGAAACTCCCCAAATACAGGTATGCCAAGCTTGTAGAGTCATACCCAAGAAGACTCAAGGCTGTAATCGCTGCCTAAGGTGATTCAACAAAGTACAGAGTAAAGAATCTGAATACATGTGGAAATGTGATATTTCGTTGTTTCTTTTTATACATTTGCCGTTTTTGCTTTGTCATTATGGGTTGTTGTGTGTAGACTGAGAGGGGGGGATGTAATCAATTTTAGAATAAGGATGTAACGTAACAAAATGTAGAAAAAAGGCAAAGGGGTCTGAATACATACCGAATGCACTGTGTACTGTATGTATGTGTACACCAGCAGCAATGCTTACATGGATGGATAATTGACTGACACTTCTTCATATCTTCCCAGAGCACACTGAGGCAGAGGAGTCGTACACTGCAGCTTTAGGATTATGCCCTGTGTGTTCCAGCAAGGAGAGAGCTATCCTCTTCTCTAACCGTGCTGCTGCCCGCCTGCACCTGGTAAGAGTGATAGCTAGTAACATTTAAACTTAGCCAAGTGGTGAACTCTTAGGGCCCTTTTTTAAGGTAATCCGGTTGGGTATTTATAACCCTTCTGAGGTCTCCTGAATGTCAGTCTCAAGACAGCTGAAGTCTACATTTTTATTGCACAATTATATCACGTAAGCCCAGTGCTTACCGGACATTACTTTGACACTGACAAACAGAGTCTGTGATCAATAAACATGACCTTGTCTTGAATCCATCAATATCCTAGATGTGTGGAGACATTGTAGGCTACACTATGAGGAAATTATAGTCCTAAAAATGCTTTCCAGTTTCACTGACCAGCTCAGTCGCTGGTGATGGCCGACGAGCTCGTGCCAAAAGCCTCTCTCTTGTTTTACTTTGTAAAAAAAACAATATTTGAAAGTCAGTGGAAGCTGCTGAGAAGAGGACGGCTCATAATAATGACCGGGATGGAGTCAATGGAATGGTATCAAACACATGGTTTTCATGTTTGATACTGTTCATTCCGTTCCAGACATTATTATGAGCCGTCCTCCCCTCAGCAGCCTCCACTGTTGAAAGTTGATAAAATATTTTGGTAGCCTACAAACTGATATAGTCTTCTCTTTTCAGCAGGAGCCATTTGCTTTCCAACCTGTGTTTTCACACGATTGTATTTTAAATATTGCCAAAGGCCTGTTTTGTCTGCATGCTGTTCGCTGACAGATTTGCCACGCATTCCCGACTCTAGGCATGCCTTGTTATTGGGCTACATACCATCCACAGTTAGGCTATTTTTAAAGAAGCTATTGATCCTCTGTGGCCAAATTATAGGCATTCTCATGGTGTACTAGGCTATTCAGAACCCTTTATATAGCTCCTACAGAACCCTTTATATAGCTCCTTCAGAACCCTTTATATAGCTCCTTCAGAACCCTTTATATAGCTCCTTCAGAACCCTTTATATAGCTCCTTCAGAACCCGTTATATAGCTCCTTCAGAACCCGTTACATACAGTGCCTTGCGAAAGTATTCGGCCCCCTTGAACATTGCGACCTTTGGCCACATTTCAGGCTTCAAACATAAAGATATACAACTGTATTTTTTTGTGAAGAATCAACAACAAGTGGGACACAATCATGAGGTCCGTCAAAAGCTCAGAGAGCATCATGAAGAACAAGGAACACACCAGGCAGGTCCGAGATACTGTTGTGAAGAAGTTTAAAGCCGGATTTGGATACAAAAATATTTCCCAAGCTTTAAACATTCCAAGGAGCACTGTGCAAGCGATAATGTTGAAATGGAAGGAGTATCAGACCACTGCAAATCTACCAAGACCTGGCCGTCCCTCTAAACTTTCAGCTCATACAAGGAGAAGACTGATCAGAGATGCAGCCAGGAGGCCCATGATCACTCTGGATGAACTGCAGAGATCTACAGCTGAGGTGGGAGACTCTGTCCATAGGACAACAATCAGTTGTATATTGCACAAATTTGGCCTTTATGGAAGAGTGGCAAGAAGAAAGCCATTTCTTAAAGATATCTATAAAAAGTGTAGTTTAAAGTTTGCCACAAGCCACCTGGGAGACACACCAAACATGTGGAAGAAGGTGCTCTGGTCAGATGAAACCAAAATTGAACTTTTTGGCAAGAATGCAAAACGTTATGTTTGGCGTAAAAGCAACACAGCTCATCACCCTGAACACACCATCCCCACTGTCAAACATGGTGGTGGCAGCATCATGGTTTGGGCCTGCTTTTCTTCAGCAGGGACAGGGAAGATGGTTAAAATTGATGGGAAGATGGATGGAGCAAAATACAGGAACATTCTGGAAGAAAACCTGATGGAGTCTGCAAAAGACCCGAGACTGGGACGGAGATTTGTCTTCCAACGACAATGATCCAAAACATAAAGCAAAATCTACAATGGAATGGTTCAAAAATAAACATATCCAGGTGTTAGAATGGCCAAGTCAAAGTCCAGACCTGAATCCAATCGAGAATCTGTGGAAAGAACTGAAAACTGCTGTTCACAAATGCTCTCCATCCAACCTCACTGAGCTCGAGCTGTTTTGCAAGGAGGAATGGGAAAAAATGTCAGTCTCTCGATGTGCAAAACTGATAGAGACATACCCCAAGCGACTTACAGCTGTAATCGCAGCAAAAGGTGGCGCTACAAAGTATTAACTTAAGGGGGCTGAATAATTTTGCACGCCCAATTTTTCAGTTTTTTATTTGTTAAAAAAGTTTGAAATATCCAATAAATGTCGTTCCACTTCATGATTGTGTCCCACTTGTTGTTGATTCTTCACAAAAAAATACAGTTTTATATCTTTATGTTTGAAGCCTGAAATGTGGCAAAAGGTCGCAAAGTTCAAGGGGGCTGAATACTTTCGCAAGGCACTGTAGCTCCTTCAGAACCCTTTATATAGCTCCTTCAGAACCCTTTATATAGCTCCTTCAGAACCCTTTATATAGGTCCTTCAGAACCCTTTATATAGCTCCTTCAGAACCCTTTATATAGCTCCTTCAGAACCCTTTATATAGCTCCTTCAGAACCCGTTATATAGCTCCTTCAGAACCCGTTATATAGCTCCTTCAGAACCCTTTATATAGCTCCTTCAGAACCCGTTATATAGCTTCTTCAGAACCCGTTATATAGCTCCTTCAGAACCCTTTATATAGCTCCTTCAGAACCCGTTATATAGCTCCTCCAGAACCCTTTTATATGATCTGTAAAGAAATACTTGATGAGTTGCAGGGTCATGTCTATCAGAGCGGAGAGAGGGAGAAAGATCATATAAAGGGGATCTCATTCCAGTTCTGTGAGCGATACTGGTGTTCTTCTCACACAGCCACGGCTACTTGTTGGTCTCAAGTATAGGTTACAACGTTGTGCAAACCTTAAGCCCTGACCGGCCCGGCCCAACGCGAATCAACTCTTAGAATATCAACCCTGGGCTGGAAATCTACTTTTTTTTTCACATCACGACTTTGAGGGGAGGGGGGGGGGGGTGTAGGAAGGAGAATTAACAAAGAGGCAAGACGAATGAACTTTGATCTCTTTTATCTGCATTTTTTTACATAGCAAAAAGTGAAAATTATGTTTCATGCCACGATAGGTACTGGATCCGGTCAAATAGGTTCCGGAATTAAACAGTCCAAAATGGAGAGGTGCAGGATCCTGTTCTAGCAGGCTAAAATGAAGCGCTGAGTAAACCACCATTATCTCCCAAGAGGGTGGGGCTAAGAGAGACAGATCTCTTGTGACCCCTAGTGGTGCTCTACTGTAGCTACATGCTACATAAGTTTAGGATAGGTTTGACTGGCATACACAATCCCTACCTGGTTATTCAGATGGCTCGGGTCAAGACATCAACAGGTCATTTGGAATTGATGTCATCTCTTGTCATAACCTTTCCACCCAAACAAATACATAACAAAATGGTGACTGCTGAGTTTGAAACACCTTTCCCCCCTCCCCCTAATAGGATAAGAATGAGAGAGCCATCGCTGACTGCACCAAGGGTGAGTCTGTTACGTCTCTGTTCTAATTCCACAATGCCAGACGATTGAACTGTCTGGGACATGGCGTGCCAGACGATTGAACTGTCTGGGACATGGCATGCCAGACGATTGAACTGTCTGGGACATGGCATGCCAGACGATTGAACTGTCTGGGACATGGCATGCCAGACGATTGAACTGTCTGGGACATGGCATGCCAGACGATTGAACTGTCTGGGACATGGCATGCCAGACGATTGAACTGTCTGGGACATGGCAGGCATGCCAGACGATTGAACTGTCTGGGACATGGCAGGCATGCCAGACGATTGAACTGTCTGGGACATGGCATGCCTGCCAGACGATTGAACTGTCTGGGACATGGCATGCCTGCCAGACGATTGAACTGTCTGGGACATGGCATGCCTGCCAGACGATTGAACTGTCTGGGACATGGCATGCCAGACGATTGAACTGTCTGGGACATGGCATGCCAGACGATTGAACTGTCTGGGACATGGCATGCCAGACGATTGAACTGTCTGGGACATGGCATGGCATGCCAGACGATTGAACTGTCTGGGACATGGCATGGCATGCCAGACGATTGAACTGTCTGGGACATGGCATGCCTGCCAGACGATTGAACTGTCTGGGACATGGCATGCCTGCCAGACGATTGAACTGTCTGGGACATGGCATGCCTGCCAGACGATTGAACTGTCTGGGACATGGCATGCCTGCCAGACGATTGAACTGTCTGGGACATGGCCTGCCTGCCAGACGATTGAACTGTCTGGGACATGGCAGGCATGCCAGACGATTGAACTGTCTGGGACATGGCAGGCATGCCAGACGATTGAACTGTCTGGGACATGGCAGGCATGCCAGACGATTGAACTGTCTGGGACATGGCAGGCATGCCAGACGATTGAACTGTCTGGGACATGGCAGGCATGCCAGACGATTGAACTGTCTGGGACATGGCAGGCATGCCAGACGATTGAACTGTCTGGGACATGGCATGCCAGACGATTGAACTGTCTGGGACATGGCGTGCCTGACGATTGAACTATCTGGGACATGGCGTGCCAGACGATTGAACTATCTGGGACATGGCGTGCCAGACGATTGAACTGTCTGGGACATGGCGTGCCAGACGATTGAACTGTCTGGGACATGGCGTGCCAGACGATTGAACTGTCTGGGACATGGCGTGCCAGACGATTGAACTGTCTGGGACATGGCGTGTGCTTCTTTCCAAGTATATTGTGTGTGAAGAAGACACAATTCCCACTCCAGAACACTGCTTCAACCAATCCAGGCGTATGATCGAAATCACTGACGCCAGCTGCAGATTTGGATAAATGCCATTTGTATTATTCATACCCATCGCTACGTAACTAGCACTCCTTGTCCTTGTTTTCGTCACCTCCAGCCATAGAGTTGAACCCAAACTACATGCGAGCGATCCTGCGGAGGGCAGAGCTCTATGAGAAAACAGACAAGCTGGATGAGGCTTTGGAAGACTACAAGGCTGCTCTGGAGAAAGACCCCGACCTGCCTTCAGCCAGAGAGGCCTGCATGGTTAGTAGCAACCACTGACATTTAAACTAGAATATAAAATTGTTAGCAGAATAGAGAAGGCTTACATTTTAAGTCACTCTTCGTCTCCCAAGTGGCGCAGAGGTTTAAGGCACCGCATCACTACAGACCCAGGTTCGATCCCGGGGTGTATCACAACCAGCCGTGATCGGGAGTCCCATAGGGTGGCGCACAATTGGCCCAGCGTCATCCGGGTTAGGGGAGGGTTTGGCCCGGGGGGGGGGGGGCTTTACTTGGCTCATCATGCTTTAGAGAATCCTTGTGGCGGACCAGGCGCCTGCAGGCTGACCTCGGTCGTCAGTTGAACAGTGTTTCCTGACACATTGGTGCGGCTGGCTCCCGGGTGTTAAAGAAGCACGGTTTGGCAGGTCATGTTTCGGAGGACGCATGACTCGACCTTTGCCTTTTTCGACCTGTTGGGGGGGTTGCAGCGATGAGACAAGATCGAGAAAGGGGGTAAAATACACTCCCCCAAAAAACATATATAAAAAAAACACAGTCTTCAGTAAATGTACATTTCATGTCGTAGTTATTAACACATGAACAGTATTGTGTAAAGGTTTTCATTTTACATTGAATGTTGTTAGGTTTGTCTTTGGCGAAACCCAAACAGTCATTATAATCAATAATAATGAAGCGTTTGACACGAGGCCCAGTTATTAAACCAGTTCATTGATTTCGCTTGTTTAATAGCTAGGGTGTCAAATTCATCAAATAAATAAAAAAATGCCTTACTGTTAAACATGAAATATTGAATGCTAGGCAAACGGAAATGTCTTGGACAAAGATGTGTTTTTCATCTTTCCATTCAATGAGGTTTGTGGTTGACAGTTTCTATGTTCCTGATTTGTTCTGAATGAGGCTCTGCAATAATAACAGGAGCCGAGTAGCAGCTCTTACTAATGTAGCCATGAGGGGGAGGCTTACACAACACAAGCTCACAGCGCCTGCATCCCAAAAGGCATCCTATTAGTCCCTTTTAGAGTGCACTAACTAGTGCACTAAGTGCAATACATAGGGAATAGGGTGCCGTTTGAGGCGCGACTTGGACTGGCCTGGAATAGAAGCTTTCCTCCATCTGAAATGCACCATCTGACACTAAATGGTCTCCTAAAATACTCTCGTCTTATCTCCTCAGCCCCGACACACACCGGTACACACACATACACTTACCAGAGAATCAACTCCTCCCAACAACTCCACAGTTAATTATACTGAACAAAAATATAAACGCAACAAGTGTCAGTCCCATGTTACGTGAGCAGAAATGTTCCATACTCACAAAAAGCTTATTTTTTTTATCTGATTTTTGGGCACAAATGTGTTTACATTCCTGTTAGTGAGCATTTCTCCTTTGCCAAGATAATCCAGCCACCTGACAGGTGTGGTATATCAATAAGCTGATTAAACAGCATGATCATTACACAGGTGCACCTTGTACTGGGGACATTAAAAGGCCACTCTAAAATGTGCAGTTTTGTCACACAACACAATGCCACAGAAGACTCAAGTTTTGAGGGAGTGTGCAATTGGCATGCTGACTGCAGGGATGAACTTGAATGTTCTGGTGGATAATTGAAATTTCATTTCTCTACCATAAGCCACCTCCAACATTATTTTAGAGAATTTGGCAGTATGTCCAACTGGCCTCATTCGCTGACCACGTGTAACCACGTCAGCCTAGGTTCTTCCAGCTTCTTCACCTGCAGAATCGTCTGACACCAGCCACCGGACAGCTACTGAAACTGTGGGTTTGCACAACTGAAGAAAATCTGCAGGAACTGTCAGAAACCGTCTTTGGGAAGCACATCTGCGTGCTTGTCGTCCTCACCAGGGTCTTGACCTGACTGCAGTTTGGCGTTGTAACCGACTTCACTGGGCAAATGCTCACCTTCAATGGCCACTGGCACGCTGGAGAAGTGTGCTCTTCACGGATGAATCCTAGTTTCAACTGTAACGGGCAGGCGTCGTGTGGGTGAGTGGTTTGCTGATGTCAACATTGTGAACAGAGTGCCCCCTGGTGGTGGGGTTATTGAATGGGCAGGCATAAGCTACGGACAACGGACACAATTGCGTTTTATCGATGGCGATTTGAATGCACAGAGATACCGTGACGAGATCCCGAGGCCCATTGCCGTGCCATTCATCCACCGCCATCACCTCCGTGTTTCGGCACGATAATCTGTATACTACTTGGAAGCTGACAATGTCTCAGTTCCTCAGTGGTCTGCAGACTCACCAGACATGTTTGGGATGCTTTGGATCGATGCGTACAACGCCGTGTTCCAGTTCCCGCCAATATCCAGAACCTTCGCACACCCATTTAAAGAGGAGTAGGATAACATTCCACAGGCCACAATAAACAGCCTGATCAACTCTGTGAAGGAGACGTGTCGCACTGCATGAGGCAAATGGTGGTCACACCAGATACTGACTGGTTTTCCTGCACCCCCAGGAAAACATTTCAAAGACATAAGTACAGTGCTTTTTTTTTGTTTTCTGTGGAAAACAGTTGAACATCTGTATTCCCAGTCATGTGAAATCCATAGATTAGGGCCTAATGACTTTATTTCAATTGACCGATTTTCCTTAAACTTAAACGTCCCTTTTTCAGGACCCTGTCTTTCAAAGATCATTAGTAAAAATCCAAATAACTTCATAGATCTAGACCTGCAGCTCTCTAGATGGAAGATGCTATGTAGACATGCAGCACCCTAGATGGAAGATGCTATGTAGACATGCAGCACCCTAGATGGAAGATGCTATGTAGACATGCAGCACCCTAGATGGAAGATGCTATGTAGACATGCAGCACCCTAGATGGAAGATGCTGTGTAGACATGCAGCTCCCTAGATGGAAGATGACAGTGATTACAAAACAGAGGAAAGGGCTCCTTCTGACTTGAGATGGATAATGAGGTGTTACTGTGAAGGGTTTACCTCCCGCTAGCTCTAGTGCAGGGGTCGGGTGTAATGCAGTGTTCCCACCACAGGGATGTTGCCAAGACAACCTGAAGGTAAAGTAGTGGAAAGTGTTTTATTCTGTGAAGTTCCATTCCAAACAGTGCTGGTAGGATGAGTACAATATAAGATCAGCAGAAGGTAAACTGTATCTGCCAGTAGTCTTCACAGCAATCAGGCACATGGCTAGTCATTTACCTCGACTGTCTGTCTCCCTCTCCTCCGTACAGCGGCTTCCACAACAGATCCACGAGCGAAATGAGAAGCTGAAGGACGATATGATGGGTATGAGATCACCAACTGTTTTTCTATTGTTTTGCATAGATTGCACCCCCAGGAAAACATTTCAAAGACATAAGTGCAGTGCATTCGCAAAGTATTCAGACCCCTTCCCTTTTTACATGACAAAGCGAAAAAAAGGTTTTTAAGAAATGTTTGCAAATGTATTAAAATAACATTTAAAAAATTAAGATTGCTTATTTACATAAGTATTCAGATCCTTCGCTTTGAGACTCTAAATTGAGCTCAGCTGCATCGTTTTTTCCCCCCATTGATCATCCTTGATGTTTCTACAACTTGTTTTTAAAGACTAAAGTACATTCACTGACTAGCAAAAAAAAAACAACAACGGTGCCTTGTGATATATTGTAAATAATATTGTTGTCAGGTGAGGGTGACCCCTAAAATAACATGTGGTAGGGCCGGTTCTGTTCCATCATGGTCTCACTATAAGGTTGTGTGGACCCAGTTGCTACTCACTAGGCTGGGAGTGGGGAACACATTTCAACTGCTTGGAATTGAAATTGACCACGAAGCGGTGTGTAGGGAGGGAGGCTCTTTAATCAACATTTCCTATTAATTTGACCCTTGGAGCTGTGCTGAGGAAAACGTCTCACTTCTAAAGTACCGAGTTTGTAGAGTAGAACAAAGCTTAACCATACAGTGTATTGGAATATCCTCTCATTTGCAATTGTCAATAGAAAAATACTGACTTCAAGTAAGTGTTTTCATGTGTTATTGGTCATTTTTGTTTTTCATCATCATTTAGCTTTTTAATGTCTCTCCCTATCTATCTGTCATTAGGCAAACTGAAGGACTTGGGCAATATGTTCCTGCGGCCATTTGGTCTGTCCACATCAAACTTCCAGGTAAACCAGGATTCGGGCACTGGATCCTACTCTGTCAACTTTGTTCAGAATCCTAACAACAACAGATCACAGCATGAGGAGCCTGTCTGAGAGCCGTCGTCACACCTGGCTTGGCCACCCATCCTCAGAGCTAAGAGAACAGACAGTCAGGATCTTCCACTGGTGTGTCAGAGTGGGATCCATTTTGAAATTTAAAAGACTTATTTAATTTAATAAGATTGTGTGTGTGAGATGGTGGACAATCTGAAAGGGTCATTAAATGATCAGTGACTGTTCATTTGCTGCGTTGTCTTTTTTAAAATGTTATTTTTATGGAGCGATTTCATTTGCCACTTCTTTGACGTTAGGATTTGAGGATTGAAAGTGTCATAGGCCTGTAAACACTCAGGTTATACAATTGATGTACGACAAATTTCACAACTTCTCAAGAATATATGCGGTATCACAAATGGGTTGTACAACCTCGGTGTGTACAGGGCCATAGTGTAGTTGTTAAATTGTATTGAAAGATGAATTACTTTGTAGGCCTTTATTTGACTTAACTATTCAGAGGATGGCGAAGTACAATATAGAATAAAATACTCACACACCAAGTACAAAGGCAAACAGCAAATTTACTGATTTTTAAGATACGGATACATTAATAACAGGATGTCCCACAACCACCAGTCAGTATGTATGTTTAGTCAAGTAAACTATTTGATTGTATTGAAACGCATATATATGTACACGAGAAAGAGAGATGAGCCACCGCTGATTCAGTCACTGTGGCTCTCTTCAGCTGCTCCTGACTGACTGTTTCCCTTTTGGAATCCCCAATATGGCCTGTATCACATCATGGCCTCCGGGGTCAAGTCAACTGGCCCTATGTGTCTTGATGTGAGGGGCGGGGGGGACTCGGGGAGGAAGATGAATACTGTATGTAGGTTGGTTTGACCCTAGAGAAAGAGAGTGAGGAGGGACAGCTGGCAAGGAAAATGACATGTAATTCTTAAATTCACACATTTTAATGTCATAACCTTTTTGAGCTGGATAAAGGGGAGAGAACCAAGGGAAGGGTGAAAGAGTGTGAAGTCACACGACACTGAGTGTGATAGAGGCCCATCTTTGTTTTCCTGTATTTGACTGTCAACTGTAGACGACACACCTCAAGTACTGCAAACACTCCAGCTCCCCAGGAACATTCTAGACATTTGGAGGTGTTCAGCAGGGCTCAATTCGATCCGTGAAGAGCTGCGCTACGAGCGTGATAGAAATGTAAAAGCAATGTTCCAGCGCGTTATAAAATGCTGGACTTCAGCTATACGGATTGAATCGAGCCCTAAGGCTGCTTGTAGCTCAGCTGGTAGCTCACTGTGGAATAACAGGAGCCAATTTATGGTTGTGGCAGAGACAGACACAAAGATCATTTTTCCCGCACAACAAAACCCATTTTTCTGCGACTGCACTGCAATAGCATAGCACATGCAATCTTTATTGCACTACATTTTTTATTTTATCTTACATAGTATTGTTTTTATTCCTTTCTTTTTTTACATTTACATTTTAGTCATTTAGCAGACGCTCTTATCCAGAGCGACTTACAGGAGCAATTCGTCGGGTTAAGTGCCTTGCTCAAGGGCACATCGATAAGATTTTTCACCTAGTCGCCTCAAGAGATTCGAACAAGCGACCTGTTACTGGCCCAAAGCTCTCTCTGTCTTTGCATTTCAAGATCACTGATCAACCTACTATAAAAACCCTGCAAAGTCCTGTCACAACGTCTGTAATAGACACCAATAACAGTGTGCTTGTCTAATTGCAGAGGTCTCCACTCAAACGAAGATCACATTCTTGAGGAAATGGACAGCCCTGCTCAAAACAAATCAGATGGATAGGCCTGGAGGAATAGGTCTGCTTTCCATTATAAATATATAAATGTTCCTTCTTTCCGATACTTAAATAAAAAATTATGTCCATGACGTGTCTCCATCAATTCTGGACACGTCCTTCCGTTCGACAGTCTTGCAACCAATGGCGGTGTTAGGAGTCAAGGCCCCGTCAGCAGCCCTTCAGCGTAGCAGCGCTGGAAGAGAAGAGAGAGATGGACACATCAGGGACCTTTTCATCCAAATCACAGGACGTTCTTGCTGTATCTGGCCGTCAGAAAGCACATTCAATAGCCATAAAAAAAAAATCCAAGCACAGACATTATTGAAAAAGGCGATCCTATGGTACCTGGCAGGACGGCCATTCATCCAAATACTAAAATGTGCATTGAATATGGACTGTAGGTCATTAGTCAGCCAACAACACAAGGTTTTTGAGGGGACTCCAGTGCACTCGGGAATTAACCTTGTACTCCTTTGAGTAAACGGTACATTGTTCACGCTACAATGGCTTTACGTGCAGACTCACGAGAACACATGTATATCACAATGAGGGATCTCTACCTGAGTTGTCCTGTACGGATGTCTCAGCCTAGCAAGTATCTGACAGTGGCAAACCAAGATAGACATCACAAATGAGTCATCGTGTTCGGTCATAAACGGTTCAGCAGTTTGCTGGTCTGCCGTGCATTTAACCCAACGGAATATTCAAATGTCCTTGAGATTCAAGCCAGATAACCTAGACTGCTGCCGAGTGGATTGTTTTATTTAAGTAAGGTTGTGTATGCCTCTCCTTTAACATACAGTTAAAGGTTGTAGGTTATAGGTTTTCTTTTAATTTTGGATTTAAAACCAAAAACGTTACTTCACAGTACCATTTCATTTACAAAATCACTGCTTTCAATCCACTGACTGACAGCACTTTAGCAATGGTTATTTTTCCATTATAGCCTATGAAGTCAATGATCTGCCATGCAGGACGTCTGTACCAGAACGGTGTCAGTCATGCTGTTCTCTCGGCTGCCGCACGGTAAGCGGTACCGATGCGTCAAGTCTGGAACCAACAGGACCCTGAACATCTTCTACCTCCAAGTCATAAGACTGGTTGTGTACATATTTACCTCCATTAACTCGTACCCCTGCACATCGACTCAGTACTGGTACGCCGTGTATATAGCCAGGTTACCATTACATTGTGTATATTATTATTACGTCTCTCTCTGCATTGTTGGGAAGGGCCCGTAAGTAAGCCTTTCACTGTTGTTCCACACCTGTTGTTTACGAAGCATGTGACATATAAAAGTTGATTTGTTCTGTGTGACCTAGCTATTAAATTATTGCCTAGTCAGACAATTATTACTGTAAGGCCTATCAGCCCGTTGGAACAGTAGTAATGGTCTGACCAGGTGATAGATAGGTCCTATATCTGTTTGCAGGTAAGAAACTCTGTTCAATAAAAGGAATGATTTTGCGCAACATTTTTCTACCATATTCCTCCCATTATCATTCATATAACAGCCCCCGGTGACAGACAGGGGCCTTGTCTGGCTAACAGCCCCAGGTGACACCTAGGGCCTTGTCTGGCTAACAGCCCCAGGTGACACCTAGGGCCTTGACTGGCTAACAGCCCCAGGTGACAGACAGGGGCCTTGTCTGGCTAACAGCCCCAGGTGACACCTAGGGCCTTGACTGGCTAACAGCCCCAGGTGACAGACAAGGGGCCTTGACTGGCTAACAGCCCCAGGTGACAGACAAGGGGCCTTGTCTGGCTAACAGCCCCAGGCCTTGTCTGGCAAATGTGTTTTCATACAGGTCTGCTATTTCGTAAAATCGCAGCTAATGTAAAGACCACAAGCTCCATTTTAAAAGGCGTGGTCATTGTCAACATAAAAGGCCCCGCGCATTTGGTGCAAAAGAGACAATAGAAGTATCTCGAATTCCAAATTACCATCAATGTCTTTATAACAGCTTGTTTCAAGGTGAAACTGAAAACTTATAAACGTCATTGGATTTGTAGGTGTTAATGGAAGT
Source organism: Oncorhynchus mykiss (assembly GCF_013265735.2). Classification (NCBI taxonomy): domain Eukaryota; kingdom Metazoa; phylum Chordata; class Actinopteri; order Salmoniformes; family Salmonidae; genus Oncorhynchus; species Oncorhynchus mykiss. Next base: position 9,403,257 of record NC_048574.1, on the reverse strand, counting down.
AGGAGCACTAAAATGACGACAACTTAGGGCAGATTCTTTAAACTTTACATTTTATTTATATACTTTTTAAAAAACAGCAGAAAACATTTACACAAGTGTTCATCAAATGTTACTTTTCAACGTGTTTTTTTGTTGTTGTCTCCTATACAGCATTCTCTGATCTGCAAACAGATGATAGAGGTCAGAAAGAAACAGAGCCAACTGTCATAACCATACTTGTCTCTGCTTGTAACCATGGTCAGGTCAGTGTGTGTGCTACCAAGCAAGAGGCATCTGATCTCTACCTGTTCGGGCCAAAAGGGCAAAAGTGAGGCAATGTTAGTCTTTACTGTATGTACGTTTCATATTTAGTCAGAGTGGCTAGTAACATATTTAGGAAATGTAATTCATCATTTTTGTGATGAAGTGGTCAAATCTGAAGTGAACCCATAATTACAGAACAGATCATCTTCACCCCCCCCCCCCCCCCGCCCCTTTCAGGCAGGATAGGTCACCCCCCCCCCCCCCCCCCCCCCCCCCCCCCACAGCCAGGATAGCCTCATCCCGCCCTCCCCTCAGTCACACTAAAGAAAACCCTTTAACATGAATCATCATGAAAGCTCTAAATAATTTGATACAGATTGTACTGTACATAATATATAAAATCAAGATTCACAGTCGTACGAGATTAGCCAAGCAGTGAAGGAAGTGATAGAAGATAAAGTTCAGACGCACCAAATAAAAATCCACACACATTTCCCACTTCAAATTAGGGTCAAGTGGGTGGGTCTAACAACGGAAACTGAGAAATCACTGGAAAACGTAATAAATCAACAAGATATGGCAAACCCATAGTAAAAGTTTAACACAACTGGCAAAAAAATATAGTCACTCCCATATAACGTGCTACCATATCACATCGGTCTATGTGAGGAGTAACTAAAATGGCTTCCCACGGCCAAAGCTAGTCGACTCAATATCATTGGAATGGGAAGCTTTCGCTGCATCAACTAAATGTTTATTGAAAATGTCCCGATGCAGACAATTCATTAAATCAGTGATTTTAAAACAACTGGGCATCATTTTATGTATGAAAAACCAAGGCGCTAGCTAGGAAGATTAGAGAAGTAGGACTAGAACAGTCTTGGATAACTCAGTAGAGCATTAGGTAGACAGGACACAGTCAGATAGAAGAACAGAGACTGGAGGAGTGTGGAGGCTGAGAAGAGAGTCAAGGGAACTAGAGTATGTAGTAGCACTGTAGAAATATGGGTGGGGGTGGGGGGGCACTGTATCAATAGCCATCTCTATTTTGAGAGGGGATGAGGAGCAGCACACCATCCTCCTCTCCTCACCACCCCGGCTCACCTGTCTGGCTTAAAGGTTCCTCACCACCCCGGCTCACCTGTCTGGCTTAAAGGCTCCTCACCACCCCGGCTCACCTGTCTGGCTTAAAGGCTCCTCACCACCCCGGCTCGCCTGTCTGGCTTAAAGGTTCCTTACTACCCCGGCTCACCTGTCTGGCTTAAAGGTTCCTCACAACCCCGGCTCACCTGTCTGGCTTAAAGGTTCCTCACCACCCCGGCTCACCTGTCTGGCTTAAAGGTTCCTCACCACCCCGGCTCACCTGTCTGGCTTAAAGGTTCCTCACCACCCCGGCTCGCCTGTCTGGCTTAAAGGTTCCTCACCACCCCGGCTCGCCTGTCTGGCTTAAAGGCTCCTCACCACCCTGGCTCACCTGTCTGGCTTAAAGGTTCCTCACCACCCCGGCTCACCTGTCTGGCTTAAAGGTTCCTCACCACCCCGGCTCGCATGTCTGGCTTAAAGGCTCCTCACTACCAAGGCTCAACTGTCTGGAAAGTCCTGGCAGGCAGCTCCCACAGCCAGGCAGCTCCCACAGCCAGGCAGCTCCCACAGCCAGGCAGCTCCCACAGCCAGGCAGCTCCCACAGCCAGGCAGCTCCCACAGTCAGGCAGCTATGACTATGTCCGAGGTACAGCAGATACATGAGCCCCTATGCCTGCTCTCTCTTCAAATCCACAAGTGTCCATTTCCTGGTCACATCACAGCTACAGCATGTCTTCCACCCGTACGGATGCATAATATCTACTCCTGCTCAGATCCTGTATCTTTCCATTCACAGTATCTGACACTGAACCGTTTGTTGCATAGACTGAAAGAAATACCCTTTTGTCTCTTAAGATTTTGACAATTGGCAGCGGAACTCGATCGATCAACCTGTGAACCCGTTTGTGTTAAAACATGACGGAAGTTTCTTTGCACAAAGAGTGACATTTAAAGGCTTCAATTTAAGAAGTAAAAGGAGAATATTCCAAATCACTGACCAGTGAATAAAAATGTTCCTAAAATATACAATTACCAGATTTCCACCAGGTTGGAAAAGGTGATCCTTGATAAAGTAAAAATACACTGCCATCCTTATTTACCCAGCAAGGTTCATAACCCCATACCATCCAGTCCCTTTTCAAGCGTACAAAAAACAACAAAAAAAAGATTACTGGTTGTGTTCTGGCCTGAAATATTTAGTTTCTTTCTCCCTGGAAGGTGAGGGGGCCCTGTAGGTGACGAGCAGGGGAGAGATGCAGGGGGGGGGGGGGGGGGAGTGGGTGCCATTTTTGCCTACCTTTCCTTTTCCCCCCAAAGCACACCACCTCACGTCTCGAATTGTGTAAGCAAGGCGCGAACCTCGGGAGTGAGCTGCTTGGCAGCCTTGGCGGCCTCTGTGATGGCTTTACGGTACAAGCCCTTTCTCTTCTTGTCGAAGCGTGACTGGAAGCTTTCTAGAAAAGGGGCGACCTGTGCAAGAGCCAGGAAGGAGGTGGTGGGTGAACCGAACCAGGCGACACGGGCCTCCTGCCTGACTAAGAGCCCATTATCTTTACGGCTGATCTGGATACCTAAGACGCGGGCTGGCCACCAGGGAAAGCCATATATTTTGGCCCAAACAATGTCCCCTACGCAAATGGTCCTGCCCTCCAGAGAGACACACTTAGACACATTTTTAGAAAACACTTTCTGAGATTTACAGGGCTTTTTCTCTTCCGTAGGGGCAGGCGACGGGTCAGCGACTGCTGAGGACGTGCCGGGGACGGGGGGCGAGGGGCGACCGGGAGGGGGAAAGTTAAAGCTCTCCGTAGAGCTACACTCTGAGTCTGAGGACTTTAAGTCGTCTGCACTATCAACGCTGCACATAGAGGTATTAGAGGAGTCCGGCTGGCCGGGGTTAAGGTTCATGAAAACGACAAGGTTGCCAGCCTTGCTGCCACGCGTCTCCCGCCTCTCCTCCTGCTCCTCCGGCTCCGCCTTGGGGTCACCGTGCTCCGTGGCTGTGGGGGGCTCCACTTGGGGCTGAGGACAAACCTCAGGTTCTGGCCCGTTATCTGGGCCCTGGCTTTCAGCAGCAGCGGCCTGGCCTGTGGAGCAGGAGGAGGAGGAGGAGGAGGAGGAGGAGGAGCATGTGGGGGTGCAGCGGGGCGCGTCTGGCTTTGGAGGGGACAAACAGCCACTTCCCGGCACTTTCTCCAGGCAAGGCAGCTTACATGTAGAAGAGTCGTTCTCTTCATTACGGTACCTTTGGGGCTTGATGCGCATCCTGGGTGGCAGAGGGGTGGCGCTGCTTGGTCCCACCCCGCTGATCTGCTGCAGCCGCCTGGGTGGGAGAGGGGTGGCACTGCTTGGTCCCACCCCGCTGATCTGCTGCAGCCGCCGAGTGAAGTGGACCTTCTGGTGGGCGTGGGCCTCCTGCAGGGCGGCTGCCCTCGTCATCGTCTTGGCGTTGCCACTGCTGTCAGTGATTACCGTAGTCTCCCTCTGCCTCTTCTGGGCCTTGGCCAGTTTCAGCACCTCCCGGGCCTTGGAGTGATCAACATTTTTGCTCTGCAGCACTTTCTTGGCATTGAGCTGGACTCTGGAGCCGCTGTTCACCGGCGGTGATGATGTTGTGGTGGAGGTCGCCCTCAGAACCCTGTTCCCTCCAGCTCCGCCCTTCACCTGGCCCAGAGAGGAGGAAGAAGAGGAGACCTGCCGTTTGGTCACCTCAGCAGCACGGCTCTTCTCCTCTGAGCGGGGGTCGTTGCGCGGCCGCTTGCTGACAGCGCTGTCGTTGCGTCTCCGCTTGGCATCCTCGCTCCTAGAGTCCGACACGGGGCCTCTGCGCGGCTCCCTCTTGTCCACTGTCGTGACAGCGCCCTTGCACTTGTCACAGAGCACCTGACGGGGCCGCAACTTGATGGCGTTCATGATGGAGGTGGGCTCCTCGCGGTACAGCCTGCGCTTGGGCCGCCTGATCTTGCGGGGAGGCGGCTGAGGTATCGACTGGTTGTAGGTGTCCCTGATGAATAAAGGGGGAGGGTAAGGGGCGCCTTCCTGAAACAGTGGGGGAGGTTTTGAAGTCCATGGGTTAGTCTGGGGGTCAGGGTTTGGTTCGGGCACTGTGGCAACTTGGCCATCAGGGTTTTCCTGGACTGGCTTTTCCACATTCTCGGTCTCTGGCTGGTGTTGTTCCATCTTTAGCTGCATAGGTTCGGGTGTATCCTTGTATTCTCTCTCCGGGAACAGAGTGATTGGAATTCCATAGGGTCCAAACCTGAGAATAGAAAGTTGAGAGGATTTAGAAACTGTGGATAACTCAACCACAACAACAACAACAAAATAACTCATATCATTCATTGGCTTTGTTTCTTTTGAGTGTTTCTTGTATTTCTGACATTTCATGCTAATTCAAGACATTTCTAATAATTTCAGGCCTACATAGGTACATTTAGTACATACATCTAAAGCCATTAAATCCTGAACATGCAAGGAGTAAAGTTTCAGACATAAAAAGAGTGCTGTGAAGAACAGCGGCACACTAAATGTGTGTTGCATGAGATCAAAGGAGTTCCCACAGACAAACACAAAACCACCGTAGGTAACTACAAGGCCCTGAAAACACAGCAGGAAACCAAGCTTTGTTTACAATATTAATGCTAAACTTCCCTCCAACTTTATTCATTAAAAATAGAAAGTGAGTCAGTAACAATGAAGTCTTAAAATCACTTAAATGTAACTCCATGTAATCTACGTAATCCCCGAAAGTAGTTATTTATCATGAGAAGACCATAAACAATAGCTAGTAATGTTGCACACTCCAAGAAAGGTTAAAATCTCACCTTTCTGGTCAAAATAGTTATACATGGCTGAGGTGTAGTCACCTTTGAGGACAAATACGATAAAAATCTGAAATATTTTATACACCGCATTTCCTAGTCAACAAAACTGGATGAATAAGGCTTGAAATGACTTATATGCTTTCTAAATATAGTATAATCAAATTATAAAACCACTAACTTGAAGAATTTACCTTCCTTATAACAGTAAAATACATATTTGTATGTTTAGCGGTAGAGAAAATGTGTTTATTCTTGAAAGGTCCCTCTTGATCAAAACATCTGTCCCCATCGCTGTGAACATCTCACAGAGCACTAGCGTGGCATCCTGAACTCGTTAGGAACCTGCCTTTCATCTCATATATTATCAATCTATGACAAACAGAAAGTGTTTTTTTTTGGTTTAAAACCTATTCATTATTTTTGGATTAACGGCTATAAATGGATCTCTGAATGTGCTATGGTGATGAAAGAACAAAGGATTGTAGGCCGGATGGGTCATATCCTACCTCTTAGTGGGTCTGTACTGAACTACCCTTCCTCCCCTATGGAGAATCAACCAAATGTATTTTATATAGCCCTTTTTACATCAACTGATGTCACAAAGTGCTGTACAGAAACCCAGCCTAAAACCCCAAACAGCAAGCAATGCAGATGTAGAAGCATGTAGAAAGGCAGGAACCTAGGTAGAAACCTAGAGAGGAACCCGGCTCTGGGGGGTGGCCAGTCCTCTTCTGGCTGTGCCGGGTGTAGATCAAAACAATGGATCTATACTCTTCCTTAAAAGAGATTGAATGGGATCTTACGCATTTACAAATTCATAACATATTGTACAAATTGGAATTTGTAACATACAAATTTCGGGATTTTTATTAGATTTTTGCAGTATGTAACATATATACGAAATGGATGACGTTGTACAAAATTGAGCACAATTTTTCGGGGCCGTTTCGGTTTGTGAGCTACTTTCAAAACTACTGGCTGAAATTACAAAAAGCTCAAAGCACTCAAAACAAATTGTCCAATACCAACCCATTTCCTTATGCCATGTCTAGAGGTCGACCGATTATGATTTTTAAAACACCGATACCGATTATTGGAGGACCAAAAAAGCCGATGCCGATTAATCGGACGATTTAATTTGTTCTTTTATTTGTAATAATGACAATTACAACAATACTGAATGAACACTTATTTTAACTTAATATAATACATCAATAAAATCAATTTAGCCTCAAGTAAATAATGAAACATGTTCAATTTGGTTTAAATAATGCAAAAACAAAGTGTTGGAGAAGAACGTAAAAGTGCAATATGTGCCATGTAAGAAAGCTAACATTTCAGTTCCTTGCTCAGAACATGAGAACATGTGAAAGCTGGTGGTTCCTTTTAACATGAGTCTTCAAAATTCCCAGGTAAGAAGTTTTAGGTTGTAGTTATTATAGGAATTATAGGACTATTTCTCTCTATACCATTTGTATTTCATATACCTTTGACTATTGGATGTTCTTATAGGCGCTTTAGTATTGCCAGTGTAACAGTATAGCTTCCGTCCCTCTCCTCGCTCCTCCCTGGGCTCGAATCAGCAACACAACGACAACAGCCACCATTGAAGCAGTATTACCCATGCAGAGCAAGGGGAACAACTACTAGAAGGCTCAGAGCGAGTGACGTTTGAAATGCTATTAGCGCACGCTATCTAGCTAGCCATTTCACTTCGGTTGCACCAGCCTCATCTCGGGAGCTGATAGGCTTGAAGTCATAAACAGCGCAATGCTTGACGCACAACGAAGAGCTGCTGGCAAAACGCACAAAAGTGCTGTTTGAATGAATGTTTACGCGCCTGATTCTGCCTACCACCGCTCAGTCAGATACTTAGATACTTGTATGCTCAGTCAGATTATATGCAACGCAGGACACGCTAGATAATATCTAGTAATATCATCAACCATGTGTAGTTAACTAGTGATTATGATTGATTGTTATAAGATAAGTTTAATGCTAGCTAGCAACTTACCTTGGCTTACTGCATTCGCGTAACAGGCAGTCAGTCTCCTTGTGGAGTGCAACGAGAGAGAGGCAGGTCGTTATTGCGTTGGACTAGTTAACTGTAAGGTTGCAAGATGCGTTGGACTAGTTAACTGTAAGGTTGCAAGATTAAATCCCCCGAGCTGACATGGTGAAAATCGGTCTTTCTGCCCCTGAACGAGGCAGTTAACCCACCTTTCCTCGGCCGTCATTGAAAATAAGAATGTGTTCTTAACTGACATGCCTAGTTAAATAAAGTTTTTTATTTTTTTTACAAAAATAAAATAAAAATGTAAGAAAATTGGCAAATCAGCGCCCAAAAATACCGATTTCCAATTGTTATGAAAACTTGAAATCGGCCCTAATTAATCGGCCATTCCAATTAATCGGTCGACCTCTAATCATGTCTACATGAGCATCTTGTAAATTAATGCAACGCGACGGCAAAACATGACTATACAAATGGGAGAGTAAACGTATGCCGAGAAGTGTTGCTTTTCAATGCACTTGCCATTCATGGGTGAGGGCAACTTCAGTAACGGATCCAATTGCAGTCACAGCAACCACTAATTATAATGATATAATTTAGGCCAAGGAGAATGTAATTTCTCTAATTTGAAGAGAGATTGTGCATTGTTTACATAGGCGAGGAGACGGTATGAAACGCCACCAGCCAAGATTGAAGTTGAGGATGGAGGATCAGGGCTGAAAATATTTTTTTCCCCCCAGCAGAGCAGAAATGATGGCCCATGGTGTTTTAGCTAACACCAGATGACTAGGAATAAAACATCACAGCACTGGGTCAAGGTGTGGAACAGTCTGCACAGGATAGATAGAGAATATTCTCTAATAGAATAGGGGAAAAGGATTCCTCAGAAGTCACCTTGACGAGGCCTGGACTGCACTGAGCCATCATGGAAACTGAAAATGTAACTGGACAATGTGGTAGGCGACGGCCTTTTTCAGAGCATAACATTAAACGTGGAGGGTTGGGATGCTTGTACATAATTACTGCACTGAAGGCTACATACAAACATTCAATCTCTCTAAACCAGAAGGATGTGTCAAGTTGAAACTAATTGCTTCCCTGGCAGTTACATAAAGCAAGTACATCCATCCTTGCATTAATCTGGCCATGAGCCCATCCGTTCCTACTTAAAAACATCCTTGAAACCGCGGAAAGATGCAGATTCCTCGGTGACAGCCGACACGAAGTGTAAAATTGCACAAGGATTAGGAAGACTGATCACAACTAATGAAACAGCCATGAACAGGGGAGCATGCCAGTTCCTTGCCACTGCCTTTGCTTTCCCTCACAGCAGCCTCCTTATCAACCAACACCTTTCATTGTCACGCAACCACCATCTTCTCTTTCCTTATCAAGGGATGCTAGACAAAAATATGGCTTGGTCAAGAAACAGATTCTACCCCTAGATCTGAAATAGGCTTATTTGGATAGTATAGGGCAGGGAATGGCCAGGGACCTCACCATATTATCACCATTCTCACCATTCTATATGTATTGTGATTCTCACTATTCTATATGTATTGTGATTCTCACCATTCTATACGTGTTGTGATTCTCACCATTCTATATGTGTTGTGATTCTCACCATTCTATACGTGTTGTGATTCTCACCATTCTATATGTGTTGTGATTCTCACCATTCTATATGTGTTGTGATTCTCACCATTCTATATGTGTTGTGATTCTCACCATTCAATATGTATTGTAATTCTCACCATTCTATATGTGTTGTGATTCTCACCATTCTATATGTGTTGTGATTCTCACCATTCTCACCATTCTATATGTATTGTGATTCTCACCATTCTATACGTGTTGTGATTCTCACCATTCTATATGTGTTGTGATTCTCACCATTCTATATGTGTTGTGATTCTCACCATTCTATGTGTTGTGATTCTCACCATTCTATATGTGTTGTGATTCTCACCATTCTATATGTATAGTGATTCTCACCATTCTGTGTATTGCGATCTGATGTTTCAAACATATTGCTCACTATATATTTGCGCTGAGAAAATTAGTTTTGATCAGTAATTGAAATAAAAATATTGAAAATATGTTGGCTTTAAAAAGATGGAGAACAAGCTATAGGATGAAATATACTGGGGTTTTGGCGCAGGTACAGCCGACTAGCACTAGTTAGGGAAAGGGAGGTACCTAGTCAGTTGTACAACTGAATGCATCTTCCACAATTAACTCAACCCCTCTGAATCAGAGAGGTGCGGGGGGCTGCCCTAATCGACATTCACGTCTTCGGCGCCTGGGGAACAGTGTGTTTACCTGCCTTGCTCAGAGGCAGAACGACAGATTTTTACCTTATCAGCTCAGGGATTCGATCCAGCGACCTTTCAGTTACTGGCCCAACACTCTAACCACTAGGCTACCTGCTGGTTACTGGCCCAACACTCTAACCACTAGGCTACCTGCTGGTTACTGGCCCAACACTCTAACCACTAGGCTAGCTGCTGGTTACTGGCCCAACACTCTAACCACTAGGCTAGCTGCTGGTTACTGGCCCAACACTCTAACCACTAGGCTACCTGCTGGTTACTGGCCCAACACTCTAACCACTAGGCTACCTGCTGGTTACTAGTCCAACACTCTAACCACTAGGCTAGCTGCTGGTTACTGGCCCAACACTCTAACCACTAGGCTACCTGCTGGTTACTGGCCCAACACTCTAACCACTAGGCTACCTGCTGGTTACTGGCCCAACACTCTAAACACTAGGCTACCTGCTGGTTACTGGCCCAACACTCTAACCACTAGGATACCTGCTGGTTACTGGCCCAACACTCTAACCACTAGGCTAGCTGCTGGTTACTGGCCCAACACTCTAACCACTAGGCTAGCTGCTGGTTACTGGCCCAACACTCTAACCACTAGGCTAGCTGCTGGTTACTGGCCCAACACTCTAACCACTAGGCTACCTGCTGGTTACTGGCCCAACACTCTAACCACTAGGCTACCTGCTGGTTACTGGCCCAACACTCTAACCACTAGGCTAGCTGCTGGTTACTGGCCCAACACTCTAACCACTAGGCTACCTGCTGGTTACTGGCCCAACACTCTAACCACTAGGCTACCTGCTGGTTACTAGTCCAACACTCTAACCACTAGGCTAGCTGCTGGTTACTGGCCCAACACTCTAACCACTAGGCTACCTGCTGGTTACTGGCCCAACACTCTAACCACTAGGCTACCTGCTGGTTACTGGCCCAACACTCTAAACACTAGGCTACCTGCTGGTTACTGGCCCAACACTCTAACCACTAGGCTACCTGCTGGTTACTGGCCCAACACTCTAACCACTAGGCTACCTGCTGGTTACTGGCCCAACACTCTAACCACTAGGCTAGCTGCTGGTTACTGGCCCAACACTCTAACCACTAGGCTAGCTGCTGGTTACTGGCCCAACACTCTAACCACTAGGCTAGCTGCTGGTTACTGGCCCAACACTCTAACCACTAGGCTACCTGCTGGTTACTGGCCCAACACTCTAACCACTAGGCTAGCTGCTGGTTACTGGCCCAACACTCTAACCACTAGGCTAGCTGCTGGTTACTGGCCCAACACTCTAACCACTAGGCTAGCTGCTGGTTACTGGTCCAACACTCTAACCACTAGGCTAGCTGCTGGTTACTGGCCCAACACTCTAACCACTAGGCTACCTGCTGGTTACTGGCCCAACACTCTAACCACTAGGCTACCTGCTGGTTACTGGCCCAACACTCTAAACACTAGGCTACCTGCTGGTTACTGGCCCAACACTCTAACCACTAGGCTACCTGCTGGTTACTGGCCCAACACTCTAACCACTAGGCTACCTGCTGGTTACTGGCCCAACACTCTAACCACTAGGCTAGCTGCTGGTTACTGGCCCAACACTCTAACCACTAGGCTAGCTGCTGGTTACTGGCCCAACACTCTAACCACTAGGCTAGCTGCTGGTTACTGGCCCAACACTCTAACCACTAGGCTACCTGCTGGTTACTGGCCCAACACTCTAACCACTAGGCTAGCTGCTGGTTACTGGCCCAACACTCTAACCACTAGGCTAGCTGCTGGTTACTGGCCCAACACTCTAACCACTAGGCTACCTGCTGGTTACTGGCCCAACACTCTAACCACTAGGCTACCTGCTGGTTACTGGCCCAACAATAATATTGCGATATGTAACTATCGATCCCCATCACTATTGGATGCAATATATCATAGTGTCGTGATAGGTGGGTGGAATTTCCACCATCATCCGAAATACAGATTTTTGTCTGATGTTTCAGATAAGTGTTTAAGTAGAATATGGAATGTTCCAGGGCCCGGTTTCCCAAAATGCATCTTTAGAACCATTGATGATTCTAACGATGAACTTAGCCTTAAGATGCTTTTGGGGAACCGGGCCTAGGTCTATAGTTCAAACCGACAGTCGTTTGAGCACACATCCAATGGAGGAAACAACGCCACATATGATCTGTAGAGAAAGACCGATAATCGGCCAAGCCGATATATCGAGCCGATATTGGCCTTTTCTAGTCTATCGGGCCTTCTCTTGGTAGGCGGCAGGTAGCCTAGTGCTTAAGAGTGTTGGGCCAGTAACCGAAAGGTTGCTGGGTCGAATCCCTGAGCTGACATGGTAAAAATCTGTCGTTCTGCCCCTGAACAAGGCAGTTAACCCACTGTTCCCCGGTAGGCCGTCATTATAAATAAGAATTTGTTCTTAATAATCATTTTGAACATGCACCATTTTCGGCAATGGGCCATTAGCTATTTACTGGTGTGTTGATTTGACCAACAGGCAATTGTATCCGTAAACTGACATTTGACAGTCGGATTAGATCATTGTCATAATAGGGAAAGAAGCAAGTGTTTTAAAATACCTAAATATAAGTTGCCAATGGGTTTAGCTAGCTAAAAATCTTCCTGCATGTTTATGGACCAATAAATCTGTTGTCCAACTGAATGAAAGGGGGGATACCTAGTCAGTTGTACAACTGAATGAAAGGGGGATACCTGGTCAGTTGTACAACTGAATGAAAGGGGGATACCTGGTCAGTTGTACAACTGAATGAAAGGGGGATACCTGGTCAGTTGTACAACTGAATGAAAGGGGGGATACCTGGTCAGTTGTCCAACTGAATGAAAGGGGGATACCTGGTCAGTTGTACAACTGAATGAAAGGGGGGATACCTGGTCAGTTGTCCAACTGAATGAAAGGGGGATACCTGGTCAGTTGTACAACTGAATGAAAGGGGGGATACCTGGTCAGTTGTCCAACTGAATGAAAGGGGGGATACCTGGTCAGTTGTCCAACTGAATGAAAGGGGGGATACCTGGTCAGTTGTACAACTGAATGACTTCAACTGAAATGTGTCTTCCGTCCATTCTCACTTCTCAGATATGAGTCCTTCGAACAGACCTTGCATCGTCACGTGATATTTTTTCCCTAGCCTCGCTCTCGTTAGATATTATGCACATTATGACTTTGTAGCAAATGTCATCGCCATTGAGATAGTTCTCATAGTAGCAGTAAACAGCACCAAGTGATATGAGCGATGGAGGGATGTGAAAGGAAGTGGAGTCACAGCCTAACTCTATCCAATCGTAGCAGTAGAATCAAAAAAATTGAAAATCGGTATTGGCCCTAAAAATAATCTATATAGGTCGTTCTCTAATGACCTATGTTATGGAACACACTCTGGCCAATCACAGGCACAAGGCCTGCACTCAGGGGACTTTTGGAAAACAAAAGCCATAAACCGATTCCTTAAACTAGAGAGGAAAATGCGAAACAAGAGGTTTAACTCTCACCAAAATCTATCCAAAATAAGCCCAATGAGTTTCTATGTTGCCTGGCTTCCCCTCTTTAGGACAACGACTCCTATTGTTAAGGCGGAGACATAATCATCTTGTCATTATATACAGATCTCTGCTTAGACTCAATAATAAGGATTTTTTTTTTAAAGTATTTTGTTTGTAGAGGGTGCTGATTATCTACAGTGTTGTAAGATTGGAAAAGGAAACCCTGAGGTTTTAGTGGCCTCCATCTTGTCATTGCAATGAACTGACCATTGTCTTTGAGATGACCACTGCTCAGGATCTTATCATAGCAATTTAAACTAATGTGGCTTCCCAAGTTATAGCATATATTATTCCATGTATTGATAGACTATATTAATAGCCTTGGTCTACACGATATAACACCAGAAATTAACATATCCTGATATTATACTCTGAAATGATATGAAGCTATCCTGAAATTATATGAAGCTATCAATTCTGGGTATAATATCAGGATATATTCATATCATTTCAGGATATAATATCAGGATATCTTCATAGCATATCAGGATATGAAGATATCCTGATATTATACCCTGAAATAATATGAAGATATCGTGAAATGATATGAAGATATCCTGATATTATACCCTGAAATGATATGAAGATATCCTGAAATGATATGAAGATATCCTGATATTATACCCTGAAATGATATGAAGATATCCTGAAATGATATGAAGATATCCTGAAATGATATGAAGATATCCTGAAATGATATGAAGATATCCTGAAATGATATGAAGATATCCTGATATTATACCCTGAAATGATATGAAGATACCCTGAAATGATATGAAGATATCCTGAAATGATATGAAGATATCCTGAAATGATATGAAGATATCCTGAAATGATATGAAGATATCCTGAAATGATATGAAGATATCCTGAAATGATATGAAGATATCCTGATATTATACCCTGAAATGATATGAAGATATCCTGAAATGATATGAAGATATCCTGAAATGATATGAAGATACCCTGAAATGATATGAAGATATCCTGAAATGATATGAAGATATCCTGATATTATACCCTGAAATGATATGAAGATATCCTGAAATGATATGAAGATATCCTGAAATGATATGAAGATACCCTGAAATGATATGAACATCTAAAGAACAACTCCACAAAGAGCCGCTTGTGAAGGGAAACACCACAAAGTGTTGATTTCCTCTGATAGTTTAGTAAAGTTTGTGAGTGCAGATGGCACCTTTTCTTAACCAAATAAGGATAATTTACATAGGCCCCAGGCAAAAATAAGAAAGTTTAATGATGACCCTAAATATAGATCTGCAGCTGATAAGTGAGAGAGAGAAGTGTGTGTGGGGGGGGGGGGAAGGTGTTGATGAGGCGGGTGATAAATTACAAAGAGGAAAATAAGACAGACACCGAGGGAGGGGAGGGGGGGGGGGGGGGGGGGGGGGGTAAAGTAGCATAGTTCTACTCTACCGACTGCACCATTCTCCAATGCTGCTTTTCGACTGTAACCCCAGTGTTACACTAGTGTATACACCCTTATGATATACTAGGGGCATTGTTTACATAGCTGGGGCTGACAGTGAGGACTGGTGAAAAGCAGAATCAACAACCTCTGAATAATAAAAAAAAGTGTTGGTTTGTGTGAAGGTGTTAAAGGTTCACGGTTAGCCATTGTTATGTAAAATGACAGCTGAAAAGTACCAGTGGCCTGGCTTTGGCCCCAAGTGAGAGCAGGGCTGCCGGAGCCATGGCCCATTGAGGCACCCCATTGAGGCACGGGTGCCGGCTCACGTAATTGGAAACAGAAAAGTCTCTGGGCCTTTTGGGTAAAACACGTGGGTAAATCCTGTATGGAAATGCATAAGACTGACCTTACACTATAGACTGTTCATGTGATCCTCCTCTCCAGTTGACCTCTGATATAACTGGACTTTTTTTTGTAAATAAAACCAAGATGAGTTTTGTAAACTGAAAAGACTAAAAACCGAAAGCACAGCCCAGATAATTGAGGATAAGAGCAGTTACTCTCTGTATTTTTGTGACTTGGTTGTCAACCTATAGAGGTCACATGGTAGCTTGACCCCTCGCCCTGTGGCAAGAGTAGAAAACTGTGTCTGTTAAGGTTAGGAAGATGGGACGTGGGTTTGCAAAGCACAAGTTAGGAATGTAGACACACCACATATTTCAGGAGTGTACATTGTACGCACCATGGATGTCAGTAGTAAACAAAACAGAGTGATATGATTCCAGGTGTAGACCTAAACTTAAGAACAGAAAAGTGACAGGAAGTGACATAGCTAGAAAAACATGACTGAAGAGACATTTCTGAGAAGGATCATAATATACCTTTTAGATAGGTCCATCAGAACCCCGGAGAAGATTTTCTTGCCTAACTGAAAGGACACCACCAGTGCGTCGTCGATTATGTGATCCAGAGATACTCGAACCTCAGACCCAGGTATCAGGTTGTGCACAGACTCAGGCTGTAGCTCCTCAGTTTCAGCACCAGACACAGGGGGAGAGGCTTTCGATACTGGATCGCTTTCATTGAAATTCGTTTCGAACCTCTGTGGTGAGCACGAGTCTCCAAGTTCTGCCGAGGAGGGTACCTGGTCCACTGGCATTAGAGGAACCTCGGGTCCCGGAATGTTCTGGGTTGTTATGCTCGAAAAGTCACACATGTAACCAGCCTCCATGGGTGTCCCAAGGACTGTTTCCCTCTCTAGAATTGGTAGAAAGTCGACGTGGTCTATGGACTGGGGACGTTCAAGCGAAGCAGCTTCTGAGGAGTCGTCATTCTTGTACTCGGAGACAGAAGGAAATTCATCTGCGGGTTCGGGATCCAGTTCAGCCTCGTGAGACGGTTTAATTAAAGCTCTATAGTCACACTCGATATTAGTAGGTTGGGTTAATTCTGGGTTCTTATCGTAATCTATAATGGGTTCTGCTGGTTCTGCTAACGACAGCCCAGCCTCCGTAGCCACAGGTTGCGCAGGGAACGAATGCAAAAAGACCACCGATGGCTGTGAATCGGAGATGGGGCTATTCTGAAGGCAGGCGTAGGGCTCGTGCTTACTGACCTCGTTTGCAGGTTCAACATTCGGCGAAAAAAACTGTTTCAAACGTTCCGCTCGCGACATGGTGTATTTGGAACCAAAGCCCTCGAGAGCATGGTTCTCCGTTTTTTCTACACCGACCCCAAGACAGCCTGCCTCGATCTGTTCATCCTCTGCACTAGCAGCGAGGGCTTTTCCCGCTGCTTCTAGGTCTGGCCTGCTCACTAGCTCCATTTGGACCTGGTTGCATTCCTGAACTGCATCCCCATCCTTGAGTTGGTGAACATGGTCCATTACTGGTGCGTACTCCTGCGTCGCATCGAAGTCGATTTTGGCCTCCGGCACCGGTTCCGGTTCGAAATCACCACTGTTCCCCGCTGTTGTTGTTGATGCCGCAGCAGCTCCTGGCTCCGCAGCCACGGCCGCCATTTTCTTTCCGCTTTGCTTGTACGGTCAGGTCCTCTCCCTGTGATAGCGATAGAGCCCGCCTACTTGAAACCAAAGACCACTTGGGATTGGCCAGCAAACTACAAAGTTGTAGTTGACTGGTCAATGTCCACGTCATTCAACAGAAACCCCTGGAAACACTTTTGTAATTGGCTCCCTTTGTCTGGTTTTGTAAACATTTGCCACAAGGGGCGATATTGTATTGTATTTTAGGCACCAGCGATGTTCAAGCAGCAATGTTACAACATTTACAGTAGGCCCATTGACATTAGGACCTTTGACTTTGGTTCAATACTGACCCAGTATCTGTGCGTTAGAGATGTCTAACGCCCAGGAAGCTCCGATTCAAACTCCCAATAGACAGCTTTGCAAGCGTTTTAATGTCAAATATGGAGTTTCGTTGAGCAACTAACTTAATTTACTCCGGTATGTACTTCTAAAACAGTGTATTGGGCTCCTGAGTGGCACAGCGGTCTAAGTCACTGCATCTCAGTGCTAGAGGCGTCACTACAGACTCTGGTTCGATTCCAGGCTGTATCACAACCAGCCGTGATTGGGAGTCCCATAGGGAGGCGCACAATTGGCCCAGCGTCGTTAGGGTTTTTGCCGGAGTAGGCCGTCATTGTAAGCAATAATTGGCTCTTAACTGACTTGCCTAGTTAAATGAAGCTTACATAAATAAAACATTTAGCTGTTGTAGCCTTCCTGTATTGGCAGTAATGAGTGATCGGTGGTGCCGAATAGGCATATTTTCTGTTGCTTGGTAATTTCCTATTTTGTTTTGGAAGTTCATACTGTAATGACCCTGGGTCGTTACAATACATTACTGGCTTTAACATTACTGGCTTAAATGAAGCTAGATGCTCAGCGAAACTCTATATTTGATGAGTAAAAAAACGTATTTTGACATTATGACACTCGGAGAGATGTCTAATGGGAGTTTGAATCGTAACTTCCTGGGTGTTAGATGGCATCTCTACTGGGGCAGTTCTATCCCTCCCTTCAAAAAAATTAATTCAGAGTCACACTCCATGCATTGCGTTTAACATAAGTCACTGAAAATTCACCAGGAAGGGACTCTAGTAAAAAAAAATCTGAGAGCAAACACAATATACAGTAAAATGCCTGCAATGACTTTGAGCAGTCTCCAATTACTGTTCAAACCACAACAAATGGCACAATCAATGGCTCAAGTCCTCGGTGGAGCCTCAGCTCCAGGATTACTGGGTGGTGCAAAGGTTTTCAAGGTCCTAGGCCATAATTGCACATTTGTATTTTGTAATCTTATTTTCTCACATTGTTTGTATGTCTCTATAGAATCCCCATTTACCAGAAGGTCTAACTGTATGCTACAGTTTCTCCGTTTCTGAAAACAGGATGCCAAAAAAACGAAGGGTCATATCAGCTCTACCATTTATGTCATCTACATAAAAAGTGTTTGAATGGATCAATTGTAGAAATACAATGCAAACTACTGTATATCCCTGTTCTGTGTTATTCAATGGATACAGAATTGTAGTAATTTTTTTTATAGCAGCTCTGGCTGTTGATCAAACTGATAGTGTTTGGTCAACGGTGTTCCCTCGGAAAAGCACTGTGAGAGCATCTCAGCAGGAAATACCATTGGGGTGGATGGGAGATAAATGATTTGACTAGGCAGCTGAACTACATTTTGAGTTGAGGAAATGTGGACATATTCAAATAGTTTATTAGTACTTTGCAAAGAAATCAGACAGATACAATCACGCCACAGATACTACATGCTATAAGGTTTGAGAGCACAAATGTGCCATACTCCTGGCTGAAAGACCTTGCAGATTGCATACTATGGAATATGAGAATATAGGCCATATTTTATGGACAAAGTTGTGTCAGTTGTGTGAATGACAGATTATCAATAAGAGCACCTACTTACAAAGATTAATTCTGATTTGTAAGACATTTGTCATTTTATTTAACTAGGCAAGTCAGTTAAGAGCACATTCTTATTTTACAACAGTCTACCCCGGCCAAACCCTCCCCTAACGACACTGGGCCAATTGTGCACCCACACTATGGGATTCCTAATACACAGCCGGTTGTGATACAGCCCAGGATTGAACCAGGGTGTGTAGTGACACCTCTAGCGCTGAGATGCAGTGCCTTAGACCGCTGCGCCACTCGGAAGTTGTACTTTGAATTAGTATGGTGCACTATAAAAGTTGATGTTTCACTGTGTTTTACCTTCTTCAAACTGATTCAACCTTGAGAGGGGAATAAAATTATTTGGCTCAGCGCTGAAGGTCACTGTTGAGCATACAATCATGAAAGAGGTTTATGTTTCTCATGGCATAGTACAACAACGACTCAAGTGATGAAATCAAAGGTGACACAGTCAATGAGTAACTGATACCCGAATAGACATAGGGATGACTTCGTCTCACTGTTGTAAGCATTTCAAATGAGCATTTAAAATATATATATATATTAGAGCATAAATCAAGGAAGGATCAAAAAACATGGGCAGAAAGCAACAATCTTGTAGCTTGCATTTTGAAAAGGCATATACACCAATAGAGATTATATGATGAGCAATGGGTTTTACCCCTGTCACTTAAGGGTCAAATGGCCTGGAGTATGTGTTGCTTCCTCAAAAACGCCTTTAGAATTCTGAAACACACTGTGTGTGTGTTAAGACATACTTACTCTGAGTAGCATCGGAGTAGTGGAACACTGAATTACATTGGTGTGGGCATTTTTTTGGAAAAGGTCTGAGGCTAGGTGTGCTTTCCCATGTCCACCAGGACATCATCCCTGGTGTTGTGGCTGTTGATCTAAAGAGCTTACTGTCCTTACACGAGCTGACCTTGTGTACTGCCAAGTCCCAGATCTAGACTCATCACAGCTTTGCAGGCCCTTTTTTTTTGTTGTCAAGAGTGGAAAATGCACAGTACACCTCTGTGGCTGTCCATAGGGGGTTACAACAACACTCCTAGTGACAGAGGAGAACTAAACAGGCAAGACAAAATGGTGGTTGATTCAGAGAGCCCGTTTCTATGTAAGGCAGCCTTAGGGGTCTGGACTGAAGCAGTCGGTAAACTCTCAATGTGATTCATCCTTCACTAACAAATTAAAAAAGGAGTTGTACGGTACAATATTGTCCACTTTTTTGAGGCATTTTGGACCTCTACGCTGTCATTTGATGTAGTATTGAAATATTGTTCAAAGTTAAATCTATTCAGTCGGGTTCACGTCTGGTTGTGTTGTCTAAGGGCTTAACATTCAGTGCAGTGGGTATTTCACCATAGGCTACTATACTATGTGGAAAGGTGAGTGACCCCATGGTCACCAGCTCTCTGATGACTCGCCATATTACCCAGCTGGCACCATAAATGTTTATGGTGTAGTTATGGTAGTGCTGTACCAAAAAGTGTCACGAGAGATGGGTGGAGATGGTGACTGTGTGTGTATTTAAAGAGGGACAGGTTGTCACTCAGTACCTTATGCTTCCCTGCCTGCCTTGGAATTGATTTTTTCGCTCACCTCTCGCTCAACCCATCAACTCTCCGTACACCATGGCCTTCGCTGGAAAGTGGGAAACTGAGACCCAGGAGGGATACGAAGAATTCTGCAAGCTCGTTGGTGAGGCATTTACTCAAGTTTACTAGCCTAGAGCCTATAAAAAGAAACTGTTTGTTTTGACATCTTGAATTAACTTGGATTATGCAATGTAGTGAAAGGGATGTATTCACATTCATTGGTGATTAGCAGTGTCGGTGTGGAAAAAATGACAGTGCTCAATCTGTACTCACACATATGATAGATAGTATGTGATTCAAAACACACATGATTCAAAATAGCCTCATTACCCCAAGTCTAACTATATCTTTTTTTTGTAATCCAAGGCATCCCTGATGACATCATTGAGAAGGGTCGCGACTACAAACTCATCACTGAGGTGGTGCAGAACGGCAATGAGTTCTCATGGTCCCAGCTCTATCCCACAAACAAGAGAGTCACCAACAAGTTTGTGATTGACCAGGAATGTGACATGGAGACCATCGGGGGGAAAAAGTTCAAGGTAAACATCTCTAGATCAGAAATTAGGGAGTTTTGTGCCCGTTGTGTAAGCTGCTGTAGTATTTCCCACTCAAGTCTCATATAGTCACTATAGTCAGTAGTCAGGGTCAATAGCCGTAGAGATGACGTTCGGACAAGACAGACAGTCAAAGTCTCATATAGTCACTATAGTCAGTAGTCAGGGTCAATAGCCGTAGAGATAGATGACGTTCGGACAAGACAGACAGTCAAAGTCTCATATAGTCAGTAGTCAGGGTCAATAGCCGTAGAGATAGATGACATTCGGACAAGACAGACAGTCAAAGTCTCATATAGTCAGTAGTCAGGGTCAATAGCCGTAGAGATAGATGACATTCGGACAAGACAGACAGTCAAAGTCTCATATAGTCAGTAGTCAGGGTCAATAGCCGTAGAGATAGATGACATTCGGACAAGACAGACAGTCATAATGTGTATATTGACATTCAAATTCACATGAAATCTGGAAGCAAGTTTGTCTGTTTTGGAGGGTTTGAATAGCAAAGCGAAGATCAGGTAGCCTAGCAGTTAAGCATGTTGGGACAGTAACTGAAAGGTTGCTGGTTTGACTCCCCGAGCTGACTAGGTGAAAAAATATGTCGATGTGCCCTTGAGCAAGGCACTTAACCCTAATTGCTTCTGTAAGTTGCTCTGGATAAGAGCGTCTGCTAAACGTCAAAATAAATCTATGTCTAGGGGAACTTGGATGCATGTATTATATCAAATCAAATGTATTTATATAGCCCTTCGTACATCAGCTGATATCTCAAAGTGCTGTACAGAAACCCAGCCTAAAACCCCAAACAGCAAGCAATGCAGGTGTAAGAAGCACGACATGATCTATGACATCTAGATCAAATAAACTGAGGTTGTTTGTTGAATAAATGACAGTATGAATAAAAAGCATTTTTTGTGTCAGGCCACTGTTACAATGGAGGGGGGCAAGCTGAGCACGAAATTCCCCAAATACCACCACACATCTGAAATCAGCGGAGGAAAACTGATCGAGGTAAAAGTGTCACTTTGGCAGAAGATGGTGTATATTAGGAGAGAGATGATAAATAAGTTTGCGCAGTTCCAAGTGATGTTTAACGTCTTTTCTCCCCTGTTTAGACCTCTACAGTGGGCTCGGTCGTGTTGAAAAGAACCAGCAAGAAGATCTAAAGATATTGTGACTGTGTTATTAACAACTCTAATTGAATAATGAGCCAATAAACGGAGACTGGCCAACTTGTTGCCTTTGTCTTAATGTCTTTCTTACGCTTGATGACATTTGCCATGTATAACGGGCACAGGAAAACCTCAGTCTTGCCAAATGTCACTACGTTTATCCTGGGACAACCACTCGGTTGGCAATCTATCTTTAAACACAACACAAAATATACAGTAGTAGTAACTTCAGACTATTTGAAAGGTTGAAATGAGTCTATCAAGATTCGCTAGAAATGTTCAAACCCTATAACATCAAGAATAAACAGTGTGTAGAACAGAATGTGGAAACGAGTTTGATTCTCATTCCACCATGACAGATGTACATGGTTGAGTTTTAGTATTAAACATTAACAAGCAATCAATAGGTTTGTGCCTCATTCTTATTTAACCGTTAAGCTCTCTGGGATAGACACAATAAAAGGATAGGCAGAGAAGAGGATGTCTCGGGTGAGTGAGTGCCCCTGGGTAAGCCGAGGACTATGCTAGCCAACCCCTCCCCCCACCCTGCTTTGTAAACAAAGCTAGCGAGAATGATCCATTACCCAACCCCCCTGGCCCACCCCAGCGTCCCCACTTCAGTACCCCCTACCAAGCTGTCCAAAGAAGGGGGGTTACTATAACCTCTCACTCACTTTCCTATCATCAGTGATCAACTGAAATTAGAAGACTCCTATTTTATATTTAACCTTTATTTAACTAGGCAAGTCAGTTAAGAACAAATTGTTATTTTACAACTACTCCGATCCAAAAACTAATCCGGACGATGCTGGGCCAATTGTGCACTGCCTTATGGGACTCCCAATCACTGCTGGTGGTGATACAGCCTGGAATCGAACTAGGGTCTGTAGTAAAGCCTCGAGCACTGAGATGCAGTGCCTTAGACCACTGCGCCACTCGGGATCCCCCCAAGCATGGAAACGGTGGTGAATGAATACAGGCCACAAAGGATGATGTTACAAAACCTCTCAGAAAGGCTCTGAAAATTACCAGGGAAAAACAGCTGCCTTCATCGTATGTCGGTCTTTCGTCATACAACCGACAGGCAAAGTCTATGCATTGTTCCTGAATTTAATTCCTGTTGGGAGTTTAACCAAAACTCCACGAAAAGACCCTTGAACTGACTATCTCTATACACAGGACATCCTGTGCATTGCTTCTACTTCCTCATTGTGTCTTTCTGTTGTGGTTTGTATCTCAAGAGAGACTAACATGTTTTCACAATTCTTCATCTGCAATGATTCTTCACACATACAGTTTCTTATTTACCCTTAATCACATTGGTCTTTTCATTGCGAGATACAAATCCCTGTTACGCCAACAGTATCGATAGTCTCCAGTGTCTTGACTTCATTTGTTTAGTGACATGAGGGATAGGAATCTCCTCCATTGTCTTGAGGTCTGTAGAGGACGGGAGGGAGCGTCAGGAGAGACCGGGGTGAGGTTACTGATCTAGAGGGTGGAGCTAATTGGTAGAGCCCCCTCCTCTCACCCCCATCGAAGACCTTTTCATGTGCAATGAGTTGAGACATTCATATTAAACTATTCCCCTTGGGGTATGCTAATCGACTTCAGAGAGGCTTGCGACACCTCTAGCTACGGATATTCTCGACAAAGACCAAAAACAAAGGGTGGAGGAACGATACTGCCAGACTGGATTTGTTTGGGGTTTTATTTGCACCTCATTTGACAGAGTAAACACTGTTTTTTGATTCCCTTCCCCAATGTGCTTCTCCTGCACATAGCTGTAATCATTGTACCATCGAAGTAGATGTAGTCGGGCCACTTGGATTTCAAGTGTTGGTGGTTGCAACCTTTTCATTTAAGGTAAAGAAATCCACTGCCTTCAAGCAGTTAAAAACACAAGTACTAATAAACATTAACAAAAAATAAAATAAAATCAAAAGTTACCTTTAAAACATTAGATGGCGGTGTGATTGAAAGTAGTCTTATCTCAAATGACCAACCGTTAGGCTACAGATCACACAAGATACAGTACATTGGTCTTTGATGGTGCATTGAACTCCTCATCTATTCTAACAAAACACAGTTTAGAAAACAAACAAACACGAGATTAAAAAAAAAATGTACATCAAATATAAATGTACAAACATTTGGTCTAATGATAAAACAAGGGTTGCACTATATATTGAGGTAGGACAAAGTTAAGGTACGCAGAAGAATGGTTTTGTTATCTGAGACCCACTAAACTAGAGGCCTGTGGGGTCCTTCGTGTCATTTGTCAACAGTAGTGGAAGCAGACAGACATTGTGGGTCAGGCTGTGATCAGTGGAAAATATTTAATACTCTATAAAAAAACAAAAACGTCTCACCCCATCAAGCCTGGGACACGGACAC
Source organism: Oncorhynchus mykiss (assembly GCF_013265735.2). Lineage (NCBI taxonomy): Eukaryota > Metazoa > Chordata > Actinopteri > Salmoniformes > Salmonidae > Oncorhynchus > Oncorhynchus mykiss. The sequence continues at coordinate 9,379,075 of NC_048574.1, read as the reverse complement.
TGGACCCACGTGTCCTTGACTAAATGGTAACAGCATGTCTGGCCTGCCTGGACTTAGACGTCACTAAATGACAGCGTCATGACTCACCATACAAACGTCAAGCTCACGTCGCGTTCACATGCTAGTCGGGATTAGGAAACTCTGACATTTCCCACTTGCTAACTGACTGGTTGTAGTTATACACGTGCAGAAATGTCAAGAGTTCCCTAATTCCGAGTAGCATGTGAACGCGGCCAATATTCCATGTAAGCGTCAAATAAAAAAAGTCAAACTTTGTTATTTTACTTCTGCTCTTCAATTGTCGGAGATATTCCTACTGACATTCAATGGGTCGTATCCACGGCAACCAATAAATCACAAAAAAACATCTTATGGTCAACTATATTTTTACTCATTTTATAGGATCTCATGTTTGGTGGCAACTCCGTCCATCTGACCCGGCAAGGTGAATTTTACAGCAGGTTTGTTGTAATAACGCGACAAAACTTGGGAGAGTGACCGAGGTAGGACATCAGTAGTTGTATGTGCTAAGCAACGTTTATTGGTCACATTCACACAGATTTGTAGATGTTATCGTGGGTGCAGCGTGATGCTTGTGTCTCTATCTCCAACAGAGCAGTAATACAGAACATAGATGATGGATGCTACAAGATATCCTGTGCAGCAACATTTTCATGGCTTCATTAACTGCTCAAGGTGTTTGTGACAATGAGAGCAGCAGAAGCTGTTCCAGAGAGGGCTGTGTGACTGGCATGGGTTTCAGTCAAAGACACACATATTAAATGGTACCAGTCAGGAGAATTTACATGACAACTGAGGAGAAAGCGTGGCTTCGCCCCCCCGGAGACTAGCTAGTAAAGTATCACTTCCTCCCCTGTGGTTTGATTTGCTGAGAGGACAGATGTGTCTGTTCCTCTGGACACCATGGCTCCATGCCTGCAGTGGCACCAGAACAGCAAAACAAGACGGAGTCTTCTCCCAAGTTGTACAGCGGTCTAAGGCACTGCATTTCAGTGCAAGAGGCATCACTACAGTCCCTGGTTCAAATCCAGGCTGTATCACATCCGGCCGTGATTGGGAGTCCCATAGGGCGGCACACAATTGGCCCAGCTTCGTCCGGGGGTAGGCCGTCATTGTAAATAAGAATTTGTTGTTAACTGACTTGCCTAATTAAATAAAAAGGTTAAATTAAAAAACACCAGCCAAGGCCAAAGAATAGATCAGAAATCTCAGTGAGACATCTCTCCTACAACACACACGTCTTTAACCAGTAGAAGTTAAACAACATAAAAATGGAATTAATTGACACAGCTGTGTCAACCCCCCCCCCCCCCAAGTAATCCGTCAAACACCCTGATCTATGTTATTGTTCATGTAAACCAGTGGTCCTCCAACCTCTCCTCAGGGACCCCCAGCCATTCCAGGTATTTTATTTATTCTAGAGCTAACACCAGATTCAACTTGTCAACTAATCCTCAAGCCCTTGAATAGGTAAATCAGGTGAGCTAGTTCAGAGCTACAACAAAATTGTGAAATGTCTGGCGGTCCCTGAGGAGAGGTTTGAGAACCACGGGTGTAAACAATACCAACGACAGACCACTTGCATGATCATAAAGCCATCGTTTTGTTTAAGGCAGCAGCATTGAAAGATACTAGTATAAAAAACAAGATGTCCCACATTGAGAGAAATGGTGTGGAAGCAGGGGCTCCAGACAACCACAGTTGATATCAGAATCACAGTGGTCAAACCACCCTCACAGTCTCTCAGTATAGATCAAGCAGTCGTGTGAAAGGAACAGAACATACTGTATGTAAACACCTCATCAAAAATATTTTGTCACTTCAAATAGTTAGGACCTTTGTTAGGTCAATACCGCAGCAATATCTGCATTGACATTGCTTCTTCCTTTTGGTTTCCTTCGTCCTTGGTGGATGAGGTCAGGACAGGTGGAGGAGGACAGGGAGTCAGGACAGGTGGAGGACACTGACTGACCCAGGTTCAGTTCATCCTCCCTCTCCTGGCGTCACCTGTCGAAGCAACCTGCTGTGAAGGCGTGATGGGAGCCCAGGAAGCCTCCCCCGTAGGACAGGCCGAGACAGTGACCTGCAGCAAGGACCACTTGCATGGAGATGGGTCCCTGGAGGGGCAGGGAGGAGCCCAGTCCTGAGGTCAGGCTGTGGAAAGGGGGGAAGGCTCCCTGAGAAACCGAGCCTGAGAGGAGCCCTGTCTGGTGGGACTGGAGGTAGTCCCGAGACCCAACAGGGCCCAGAGCCTGGGACTCACCTAGCATGTGCATCTGGGAAACGGAAGTGGAGTGCTGGGTGAGGTGCTGCTGGTAGCCGCCTGTCTGGAGGAGCAGCTGCTGGGAGCCAGAAGAGGGTTGTATCAGGGTGGAGCAGGAGACTGTGGAGGGTGAGGGATGGGCCTGGGGTTGGAGAGGGCTCTGGACAGATGAAGAGTTGGACTTGGATTTGTTGGCCTGTTTCACATCGTTGTCATGGGCACTACAGGGAGGAAAAAGAGTGCAAATCATTACTTGACGACCTTTAGCTGATGGACATAAACATCAATATACAGAGAGGAAATAACTACGGGTCAATGGTATTGACAGTATGAAAAAGCTGTAGAATATTAACCTTGCATTAACCCACCACAACATGAAGGAAAAGTGCGTACATGGGAAGAACACAACAAACATAAAAGCTGCTGACTTCAGACATGGCCGACGATAAATGAAGTCTAGGCAGATGGCCGTCAGCTTGGTCTGTGGTCAGATTAATGTGGGTGTGCAGCACGTTATGTAAAGCAGTATTACAGCAGCATCAGCTTTATGCACTGGGTGAGGTGGTCCCAGGAGTATCCGGTGAGCAGGCGGAGGACGGTGGTCCAGCTGGGGGTGATCTGGAGACAGATGCGGGACGCCGCGATGCAAGCTGCCGTCACCTGGGACGGCCGGAAGCCCAGGAAGGCATGGTCTGGGACACACAGACACAGATCATCAGTTACATTTACTCAACAACGGATGGCCCCACTAAAGAGGAAATCTGTCTTGCCCATTAAACCACCCACTGCTGTCACTATGAACTTCCACTCCTTATCTCCTCCTCACCTTGCAGTGAGACTTCCAGGAAGTAGTGTGTGTATTTGTCCATGAAGGCTCTGGTCTTGTTGAGGGAGGAGAGAGGCCAGCCGTTGTGCAGGTCTCCGTCCTGTACAGCAGCATGGAGGTAGTAGTCTATGAAGTGTGCTGGCGTGGGCATACACAGGTTCCAGCCAAACGTCTCTAAGAGAAGCAGCTCCATCTTGACCAGATCCTTCTTGGTCAGTGACAGGTTCAGACTACACATGAAGCCCAGAGAGTTGAGCTGCTCCAGCTTTGGCACACAGTCCTCCTTCTCTTCAAACTTACCTGGATGGGAAACAGTGTTATTGTGAGTGAAAAATCAAACACATGTTATGGGTCGTGTGAGAAAATACAGAGTGTGCTCAAAAGACTGCTTATAAGATGTATAATTCATAACACACACACCTCCATCTTCCCTTTCACTGGTCACAGCTAAATCCTCATCATGCATATCCCCCTAGAGTCAGATGCTCTAACAAAGCAGAAGCCCTGACCTCTGGAGACCAGTCCTGGGCACTCAGGGAGAGGCCCATTCAACAGATCAGTGGAGGGTATGTGTGTTTGAGAAGGGGGCAAATAATTACCCCACTTTTCATTTTTTTAAGTCATTAAATATTCATGCATATATTCACCCCAGCAACATTCACTGAAAAGACCCAACAGTACTTATTAACACTTTTCTGTTAGCAAAATCATCCCCGCAGCCCTTCCTCTCTCAGAGGTGCAGGGGTAATCATTGTTCCACACCAGAAGGCAGAAACAGCCCTTAACAATGAGACCTCTCAATCTAAAACACAAATGTTGTCAATGTCCACGGCAACCCTGTCCATGGCAACCCTGTCCACGGCAACCGTTCCGTTAGTCAGGCCTACATCTATTCTCTAGAAGTCACCATTGTGATTGTTCTGTTCAACAACTTTAATTACTACGCAGGCCAGGGTTGTGGGTAACGCAGGCCAGGGTTGTGGGTAACGCAGGCCAGGGTTGTGGGTAACGCAGGCCAGGGTTGTGGGTAACGCAGGCCAGGGTTGTGGGTAACGCAGGCCAGGGTTGTGGGTAACGCAGGCCAGGGTTGTGGGTAACGCAGGCCAGGGTTGTGGGTAACGCAGGCCAGGGTTGTGGGTAACGCAGGCCAGGGTTGTGGGTAACGCAGGCCAGGGTTGTGGGTAACGCAGGCCTACTGGTTTTTACATGTGATAAGTTCCCTTGGTGACTGACAGAGGTCTGGGGGAGGCCGAGGCTCTTAAACACACACAGCTCACACTAAACACGGCGCCTCAGACTAACCACGCAGTCACAGGTTTGCTCCACTATCCCCACTTTACTTTTCACATCAATTATGATTCAAAAACATATATACAGGTGTAGTTGAAAATGCAGCTTTCTGTACAAGAACAAACAACATATAATGTCCTTCCTTTACAAGGACAGATGTAACTGAAGTACTTCAGTCACTATGAGATGACATGTTCTAGAGGGTTCTTACTGCTGCTCCATCTTTACCGGATCGACTGTGTTGCCGTTTGCTTACTGGCTAGGAGGAGACAGGAGAGGGCGATGACGTAGAGCTGACGGACTGCCACGTCGTAGTGGTCCATAAACAAGTCCAGGAAGTAGACGGCCAGGTGGCGAGCCGCTGGGCACAGCTGGTAGCGGTTACTGAGGACAGCCAGCAGGTCAGCAAAGTAACGCCGCATCCTGATCTGAGGAGAGTGGGCCTTGTAGGTAGGCAACTTCAGCTCCTGAGGAGAGGAGACAAGGAGAGGAGACAAGACAAATGAGAGAGACTAAGGATATTGCACAGTTAAATTGGGTATACAGAAAACAAAAGTGTCAGGAGGCATGTAACCTACAAGCTCTCACAGTCTCACGTCAGATTTAGACGTTCGTCCATGTTTCTCAAACGTCAAATTTCGAAGTTGTTTCAAACATCAAATTTCAAAGTGTTTAAGGTTAGGCATTAACTCCACATTGTTAAGGTTAAGTTTAGGCATTAAATCTGAACATTTAAAGGCAAAGGTTTGGGATAGGCTTAAAAACAAAAAAATATTAAAAAAACAACTTTCTTTCGCTGGATTCAAACATACAACCTTTGGAATCAGAAGCAGATGCTTACGCCCAACCATCATCCCTTTCCACAAAGCCCTAGAGCAAAACCAAAACCCACTGGAAGGTAACAGAGCTCACTGTTGCCCCCTAGTGGCCGGTTTCCACTTCATCTCCAGACGTCCTCAGACACGGACAGACGTCAAATTCTGACTTGTATCACAGGTGACCTGGCCAATGTAAGAGCATGTGCCAAGGCTCCACTTTAAAATGTGAAGCACTGACAAGAAATTGCAACCCATTCTGGACCATGGGCCTAAAAGATAACTCAATATATTATGAATTGGTTTTATATTTTTTGGAACTAAGCGACTTGTTTCTCCCATGCCTTCCAGACCCGTCGCCAACTATAAAAGCCTACTCTTCACGAAAATTGTTAACATTAATGTTGGAGGGAAAAAAAATAACCCACTAACCTTTAAATATGTTATGGTTCATTTAAAAATATGCATCCCACAGACATCCATGTGAACAACGTATCCTATTTCAGACCTGGAAACATTGACATACATATCTCTATTTAATTCTGTGTCTGGCAAGGTCACTGTTGCTAGGCAAAAGCAGACACCGAGGATCCAAATCCAACTCGTCCATATATCTCTCCCATCTACACGTAGCTCATATTCAAGAAGTCTGCTGTGGGAACCAGGGAGTCTCCCATGGTTATGCATGTCCAGCCAGCCAGGCCACATGTCTCACAGCCATCTGTCTCCCTGGGGGCGAGGGGCTTGGGCCTGACCCTCTGAACACAGCCTTTTGTAGAGCACGGCTTTAATTTAGGGAACTCTACAGCTGTTTCTTGATCAGCTGAAAGCATGGTCTTGATATTCTGCAACACGCAGTTCCAATTGGGTCAACGTTCTCCTGTCTTCTAGGGTTGGGCGTTATTTAGGGAGACCTCTTCTACGATATGCTAATTCAAATAGCATATCGTAGAATATGCTAATTCAGATATCCGATATGAATTGTTTTGCACCATTAATGACTAGATAATTCTAGACTGTGAAATGTGTCATCTTATTTACAATATTATAGTCACATTCTCAATAATCTTAGTATGTAATATTAGTTCTGATATTTCTTCATTTTTATTTTGGGGGATTTGTGTGTATTGTGAGGTATTACTGCACTGTTGGAGCTAGAAACATCAGCATTTCGCTGCACCTGTGATGTTCACGCTACCAATAAAATATGATTTGTATGCCGAAAAAATAAGGCCTAATTAATACATGTAGACCAATTGTTCAACAAATTGACACATCCTAACTGATAAAACTGCACTGTTTTTATTCGTAAAAATAAAATAAAATGTTATTTGTCACATGCGCCGAATACAACCTTAGTGAAATGCTTACTTACAAGCCCTTAACCAACAACTCAGTTAAGAAAAATATGTACTAAATAAACTAAAGTTAAAAAATAAAAGAGCAACAATAAAATAACAATCATAGAGTAAAGTCACAATATAAAGGGGGGATACCTAGTCAGTTGTCCAACTGAATGAAAGGGGGGATACCTAGTCAGTTGTCCAACTGAATGAAAGGGGGGGATACCTGGTCAGTTGTCCAACTGAATGAAAGGGGGGATACCTACCTGGTCAGTTGTCCAACTGAATGAAAGGGGGGATACCTACCTGGTCAGTTGTCCAACTGAATGAAAGGGGGGGATACCTGGTCAGTTGTCCAACTGAATGAAAGGGGGGATACCTACCTGGTCAGTTGTCCAACTGAATGAAAGGGGGGATACCTACCTGGTCAGTTGTCCAACTGAATGAAAGGGGGGATACCTAGTCAGTTGTCCAACTGAATGAAAGGGGGCATACCTGGTCAGTCGTACAACTGAATGAAAGGGGGGATACCTGGTCAGTTGTACAACTGAATGAAAGGGGGGATACCTGGTCAGTTGTCCAACTGAATGAAAGGGGGGATACCTACCTGGTCAGTTGTCCAACTGAATGAAAGGGGGGATACCTACCTGGTCAGTTGTCCAACTGAATGAAAGGGGGGATACCTGGTCAGTTGTCCAACTGAATGAAAGGGGGGATACCTAGTCAGTTGTCCAACTGAATGAAAGGGGGGATACCTAGTCAGTTGTCCAACTGAATGAAAGGGGGGATACCTGGTCAGTTGTCCAACTGAATGAAAGGGGGGATACCTGGTCAGTTGTCCAACTGAATGAAAGGGGGGATACCTGGTCAGTTGTCCAACTGAATGAAAGGGGGGATACCTGGTCAGTTGTCCAACTGAATGAAAGGGGGGATACCTGGTCAGTTGTCCAACTGAATGAAAGGGGGGATACCTGGTCAGTTGTCCAACTGAATGAAAGGGGGGATACCTGGTCAGTTGTCCAACTGAATGAAAGGGGGGATACCTAGTCAGTTGTCCAACTGAATGAAAGGGGGGATACCTAGTCAGTTGTCCAACTGAATGAAAGGGGGGATACCTGGTCAGTTGTCCAACTGAATGAAAGGGGGGATACCTGGTCAGTTGTCCAACTGAATGAAAGGGGGGATACCTGGTCAGTTGTCCAACTGAATGAAAGGGGGGATACCTAGTCAGTTATACAACTAAATGTATTCAACTGAAATGTGTCTTCTGTATTTAACCCAACCCCTCTGAATCAGAGAGGTGCGGGAGGCTGCCTTAAATCGATATCCACGCCATATATCGTCTTGCACTTCACAATATATCGTCAATGTCATATATTAAGATATTGGATTTATTGTAATATCGGCACAACCCTATTCTGAAATGCAGTTCAAATTGGGTCAACATTCTCCTGTGCAAGATTGTCAGTATTTAATTTTCCCCCGGGGGCAGTGGGTGATACGACTTTGAAAGATTCTGAAGGGTTTGATGACATCACACTTACAGGAAACTCTTGTGAAATTGTGAAATGGAATGTATTAATGAATTGTTCCTTCAGAATCACTAATATTATTGTTCCACTTTCAATTTCAATTGTTTTACTTCAACCTTGTGAACTGCATTATCGTGAAAATGCAATTAACAGTGCAGCAACAAACTAGGCATTCAACCTGGCATCAGCAAACGGTGCCTTTTTATACAGAGAAGCGCTATTAATACATTCAACAGCCTTTGGTGAGCACGGAGGACACAGGTAGAGAGGCCTCCATAGCAACGGTCTGTGGGAAAGAATGGCTTGTGCAATTTATCATACTGTTACCCTGGAGATGCATCAAAGCTCTCATGAAAAAAAAAACATTATTGTGAAAAAAGCACCTGGATTTAGCTCTAATGCAACCATTTGCTAACATATTTATTCCATGAAGCCTGTCAAATTCTATTTCTGAATAGCTGCTGATAAAAAATCAGATCTCGCCAGTAGTTGCCAATGGTTTCAAACTAGAACGGTGAAAAGCGTAAACATCAAAGCTCTGGAGATTGTATTTCTTCACCATGACCAAGTAATGTCAGCATAAAGTCACATCACTTCAGCCCCATTATCTGTCGCTGCACTTCAGCCCCATTATCTGGCTACTGGGTAACAGGCAGGACAAGAGGAACTTCAGATCGAACCAGGGGCGCAACTTTGGTTTTAGAAGTTGGGGTGGGGGACATAATTATTTTTAATCCAGTCAGTTAAACACTCCAAATAGCCTACTCGAAGCTCTGAGGCGTCCGCGTGGTCCTAAAGCACACCGTTGCCTCATTTTGTATCACATTCAAAAAATGCCATTTCAGAATGTGGACGTCCCCAGTGAAAGATGCGCCCCTGGATCTAACATTGTTGAGTCTTTGGCAAGAGAGCAAGATCCTAAATTAGCATAAAAGCAAACGCTCCACATATAGCCAAAAAGCTTCCACTTAGCAGCTCCTACAGGAAGTGGGCATGATATACAGCCGTGCCATAAACAGGAGACAAACACAAACAGTTCTACAGAGCCAACAGGCTGAGTAGAGTCGTCAGGTCCTCAGTGCTCTCTAATCCAGTCAACACAGACAATTACAGTCTGCCCTGAATGAACCCCCTCCACCCATTAACCCACTTCACAGATCTTCTCTCAGCTCAGCTGGCTGCATCGGCTCATTTGGACAGCATTTTGCACACAATAGCGCGGCCAATTTGACTAATTACAATTTAAGATGACTGATCGATACATCTCTATTTGAAGCCGTCTTTGGGTTTATTATTGTTCACAACCATTAAGTGTCAATCCCTGATAGGTCGTGGAAATCCTGAACTACAACATATATAATGATACCATGGGTCAGATAAACGCATCTCTTGGTCTTATTGAAATACATAAAATGGCTGCGTTTAGACAGTCAGCGCAAATCTGATATTTTTTTTTCAGATCTGATGTGAAAAGATCTGGGATGCCTGTCTAAACGCAGCCAATTGTAGGCAAGGCTGTGATAGAGTTTCTGCTAACCAGACAGGGAAACTACCTCAAGCTTTATGGTTTAGGCCCAAGCTTCAAGAGGGCCATGTGACATTTCACACTTCAGCATCAAAGACAGTAAGTAGTACAGGAATATATTAATTCACTACTGGCAAATAAGATACACACACGTCATTTTCTGATGGTATTTGTGAAATTCAACTAAGCACCATGTTTTCTGTGGATAAAAACGATCAGAGAATGAGACATTCACCTTTATTCGTAGAGACTGGTGGATGTCTGCAGCGAGTTGGCACGTCCACCACTGCTCCTCCCGCTCCATCTTGTCAGTGGTGAGTTGTGGCCACTGTCCACCCTGAACGAAACGTCAAACAGTGCGGCAGAAACACATTAGATACCTGTCCGATCTACATTACTTATATCATCAAGGCCAATTTTGGGAAACTGACAGGTTTCACTTGAATTGTTGTATGATTTTATGTGTTATGGTTTCCAAATCATTTGGATTTGCAGCAAAATAATGCACTCAAACAGACTAACGTTACTCATATTTTGTTCAGTTGTTTTTATTAAGTAGGGTAGCCAGTCTAGTGTGCCCTACTTGTATGTGCGCACTCATTGATTTCAGATACTATAGCGTATTGCTTACTGTACAACAGTTTTCATTACACTTAGGTCAATTCAAAAAAAATGTAAGCTAGCCTACAGCACAGAAATGTAATATAAAAAAGCGAGCACCTCACATTCGCCATCTGTATTGCACAAGGCATGCTCATGTTCGGATACATTGTTTATATTCGTGCTTATAAATTGTAACTAATCTACCACGCGTGGCAACTCACCTCGCCACACTAGAAAGTTATGGTGACCAATCGGATATTTCGGAGAATTGTTCTACACATGACTGTACCACAGTGCATACTGGAAAGAGGTTGGAATAGTGACAACGTGCAAAGCTAGTCACATGTTGGACTTGTAGGCTAGTATCCACTAAAATGTTACCTTTCAACCTGCTTTTACCACTGCAACACTCCGGAGTCCCGACCCCTTTGTTTCAGACCAGCAGCATGCTGATTCAAATCTTCGCCGACAGTTTCCCTACACCTTTAACAACATTAAAAATAACAGCAAAATAATCAACTCCTAGTCTAATCGTCACAGATCCATGAACTCAACCCAAAGACTGGTATGTTGAGTTTGAATTCTAGATTTTTTCGACGCCCCTCTTCATTCCCCCCCCTGTGATGTGTTCCCGTCAACTCAATGGAACCTGGTCAGACAACCACACGCGGTTCTCCCTGTTGGTACCGTGGAGAAAATCTGGAATGGGGAGTGTTTTGACAGCGCCCCCAGACAACATTCAACTAAAATCAACTTCTGGTGGATATTCTATGTAACAGCTATATTATAGATGTACATTATTACAGGATTTGAACTACGCGTTTTATATCCTGGGAAGATCAGGGCAGGCCTATTTGAAATGACAGCATTAAGGCTATTGAGTTTGACTGATGCATGTTGGTGGTGCAGGTTGTATAGGCCTTCTGGACAAACTCCTAAAATTAATACTTAAAAAATAATAATCTATAGGCGATATTTTGTGAACTAGAGAAATGATTAAAACCATGTGTCAATTACAATCAGATCCAGCATGTAGAACAATGGCATTGACCACAGTGTGATCCTTATGCCATCTCTCTGTTTGACCAACAGGTGGCACATGAACTCAACTGCTAGATGTTTGCCATGGACAGTTGTGTAAAGTACTTAATTAAGTAAAAATAATTTAAAGTACTACTTAAGTCGTTATTTTGGGGTATCTGTACTTTATTTTCCTATTTATATTTTTTGTCCACTTTCACTTTTACTTCACTGCATTCCTAAAGAAAATAATATATTTTTTACTCCATACATTTTCCCTGACACCCAAAAGTACTCGTTACATTTTGAATGCTCAGCAGGACAGGAAAATGGTCCAATTCACACACTTATCAAGAGAACATCCCTGGTCATCCCTACTGTCTCTGATCTGGAGGACTCACTAAACAGAGAACATCCCTGGTCATCCCTACTGCCTCTGATCTGGAGGACTCACTAAACAGAGAACATCCCTGCTCATCCCTACTGCCTCTGATCTGGAGGACTCACTAAACAGAGAACCTCCCTGGTCATCCCTACTGCCTCTGATCTGGAGGACTTACTAAACAGAGAACATCCCAGGTCATCCCTACTGCCTCTGATCTGGAGGACTCACTAAACAGAGAACATCCCTGCTCATCCCTACTGCCTCTGATCTGGAGGACTCACTAAACAGAGAACCTCCCTGGTTATCCCTACTGCCTCTGATCTGGAGGACTTACTAAACAGAGAACATCCCAGGTCATCCCTACTGTCTCTGATCTGGCCGACTCACTAAACAGAGAACATCCCTGGTCATCCCTACTGCCTCTGATCTGGAGGACTCACTACTACTTTCTACTAAGGGCTCCCGAGTGGGGCAGCGGTCCAAGGCACTGCATCTCAGTGCAAGAGGTGTCAGTCACTACAGTCCCTGGTTCGAATCCAGGCTGTATCACATCCAGCCGTGATTGGGAGTCCCGTGGGGCGGCGCACAATTGGCCCAGCATCGTCCGGGTTTGGCTGGGATAGGCCGCCATTGTAAATAAGAATTTGTTCATAACTGACTTGCCTAGTTAGATAAACAAATAAATAAATACTAAGGTATCATTACTTTTACTCAAGTATGACAATAGGGTACTCTTTCCTCCACTGGCCATGTATCCATTTTTGTCAGCCTGGACCATAGAGAATGATAGAGGACTCCAGTGATAGAGGACATGTGCAGTGCCGTGGAGGGCTTCCACCATTTTAATGTAGTCCAACCTCATTGGCTGATCCTTCCTGGTGACCCTGTGGGAGTCATGCACAACCGGGTCATCAGGAGGAATCAGTCATTTGTGAATAAGAAAATTGAATACTTTAAAATGGAGATAGACTCCAATTATATTTTCAAAATCTCCCTGACCCAGTCTGTAATGCCTACATGTTTCAAGCAAATGACCATAGTCCTTGTGCCCAAGAACGCCAAGGTAACCTGTTTAAATGAATATCGCCCTGTAGCATTCACATCTGTAGCCATGAAGTGCTTTGAAAGGCTGGTCATGTCTCACATCAACACCATCATCCCAGACACCCTGGACCCACTCCAATTCACATACCGCCCCAACAGATGACGCAATCTCTATTGCACTCCACTGCCCGTTCCCACCTAGACAAAAGGAACACCTGTGTGAGCATGCTGGTCATCGACTACAGCTCAGCGTTCTACACCATAGTGCCCTTCAAGTTCATCACTAACCTAAGGACCCTGGGACCGAACACCTCCCTCTGCAACTGGATCCTGGACTTCCTGAATGCCCGCGCCCAGGGGGTGAGGGTGGGTAATAACACATTCGTCACTCTGAACATCAACACGGGGGCCCCTCAGGGGTGCGTGCTCAGCCCCCTCCTGTACTCCCTGTTCACCCACGACTGCGTGGCTAAGCACGTCTCCAGCACCATCGTTAAGTTTGTAGACTACACGACAGCTTGATCACAGATGACGATGAAGCAGCCTATAGGGTGGAAATCAGAGACCTGGCAATGTGGTGCCAGGACAAAAACCTCTCCCTCAACGTCAGCAACGGAGGGCCGAGCGAGTCCACCACATTCATATCGACAGGGATGTAGTGGAGGAGGACATCACTAAGGATCTGTCATGGTCCACACACACCAACACAGTCGTGATGAGGGTACGACAAGGCCTCTTCCCTCTCAGGAGGCTGAAGAGATATGGCACGGGCCTTCAGATCCTCAAAAAGTTCTACAGCTGCACCATAGACAGCATCTTGACTGGCTGCATCACTGCTTGGTACGGTAACCGCTCGGCATTCGACCGCAAGGGGCTACAGATGGTAGTGCGTAAGGCCCAGTTCGTCATTGGGAATGAACTCCCTGCCATCCAGGACCTCTATACCAGGCGGTGTCAGAGGAAGGCCCTAAAAATGGCCAAGACTCCAGTCACCCAAGTCATAGACTGTTATCTCTGCTGCAGCATGGCAAGCGGTACCGATTCACCAAGTCTGGAACCAACTGGACACTGAACAGCTTCCGCCCCCCCCAAGCCATAAGATTGGTTATATGTGCATATCTACATCAATTACCTCGTACCCCTGCACATCGACTCAGTACTGGTACCCAGTGTATGTAGTCAGGTTATCATTACTCAGTACTGGTACCCAGTGTATGTAGTCAGGTTATCATTACTCAGTACTGGTACCCAGTGTATGTAGTCAGGTTATCATTACTCAGTACTGGTACCCAGTGTATGTAGTCAGGTTATCATTACTCAGTACTGGTACCCAGTGTATGTAGTCAGGTTATCATTACTCAGTACTGGTACCCAGTGTATGTAGTCAGGTTATCATTACTCAGTACTGGTACCCAGTGTATGTAGTCAGGTTATCATTACTCAGTACTGGTACCCAGTGTATGTAGTCAGGTTATCATTACTCAGTACTGGTACCCAGTGTATGTAGTCAGGTTATCATTACTCAGTACTGGTACCCAGTGTATGTAGTCAGGTTATCATTACTCAGTACTGGTACCCAGTGTATGTAGTCAGGTTATCATTACTCGTTGTGAATCTATTAATACTTTTATTATTGCTTGTTTTACTTTTATATTATGTCTCTATTTTCTTTCTCTCTGCTTTTTTGGGAAGGTCCCGTAAGTAAGCATTTCACTGTTGTTTACGAACATGATGAATAGAATTTGATTACATTTTTTATTTGATTTGAGTGGCTCTGCCCATACTGTCACATACGCTATATGCCCATACTGTCACATACGCTATATGCCCATGCTGTCACATATGCTACATACACTATAAGTTCCCAAGTTGCCCCTCATACCATCACGGTCACCTAATCATCCCCAGCTTACAATTGGCTCTTTCTTCCCCCTCCTCCCCTGTAACTATTCCCCAGGTCGTTGCTGTAAATGAGAACGTGTTCTCAGTCAACTTACCTGGTAAAATAACAGTAAAATAAATCAATAATAAGGGCACAGATACAAAGATGAGTCCTCTATCTATCTCTATAGCCTGGACATACTATACACTTGTGTCATGCATAGAGACACTTTCATGCTATTGCTGAGTGAATGGTCACGTGTGTGTGTTTGTATGTGTGTGTGTGTGGGTGTTTGTTTTCAATGATTGCACAGTTTAATTATGTCTACTGCCATAGAAGCCTAAACATGTATGATCTGTAGGGTTTTAAGTTTCTCATTTTATTTCTTTAGAAGAGTCATAGAAAAGAGAGAAAGCATGCAATCTAAGACGGAGTGAAGAAGAGTAATCCTATCCTGTGCATCACTACAGGGCCACACCCCCACAGTCACCCCAGACAGGGTAGACCCTTACCACAGGAAGGTTGGCGGCAACCTTAATTGGGAAGAACGGCCTCGTGGTAATTGCTGGAGTGGAATAGGTGGAATGGTATCGATTACATCAAACGCATGGTTTCCATGGTT
Organism: Oncorhynchus mykiss; assembly: GCF_013265735.2. Classification (NCBI taxonomy): domain Eukaryota; kingdom Metazoa; phylum Chordata; class Actinopteri; order Salmoniformes; family Salmonidae; genus Oncorhynchus; species Oncorhynchus mykiss. The sequence goes on along the minus strand of NC_048574.1, from coordinate 9,363,904 downwards.
TCCAGGTGTTTGATGCCATTCCATTCGCTCCGTTCCAGACGTCATTGTGAGCCGTCCTCCCCTCAGCAGCCTCCACTGAGCCTTACACAAACACACAGGTTAACACCGGAGTGTTCCAGTTGATCCTTGCTGATCTGCAGGGACCGGGGCTCTGCACACCACAGACATCTAGCAGAGTGGGTAGTTACCACACAAGCTTAACCAGTTAGCTCGTTAAAACGCGACCTATTCCAATACCAACAAACTATTTGGCGCTGCCACGGTGGTAAATTTGACCGAATGTCTAATCCCTGTCTGCTTGGTATGGTCGGCATGGTAGTGACCCACCAGACACATTTGCCCAGCAGGGAGGTTTGGCACTGGGGCGGGGGGGGGGATTTCTCAACTGCTGAATCATGATCCCACAACAGCACTGCTGCAACAATAGTCAATAAGACAAAACTTTGAAAATGGTGTGATCTTCATTCTAAAGTATAAACACTTAGACTACAGCTATCAAAGTTCATGTATGTATTAGGTGCCTACTATGTGCCCTTCTATATAAATGAACTATTACATAAACTAAATTGTAGGTTCCTCCTAGTAGTACATACAGTGTATCCCCATCATCAAATGACCATTCAACCATTCCATTTAGAGGAGTCATTTAGTGGCCACAGCCCTCTCTCTCCCCAATGATAGCGCTATAGGGCTGCAGAGGCTATATTTAGCCAGCCCTGTGACTGTGTGTAAACTGGCCATGCTATGTGGATTCCGGTGGTAGGCTCAGCTCCAGCGCAACCCAACCAGCACCTGCTACTTAGAGTTTACTGCCAGGCCGTCATCTCAGCTCCCGCTGGGCCAGGACCACATAGCCCCAGGGCCCAGGGCCAAACCTCAAGAGACGAGAAAAGAAGGTCAGACAGTCATCCAGTCAACCATTTATCATCTCACAGAGACAGTCATCTGGAGACAGTCATCTGGAGACAGTCATCTGGAGACAGTCATCTGGAGACAGTCATAGGAGAAGGTTGGCGTAGTTAATTTTGTTTTGATTTCTATTTTTTGTTGTATTTGAGATGTCTAGACATCTAGACAACAAAGGCCTGTGGTTCTTTGGTTTCAGGTTTTGTTGGAGGAGGATTTGACTGGACTGGTGGTTGATGTGTGAAGAATTTTCTCCAGGCTGTGCTGTAGGATCTGTTCATAGGAATTAGGTTGTGGTTCTCTTCACAGCTGACAAGACACAAGGGGGGAGCCTTCATCTACCTCACATCAAGGTAACTGTAGATGTCTTACTGGAAGTGTCAGGTCTCAGGCCTTCATCTACCTCACATCAAGGTAACTGTAGATGTCTTACTGGGAGTGTCAGGTCTCAGGCCTTCATCTACCTCACATCAAGGTAACTGTAGATGTCTTACTGGAAGTGTCAGGTCTCAGGCCTTCATCTACCTCACATCAAGGTAACTGTAGATGTCTTACTGGAAGTGTCAGGTCTCAGGCCTTCATCTACCTCACATCAAGGTAACTGTAGATGTCTTACTGGAAGTGGCAGGTCTCAGGCCTTCATCTACCTCACACCAAGGTAACTGTAGATGTCTTACTGGAAGTGGCAGGTCTCAGGCCTTCAGAATCCCACTTACCTAATAACTATGAGGATTTTCACAAGACTTGGTTTCATAGATAATAGAGATGTTATACATTTACTGTTAAATACCTTGATACATTTTAATTTATACTATGCAGCACTTTTAGATTTGTTACATAAAAAATAAAATACAAAAGTTAGATAAACAAAACATGATTCAAAACTGTGTAAATACAGTCGTGGCCAAAAGTTTTGAGAATGACACAAATATTAATTTTCACAAGGTTTGCTGCCTCAGTGTCTTCAGATATTTTTGTCAGGTGTTACTATGGAATACTGAAGTATAATTACAAGCATCTCATAAGTATCAAAGGCTTTTATTGACAATTACATGAAGTTACACAACGAGTCAATATTTGCAGTGTTGACCCTTCTTTTTCAAGACCTCTGCAATCCGCCCTGGCATGCTGTTAATTAACTTCAGGGCCACATCCTGACTGATGGCAGCCCATTCTTACATAATCAATGCTTGGAGTTTGTCAGAATTTGTGGATTTTTGTTTGTCCACCCGCCTCTTGAGGATTGACCACAAGTTTTCAATGGGATTAAGGTCTGGGGAGTTTCCTGGCCATGGACCCAAAATATCTATGTTTTGTTCCCCGAGTCACTTAGTTATCACTTTTGCCTAATGGCAATTGCTCCATCATGCTGGAAAAGGCATTGTTCATCACCAAACTGTTCCTGAATGGTTGGGAGAAGTTGCTCTCGGAGGATGTGTTGGTACCATTCTTTATTCATGGCTGTGTTCTTCGGCAAAATTGTGAGTGAGCCCACTCCCTTGGCTGAGAAGCAACCCCACGCATGAATGGTCTCAGGATGCTTTACTGTTGGCATGACACAGGACTGATGGTAGCGCTCACCTTGTCTTCTCCAGACAAGCTTTTTTCCAGATGCCCCAAACAATCGGAAAGGGGATTCATCAGAGAAAATGACTTTACCCCAGTCCTGAGCAGTCCAATCCCTGTACCTTTTGCAGAATATCAGTCTGTCCCTGATGTTTTTCCTGGAGAGAAGTGGGTTCTTTGCTGCCCTTCTTGACACCAAGCCATCCTCCAAAAGTCTTCACCTCACTGTGCGTGCAGATGCACTCACACCTGCCTGCTGCCATTCCTGAGAGAGCTCTGTACTGGTGGTGTCCCGATCCCGTAGCTGAATCAGCTTTAGGAGACGGTCCTGGCGCTTGCTGGACTTTCTTGGGTGCCCAAGAAAGTCAGAGGCAAGATCCTTGCCTGTGAAGCCCTTGTTGTGCAAAGCAATGATGACGGCACGTGTTTCCTTGCAGGTAACCATGATTTACAGAGGAAGAGCAATGATTCCAAGGACCACCCTCCTTTTTAAGCTTCCAGTCTGTTATTCGAACTCAAGCAGCATGACAGAGTGATCTCCAGCCTTGTCCTCGTCAACACTCACACCTGCATTAAAGAGAGAATCACTGATATGATGTCAGCTGGTCCTTTTGTGGCAGGGCTGAAATGTAGTGGACATGTTTTTTGGGGGATTCAGTTAATTTGCATGACAAAGAGGGACTTTGCAATTAATTGCAATTCATCTGATCACTCGTCATAACATTCTGGAGTATATGCAAATTGCCATCATACAAACTAAGGCAGCAGACTGTGAAAATGTATATTTGTCATTCTCAAAACTTTTGGCCACGTGTTAGGATGTATTTATTTAGGCTACATTTCATTTAAAGGCGTCATTGTGTAAAACCCAAAGTTGTATTCTTCTTTCTTTCTGTAGTTCTGATTTAGGTGCCGGATAAAAAGAAACAATGAATCAATCTTTGAACACTGAAGAATTGTCATTAAGGCTGTGACTTGGACGACATCCTACACTGCATTTAAAAGAGGAGAGCATTGTGACAGTAGGGTCATGTCGGAAAGGATCTTTATATGGGGTATTATCTACGAGGAGGAGGAGAAAATAGGACTTTGACGCCAACTGATGACGTCAGTGATTCGACTAGTTCCTACTGCACTGCCCTATGTTCACTAAGTAATTTTGGTGAGGTGGAAGAACCAAAAGACACACTGTCTCCTGAGCCCCAGCCTCTAGTCTGAGCTCTGTTAACACTGCCTCCTGAGCCCAAGCCTCTAGTCTGAGCTCTGTTAACACTGCCTCCTGAGCCCAAGCCTCTAGTCTGAGCTCTGTTAACACTGCCTCCTGAGCCCAAGCCTCTAGTCTGAGCTCTGTTAACACTGCCTCCTGAGCCCAAGCCTCTAGTCTGAGCTCTGTTAACACTGCCTCCTGAGCCCCAGCCTCTAGTCTGAGCTCTGTTAACTCCATCTCCTGAGCCCCAACCTCTAATCTGAGCTCTGTTAACACTGTCTCCTGAGCCCCAACCTCTAGTCTGAGCTCTGTTAACACTGTCTCCTGAGCCTCAACCTCTAGTCTGAGCTCTGTTAACACTGTCTCCTGAGCCCCAACCTCTAGTCTGAGCTCTGTTAACACTGCCTCCTGAGCCCCAACCTCTAGTCTGAACTCTGTTAACACTGTCTCCTGAGCCCCAACTTCTAGTCTGAGCTCTGTTAACACGGTCTCCTGAGCCCCAACCTCTAGTCTGAGCTCTGTTAACTCCATCTCCTGAGCCCCAACCTCTAGTCTGAGCTCTGTTAACACGGTCTCCTGAGCCCCAGCCTCTAGTCTGAGCTCTGTTAACACTGTCTCCTGAGCCCCAGCCTCTAGTCTGTGCTCTGTTAACACGGTCTCCTGAGCCCCAACCTCTAGTCTGAGCTCTGTTAACACTGCCTCCTGAGCCCAAGCCTCTAGTCTGAGCTCTGTTAACACTGCCTCCTGAGCCCAAGCCTCTAGTCTGAGCTCTGTTAACACTGCCTCCTGAGCCCAAGCCTCTAGTCTGAGCTCTGTTAACACTGCCTCCTGAGCCCAAGCCTCTAGTCTGAGCTCTGTTAACACTGCCTCCTGAGCCCCAGCCTCTAGTCTGAGCTCTGTTAACTCCATCTCCTGAGCCCCAACCTCTAATCTGAGCTCGGTTAACACTGTCTCCTGAGCCCCAACTTCTAGTCTGAGCTCTGTTAACACGGTCTCCTGAGCCCCAACCTCTAGTCTGAGCTCTGTTAACTCCATCTCCTGAGCCCCAACCTCTAGTCTGAGCTCTGTTAACACGGTCTCCTGAGCCCCAGCCTCTAGTCTGAGCTCTGTTAACACTGTCTCCTGAGCCCCAGCCTCTAGTCTGTGCTCTGTTAACACTGTCTCCTGAGCCCCAGCCTCTAGTCTGAGCTCTGTTAACTCTGTCTCCTGAGCCCCAGCCTCTAGTCTGAGCTCTGTTAACACTGCCTCCTGAGCCCCAGCCTCTAGTCTGAGCTCTGTTAACACTGCCTCCTGAGCCCCAGCCTCTAGTCTGAGCTCTGTTAACACTGCCTCCTGAGCCCCAGCCTCTAGTCTGAGCTCTGTTAACACTGCCTCCTGAGCCCCAGCCTCTAGTCTGAGCTCTGTTAACTCTGCCTCCTGAGCCCCAGCCTCTAGTCTGAGCTCTGTTAACACGGTCTCCTGAGCCCCAGCCTCTAGTCTGTGCTCTGTTAACTCTGCCTCCTGAGCCCCAGCCTCTAGTCTGAGCTCTGTTAACACGGTCTCCTGAGCCCCAGCCTCTAGTCTGTGCTCTGTTAACACGGTCTCCTGAGCCCCAGCCTCTAGTCTGTGCTCTGTTAACTCTGTCTCCTGAGCCCCAGCCTCTAGTCTGTGCTCTGTTAACTCTGTCTCCTGAGCCCCAGCCTCTAGTCTGAGCTCTGTTAACTCCATCTCCTGAGCCCCAGCCTCTAGTCTGTGCTCTGTTAACACAGTCTCCTGAGCCCCAGCCTCTAGTCTGAGCTCTGTTAACTCTGTCTCCTGAGCCCCAGCCTCTAGTCTGTGCTCTGTTAACACTGTCTCCTGAGCCCCAACCTCTAGTCTGTGCTCTGTTAACTCTGTCTCCTGAGCCCCAGCCTCTAGTCTGTGCTCTGTTAACTCTGCCTCCTGAGCCCCAGCCTCTAGTCTGAGCTCTGTTAACTCTGTCTCCTGAGCCCCAGCCTCTAGTCTGTGCTCTGTTAACTCTGTCTCCTGAGCCCCAACCTCTAATCTGAGCTCTGTTAACTCTGTCTCCTGAGCCCCAACCTCTAATCTGAGCTCTGTTAACTCTGTCTCCTGAGCCCCAGCCTCTAGTCTGAGCTCTGTTAACTCTGTCTCCTGAGCCCCAACCTCTAATCTGAGCTCTGTTAACTCTGTCTCCTGAGCCCCAACCTCTAATCTGAGCTCTGTTAACACGGTCTCCTGAGCCCCAGCCTCTAGTCTGAGCTCTGTTAACTCTGTCTCCTGAGCCCCAGCCTCTAGTCTGTGCTCTGTTAACTCTGTCTCCTGAGCCCCAGCCTCTAGTCTGAGCTCTGTTAACACTGTCTCCTGAGCCCCAGCCTCTAGTCTGTGCTCTGTTAACACGGTCTCCTGAGCCCCAGCCTCTAGTCTGAGCTCTGTTAACTCTGCCTCCTGAGACCAAGCCTCTAGTCTGTGCTCTGTTAACTCTGCCTCCTGAGCCCCAGCCTCTAGTCTGAGCTCTGTTAACACGGTCTCCTGAGCCCCAGCCTCTAGTCTGTGCTCTGTTAACTCTGCCTCCTGAGCCCCAGCCTCTAGTCTGAGCTCTGTTAACACGGTCTCCTGAGCCCCAGCCTCTAGTCTGTGCTCTGTTAACACGGTCTCCTGAGCCCCAGCCTCTAGTCTGTGCTCTGTTAACTCTGTCTCCTGAGCCCCAGCCTCTAGTCTGTGCTCTGTTAACTCCATCTCCTGAGCCCCAGCCTCTAGTCTGTGCTCTGTTAACACGGTCTCCTGAGCCCCAGCCTCTAGTCTGAGCTCTGTTAACTCTGCCTCCTGAGCCCCAGCCTCTAGTCTGTGCTCTGTTAACACTGTCTCCTGAGCCCCAACCTCTAGTCTGTGCTCTGTTAACTCTGCCTCCTGAGCCCCAGCCTCTAGTCTGAGCTCTGTTAACTCTGTCTCCTGAGCCCCAGCCTCTAGTCTGTGCTCTGTTAACTCTGTCTCCTGAGCCCCAACCTCTAATCTGAGCTCTGTTAACTCTGTCTCCTGAGCCCCAACCTCTAATCTGAGCTCTGTTAACTCTGTCTCCTGAGCCCCAGCCTCTAGTCTGAGCTCTGTTAACTCTGTCTCCTGAGCCCCAGCCTCTAGTCTGTGCTCTGTTAACTCTGCCTCCTGAGCCCCAGCCTCTAGTCTGAGCTCTGTTAACTCTGTCTCCTGAGCCCCAGCCTCTAGTCTGTGCTCTGTTAACTCTGTCTCCTGAGCCCCAACCTCTAATCTGAGCTCTGTTAACTCTGTCTCCTGAGCCCCAACCTCTAATCTGAGCTCTGTTAACACGGTCTCCTGAGCCCCAGCCTCTAGTCTGAGCTCTGTTAACTCTGTCTCCTGAGCCCCAGCCTCTAGTCTGTGCTCTGTTAACTCTGTCTCCTGAGCCCCAGCCTCTAGTCTGAGCTCTGTTAACACTGTCTCCTGAGCCCCAGCCTCTAGTCTGTGCTCTGTTAACACGGTCTCCTGAGCCCCAACCTCTAGTCTGTGCTCTGTTAACACTGTCTCCTGAGCCCCAGCCTCTAGTCTGTGCTCTGTTAACTCTGTCTCCTGAGCCCCAACCTCTAATCTGAGCTCTGTTAACTCTGTCTCCTGAGCCCCAACCTCTAATCTGAGCTCTGTTAACTCTGTCTCCTGAGCCCCAGCCTCTAGTCTGAGCTCTGTTAACTCTGTCTCCTGAGCCCCAGCCTCTAGTCTGTGCTCTGTTAACTCTGCCTCCTGAGCCCCAGCCTCTAGTCTGAGCTCTGTTAACTCTGTCTCCTGAGCCCCAGCCTCTAGTCTGTGCTCTGTTAACTCTGTCTCCTGAGCCCCAACCTCTAATCTGAGCTCTGTTAACTCTGTCTCCTGAGCCCCAACCTCTAATCTGAGCTCTGTTAACACGGTCTCCTGAGCCCCAGCCTCTAGTCTGAGCTCTGTTAACTCTGTCTCCTGAGCCCCAGCCTCTAGTCTGTGCTCTGTTAACTCTGTCTCCTGAGCCCCAGCCTCTAGTCTGAGCTCTGTTAACACTGTCTCCTGAGCCCCAGCCTCTAGTCTGTGCTCTGTTAACACGGTCTCCTGAGCCCCAACCTCTAGTCTGTGCTCTGTTAACACTGTCTCCTGAGCCCCAGCCTCTAGTCTGTGCTCTGTTAACACGGTCTCCTGAGCCCCAGCCTCTAGTCTGTGCTCTGTTAACACGGTCTCCTGAGCCCCAGCCTCTAGTCTGTGCTCTGTTAACACTGTCTCCTGAGCCCCAGCCTCTAGTCTGTGCTCTGTTAACTCTGTCTCCTGAGCCCCAGCCTCTAGTCTGTGCTCTGTTAACTCTGTCTCCTGAGCCCCAGCCTCTAGTCTGTGCTCTGTTAACACTGTCTCCTGAGCCCCAGCCTCTAGTCTGTGCTCTGTTAACACTGTCTCCTGAGCCCCAGCCTCTAGTCTGTGCTCTGTTAACTCTGTCTCCTGAGCCCCAGCCTCTAGTCTGTGCTCTGTTAACTCTGCCTCCTGAGCCCCAGCCTCTAGTCTGTGCTCTGTTAATACTGTCTCCTGAGCCCCAGCCTCTAGTCTGTGCTCTGTTAACTCTGTCTCCTGAGCCCCAGCCTCTAGTCTGTGCCCACTAATACCACCTTCATCTCAAATGACTGATGCTGCTGTACTGTTTGAGCCCTGTATTACCAACCTGACAGAGGAGGGGAAGAGTACAGATGGGTCAAGTAAAACATCAGATTAAACTTCTTAATCCAACAAAACCGTGGCACAGTGGCTGCTATCCTCACTGATACTGACACCAATCCTTCTCCCCTCAACCCAGATTCACCTGTAACACTCTTTTGATCCAAGGTAAATCAACACAACTTGGACAAGGGACGAGAACACATTGGCAGACAGCCAAACGAGGTTTCCACAACACAGAGAGGGTCCCAGTATTTGTGATACTGAAAGTAAACTCCTTAGCAGACACCCCTATGGAGGGTAACCCTAACCCTAACGCCGTGGAGGGTGGCCAGGAGGAGCGGTGGGAGGAGTTGGACTGCACAGAGGCTAGCTACAGAGAGGAGCAGACGGAGCTGTCACTCAGAGACGGAAATAGAAAAGTGCCTGCAAGCTGCATCTCGACACTCAGGATCTGCAGTCAGGAATCCCAGCGTGTTGTTATTCAGAGTGTTCCCTCGCAACTGGGCAGCAACACCAATGACAGAGCCCTCCCGGATCCCAGAGCTTGCCAACGGACAGCCAGGAAGACGCCTGGAGATCCAGACCGCTCCCTCAGAAACCCTGTAGAAGCACCTGGTGGCTCCACAAAGCTCTACAACACAGGGGTGAGACATCCACCATGACCACCAAGTTCTACGAGGCTGACAGAGACCTGGCCTTCAGCAAATACTACTGCCCCCAGACAGACTACTTGGATGTCTACAGCTCCAGCTGTAGGTCCTCGACCCAAACGTCTACAGTCAGTGACTGGTCAGAAGATGATATCTCCCTCCAGCTGTCTTCGGTTGGGTCAGCTAACATCCGAAGCACAACAGCATGCTTAGAAACCGGCAGCTTCGAATGCATTGATGTGGCTATGGAAAACCAAGGGGAGGTGTACAGAGGGGGGGCGAAAACCGTTCCCAAGAGGCAAATCCAACTCAAGAGACGGGACACGGCGGAATCACAAGACAGCGACAAAGGCGAGGTGACAGATGAAGGCCGATGTACACCCTGTACAGTCAGCCACCGCAGGGACGTGTTCATGCGTCAGCACAGCACCCCGGCTGCCTTTCACCGGGAGTCACATGGGATGGAGTCGGAGAACAAGACAACTCGGGCAGAGAGAAAGCAGAGGCTCCAGAAGTCCGTTTCCCTGGACGAGACCTCCACAAAAACCAAAATGGCCTCATGTATCATTAAGAGTGTCCTGTCAAAGAAGATGCAGTTGGAGCAGAATCTTCAAAACTCTGAAGTGAAAGAAGTAGCCTTCGCATCTGCAGAAGTCCAGAACAACGTTAAGGACTGTCACCAGAGCCCTCTGGCAGTCAAAGGGAACAACACCACTGATATGAGCTCTGTGGATTCACATAGACAGAGTAACTCGATCCAATATCATCAGGTTGCAAGTGCCAAAACACACCAAAAGCTGCTTTACAAACAGAACTCAATTCCTCTGGTGAGCAGCTTTGGAGGGTCAGAGTTTCAGAGGACGTTCACTAAGAGGGCTGGAATAGCCACCGCTCTAGAGAGTGAGGAAATAGAACGGCAAAACCCCAGGAATGGGGCTCTACCGTACGCTAACCGGAGCCCTGGGGACAGACTATCCTGTGACTCAGCAAGAGGCAAAAAAAGGAGCACATGTTGTTCTGGTTCAAGTAGAACTGGAGGCAAACAGACGCTGGTGAAAAACACACCAGAGGAATGCAACAGAGGGGAGGGGGTCCATAAACAACAGAACCCCCTGCCTAAGGCACTACAGAGGACTGATATACTCTGGGGAAGTCAAGACAGGCAGCAGCCACTCATTCGTGAAGGTTTATCAGGAAAGGTGATAGAGCCAGGGGACAGGGGAGATGTACAGTTCCTGGGACCATTTGGGAACCTGGGGACACTTAAAGCCATGGCTCCAGTGCATGTTGTGAGGGATGTGAGGAGGCTGGTGAAAAATACCTACAACCTGTCTTTCAAAAATGTAGGGGACACTGTTTCGGGACAAGAGGACAGACCCCCATCCTTCTATCAGCAGTCTACATATGACCAGGTCAGCCACAGAGAGGCCTGTGGGGTCAGAGCAGCCAGGCCTGATGAAAAGCTGTTTGTGACGAAAGTGTCCCCTCCGGCACCTCTGAAGGTTGTGGATACAACTTTGCTTTACACCGCCCCGAAGGGATTTGTAACCAAAGCCACAGCTCTCCATGAATCACAAGACATAATTTCTAACACTGGATTTACACATGTCACACCCCAAAGTCTTGTAAAACCTTTTGGGAGAAGAGGCAGCCAACCTCACATCAACCAATCTGATTCAACGTCAAAATACCCAAACAGAGCAGAGATGCCCCGGCAGACCTGGTCTTCAGTGGAGCTCCCTAGTAAGTGTAATCAGCGACAGTGTGAAAGGACAGGCACCACCAATGGCAAACAGAAATCACCACAAGCAGCAAATAGTTTTACTGCAGTTCCAACTTATTACTCATCAGCAGCATACCAGCCAGAACAGTATCAGTGTTCCAGTGTCAAGGATAACAACCAAATTCAGGGCCCACCTCCCAGATACCAGGCTCAAACTACACTCCCTTGCACACCATCCCCTGCCTGTGTACGGCTCAACACCACTGGGACTCCAAAGACGCTGACGTCTTCCTTCTTTTATCCAGCCAACCCAATGAGCTGCCACACAATCCACACCCATGAAGGAAAGATGAGTTTCATACAGGCCCCTGTACTGATGCAGCCTTCCCTTCAAAACCTGCCATTCCAACTGCTGAGCGAAGAAAAATACGCCCCCCGGCAGCCAGCAGGGAATGGAGAAATCAAAATGCCCTCCCCAGAAACACAACAACAGCAGTACCTGTGCAGCACACAGGGTTTCATGGCCCCATTCAGCACAGAATACAGGCAGAGCAGTGCAGGCCTGGTGTACCCTGAGATGGCTGGAGGTCAGGTTTACGGACAGGGACCCCGACACATGCTGATCGACCCGGAGACAGGGAGATGTTTCTATGTCGACGTTCCCCAACTTCCCCCTCAGCCACAGCGCAAGATGCTGTTCGATCCAGAGACCTGCCAGTACGTTGAAGTGCTGCTGCCACAGCAGACGGTGCCTACTGCAGTACTGCCACCAGTGTATGCAATGCCCTGCCACTCACTGCAATTCCCAGCCATGTACACCCCACAGTGCTTCTCTGTTCAGGCTCATCCACAGGGGATGCCTCACACCGGGCCCTGAGACGTCTACCGGTCTGTGACAGCAGAACACTATCACATGACTGCACACTGCCCTATCCAGGGAGTATGGACTGTGTGGGTAAGCCACCCAAGGCTACCCAGTGATAGATCAGACAGTTTTAGCTACATACTGTCAGGTTGAGTAAATATTGCGTATCAATCATAGTCATTAAAATCAGTGTCTCGTCTCTGATTCGGAGACACCTGACAATACCGATTAAGATTAGAAATACCAGGACTTGACATCATCATATATCTGTGAGAGAGAACAGAGGGCTGCTAATATACAGTCCGTCAGAAAGTATTCATGCCCCTTGACTTATTCCGCATTTGGTTGTGTTAGGCTGGATGAAAAATAATAATAATTCTCAACCATGTACACACAATACCCCATAATAACAAAAATGAAAACATATGCTAATTTATTGAAATCTCATTTACATACGTATTTACACCCCTGAGTCAATACATGTTAGAATCACCTTTGGCAGTGATTACTGCTGTGAGTCTTTCTGGGTAAGCCTCTAAGAGCGTTGCACACCTGGATTGTGCAACATTTGCCCATTATTCTTTTCAACATTCTTCAAACTCTGTCAAGTTGGTTGTTGATCATTGCTAGACAACCATTTTCAGATCTTGCCACAGGTTTTCAAGTACATTTAAGTCAAAACTGCAACTCGGCCACTCAGGAACATTCAGTGTTGTCTTGGTAAGCAACTCCAGTGTTGACTTGGCCTTGTGTTTTAGGTTATTGTCCTGCTGAATGGTGAATTCATCTCCCAGTGTCTGGTGGAAAACAGACTGAACCAGGTTTTCCTCTAGGAGTTTGCCTGTGCTTAGTGCCATTCAGGTTATTTTTTAACCTGAAAACTCCCCAGTCCTTAATGATTATAAGCATACCCAGTACATGATGCTGCCACCAGTATGCTTGAAAATATGGAGAGTGGTACTCAGTAATGTATTGCATTGGATTTTCCCCAAACATAACACTTTGTATTCAGGACAAAATGTTAATTGGTTTGCCACATTTTTTTGCAGTATTACTTTAGTTCTTGTTACAAACAGGATGCATGTTTTGGAATATTTTTAATCTGTACAAGCTTCCTTCTTTTCACTCTGTCATTTAGGTTAATATTGTGGAGTGACTACACTGTTGTTGATCCACCCTAAGTTTTCTCCAATCACAGCCTTTAAACTCTGTAACTGTTTTAAAGTCACCATTGGCTTCATGGTGAAATCCCTGAGCGGGTTTCCTTCCTGTCTGGCAACTGAGTTAGGAAGGAGGCCTGTATCTTTGTAGTGACTGACTATATTGATACACCATCCAAAGAAATTCAATGTCATTTACCAATAGGTGCAGTTATTTGCGAGGCATTGGAAAAACTCCCCGATCTTTCTGGTTGAATCTGTGTTTGAAATTCACTGCTCGACTGAGGGACCTTACAGATAATTGTATGTGTTACAGAGATGAGGTAGTCGTTCAAAAATCATGTTAAACACTATTATTGCACACAGAGTCCATGCAACTTATTATGTAACTTGTTAAGCACATTTTTACTTACTCAACTAATTTGCCATAACAAAGGGGTTGAATAGTTAATGACTCAAGACATTTCAGCATTTAATTTTTTTAAATTCTATTAATTTGTTTAAAAAAATTCGAGAAACATAATTCCATTTTGATACTATGGGGTATTGTGTGTAGGCCAGTGGAAAAAAATCTAACTTAAAAAAAAAATCTAATTCAGGCTGTATCGCAACATAAAAAGTGGAATTAGTCAATGGGGTATGACTACATTCTGAAAGCACTGTATGTGTTGTTTTGCATCCCTAAAATGCATAGTGTGTTTACCCCTGGTTCCATGAACACTCCTCTTCCCTTTCCTACTGACAATGTGTATTTGTGGGCAGATACCTGATGATCTTCTATTATTTTTATAACGTAAACAAACTGTTTCTTTGTTGTTGGTGGTAACGTTTTTCATGTCTAGTTGTGTAATATAGATAGAACAACACATTCTTAAAAAAAACACAGATTATATTTTTCCAAATTTCAAAGGAGAAATGTAGAAATTCAATTTTTAGTGGTCGATATTTTTTTACACTGAGTGAAATGTTTTCTAAAAATAACAACAAAGTTTGATAGGATCACATTTTCCCTATGACCTGCATAAGCTTTTGTTGTCTTTTCCATCGTACCATTGTTTACTTGAAGAGCGTGACCTGAACAAAGCGAGAGGGCAGCTGTCGTCAGATTACAAACTAATCGCCAGGGAGACCCCAATGGGCGCTATTGACAGAGACTCTGACAGACAAAGGCTCAGAGTAATATGGAAGGGAAATTTAAATTAAAACTCTTTCATGATGTCACAGTGAAATCAATCATGAACAGTCATAAATATACGGATCCTGTGCTTCCTTGATAGATCAATAGATCCTGGCCTCTTGGTTTGCACCTTTTTAGAATCACTTCTAGAGGTCACACCCGTGTCACAGTCTTCCAATCTGTACAATGTCGTTTCATGGTTCAGTCTCAGTTAATAGCACAGTGTCGTTTCATGGTTCAGTCTCAGTTAATAGCACAGTGTCGTTTCATGGTTCAGTCTCAGTTAATAGTACAGTGTCATTTCATGGTTCAGTCTCAGTTAATAGCACAGTGTCGTTTCATGGTTCAGTCTGTCAGATAATAGCACAGTGTCGTTTCATGGTTCAGTCTCTCAGATAATAGCACAGTGTCGTTTCATGGTTCAGTCTCAGTTAATAGCACAGTGTCGTTTCATGGTTCAGTCTGTCAGATAATAGCACAGTGTCGTTTCATGGTTCAGTCTCAGATAATAGCACAGTGTCGTTTCATGGTTCAGTCTCAGTTAATAGTACAGTGTCATTTCATGGTTCAGTCTCAGTTAATAGCACAGTGTCGTTTCATGGTTCAGTCTGTCAGATAATAGCACAGTGTCGTTTCATGGTTCAGTCTCAGATAATAGCACAGTGTCATTTCATGGTTCAGTCTCTCAGATAATAGTACAGTGTCGTTTCATGGTTCAGTCTCTCAGATAATAGCACAGTGTCGTTTCATGGTTCAGTCTCAGATAATAGCACAGTGTCATTTCATGGTTCAGTCTCTCAGATAATAGTACAGTGTCGTTTCATGGTTCAGTCTCTCTCAGTTAATAGTACAGTGTCATTTCATGGTTCAGTCTCAGTTAATAGCACAGTGTTGTTTCATGGTTCAGTCTCAGTTGATAGTACAGTGTCGTTTCATGGTTCAGTCTCAGTTAATAGCACAGTGTCGTTTCATGGTTCAGTCTCAGTTAATAGCACAGTGTCGTTTCATGGTTCAGTCTCAGTTAATAGCACAGTGTCGTTTCATGGTTCAGTCTCAGTTAATAGCACAGTGTCGTTTCATGGTTCAGTCTCAGTTAATAGCACAGTGTCGTTTCATGGTTCAGTCTCAGTTAATAGCACAGTGTCGTTTCATGGTTCAGTCTCTCAGTTAATAGCACAGTGTCGTTTCATGGTTCAGTCTCTCAGTTAATAGCACAGTGTCGTTTCATGGTTTAGTCTCAGTTAATAGCACAGTGTCGTTTCATGGTTTAGTCTCAGTTAATAGCACAGTGTCGTTTCATGGTTCAGTCTCTCAGTTAATAGCACAGTGTCGTTTCATGGTTTAGTCTCAGATAATAGTACAGTGGTGTCGTTTCATGGTTCAGTCTCTCAGTTAATAGCACAGTGTCGTTTCATGGTTCAGTCTCTCAGTTAATAGCACAGTGTCGTTTCATGGTTCAGTCTCTCAGTTAATAGCACAGTGTCGTTTCATGGTTCAGTTTCTCAGATAATAGTACAGTGTCGTTTCATGGTTCAGTCTCTCTCAGTTAATAGCACAGTGTCATTTCATGGTTCAGTCTCAGTTAATAGCACAGTGTCGTTTCATGGTTCAGTCTCATTTAATACTACAGTGTCGTTTCATGGTTCAGTCTCAGATAAGTACAGTGTCGTTTCATGGTTCAGTCTCTCAGTTATTAGCACAGTGTCGTTTCATGGTTCAGTCTCTCAGTTAATAGCACAGTGTCGTTTCATGGTTCAGTCTCAGATAATAGCACAGTGTCATTTCATGGTTCAGTCTCTCAGATAATAGCACAGTGTCGTTTCATGGTTCAGTCTCAGATAATAGCACAGTGTCGTTTCATGGTTCAGTCTCAGTTAATAGCACAGTGTCGTTTCATGGTTCAGTCTCTCAGTTAATAGTAGTGTCGTTTCATGGTTCAGTCTCAGATAATAGCACAGTGTCGTTTCATGGTTCAGTCTCAGATAATAGCACAGTGTCGTTTCATGGTTCAGTCTGTCAGATAATAGCACAGTGTCGTTTCATGGTTCAGTCTCAGTTAATAGCACAGTGTCGTTTCATGGTTCAGTCTGTCAGATAATAGCACAGTGTCGTTTCATGGTTCAGTCTCAGTTAATAGCACAGTGTCGTTTCATGGTTCAGTCTCTCTCAGTTAATAGCACAGTGTCGTTTCATGGTTCAGTCTCAGTTAATAGCACAGTGTCGTTTCATGGTTCAGTCTCTCAGATAATAGTACAGTGGTGTCGTTTCATGGTTCAGTCTCTCTCAGTTAATAGCACAGTGTCGTTTCATGGTTCAGTCTCAGATAATAGCACAGTGTCGTTTCATGGTTCAGTCTCAGTTAATAGCACAGTGTCGTTTCATGGTTCAGTCTCTCAGTTAATAGCACAGTGTCGTTTCATGGTTTAGTCTCAGATAATAGTACAGTGTCGTTTCATGGTTCAGTCTCTCAGTTAATAGCACAGTGTCGTTTCATGGTTTAGTCTCAGATAATAGCACAGTGTCGTTTCATGGTTTAGTCTCAGATAATAGTACAGTGTCGTTTCATGGTTCAGTCTCTCTCAGTTAATAGCACAGTGTCGTTTCATGGTTCAGTCTCTCAGTTAATAGCACAGTGTCGTTTCATGGTTCAGTCTCTCAGTTAATAGCACAGTGTCGTTTCATGGTTCAGTCTCGCAGTTAATAGCACAGTGTCGTTTCATGGTTCAGTCTCTCAGATAATAGCACAGTACAATTACCATGTTAACTTGACATCGAAGCCTGTGGGTTTTCTATCTTACGGCACTTTGTCAAATTGTAAATCAGTTGATAGACTTCTCTACTATCATTCGTCTGTTTTAACATGTTACTGTAACACTTAATAATGTAAACAAACATTTGACAGTCAAAAAAATGAATTCTTTCCTTAATTATCCTTTAGTTTTATATCATGTATGTTTTTGCATAACCTCACGTGTGTTTTGAGTTCAGATCATCAGAAGCGATACACTATCTTTACTTATAATTTTGTACACGATAAAGACTTACTAAATAAACACTGTTAATGTTGTCTCTGCTTCTTCAATACAGTCTACATACAGTACAATAAGGTCAGTATGCATCTGAATACAGGACTCTTTTGTTCTTTAACTTAGAAACAGAATGTTGTAAGGTGGTAGTGGTGAGGAGAAAAATGGGGACAGTAGACAAACTTCCCAAATCAACGTGGTGAGAAATGTGCTCTGGTAAATAACATTCCAGTTTCATAAATGCAACATCGTTATACAACATCGGCATCATTTTTGCCCAGTCAGTGTTCATACTCCCTGTTTCCCAATTGCAGACAGTGCATTTTTTTCAATTACAACTGTAAGTGTCCAAAAACAATATAAACAGCTGTGAAAAATACAGCTCAGTATAAAATGATCTTAAAGATGAATCATTGCAGGGTTACTATACTTTAGTGAAGGCCAAGGTAATTGTTGTGTCCATGCGTAAACTCTCATTCCTCTCTCTTAATTCCTCCTCCATGTTTTCCTGCATGCTGTCCTTCCGTCTGCATCGCACGAAGCCTCGGAAACTGGGGCAGATGGGTAGATAGCGCAGGAAGCTGACTTTCCTAACGCAGCTCATTCCAATAGGGAAGTCATAAGTACGCATGTTCGCTGAGCTTCCCCCCATGCTCTCATCTGCCTTCCAGTGCAGCAGCCCTCTCTCCCTCCTGGTGCCTGTTGAAACCGTACACACATACACATAAACACACACACACACAATGCCACATAAACAAACATTGGTTGTTACAGGCAACGGTTGCGCAAAAATTGAAAGATTGATGTGTCCCATAGTGCTATTGTGGTGTCACATAAACAAACACAACTGATGATCTCTTTGATCAGTGTGTGACAAGGTGACTGGTAGCTCCTGTTAATGAGATGAGGTTTCACATTCTCACACAGCACGCATACCTGGGATGGTGTTATCCAACGTAAACGCCAGGAAGCCTCCAACAAACATCTCCGTGGTCAGGAGCACTGTGAGGATTTGATCCACCTCTGCAACTCCTGAGGAGGGCAATACAATATACATTACCAAATGAATTATCCTAATCATTATTCATAACATCGACATAATAATCCATACTAAAGCTTGATGACAGTCTAACTGTACACACTGTAAACTCTCTAAAGCCACTCCTACACTTCCTCTTAAGATGGAGATGTCTTTTCATATAAGTAAAAACCTTTTCAATGTGCAGCCCACCTGTTTGGATGCAGCCGGGATGCATGTCTAGGTAATTGGGCAACATTAGGCCAAAGAACATGGAGAAGCCGAGGACAAAGAGATTCCTAGAGGAGTTGAGGTCTACACTCTGCAGGTTGGACAAGCCCACAGCCGTGATCATACCTGCAGGGCATAGACACCAACAACAGAGGACTGGATCAGGTTATTATTGTCTTATTGTTACCTGGGTTTCTAGCTTGAGACATACAGTATTTCCTCATCCCTTCTCAAATAGAGGTGAGCTTTCGCTGATCATACTGCCCCCTGGTGGGGTAGAGAGAGACATACAATTCCACAGTGTGCCATCACAGCAGCAAGATTTGTGACCTGTTGCCACAAAAGGGCTACTAGTGAATAACAACCACCATTGTAAATACAACCCATATTTATGTTTATTTATTTTATCTTTTGTACTTTAACCATTTGCACATCGTAACAACACTGTATATATACATAATATGACATTTGAAATGTCTTTATTCTTTTGGAACTTCTCTGAGTGTAATATTTACAGTTCATTTCTATTGTATATTTTACTTTTGTTTATTATCTACTTCACTTGCTTTGGCAATGTTAACACATGTTTCCCATGCCAATAAAGCCCCGTGAATTGAATTGAGTTGAATTGAATTGAGAGATGACGCTGTATGTGAGTTCTCTGTTAGAAGGTCAGTGACTCACCGAACAAGGTGCAGAACATGCCACCTAGAATGGGGTCAGGCAGCGATGCAAAGAGGGCAGTGAATTTCCCCACAGTTCCTAACAGGAACATTATGGCTGCTCCATATTGCACGACCCTCCTGCTTCCCACCTGTGTGTAGAGAGAGACGTTGTACAACGTGACTCCATGTGAACTGTGCAACCTCCGGTATCAGCTCATTGTTTAAATATAATGATTAACATAAAACAGTTCATGTAAAGATGAGCAGACCTTTAGCTAATAATCATGTGCCAATAATAACAATCAAATCAAATCTATTTATATAGCCCTTCGTACATCAGCTGATATCTCAAAGTGCTGTACAGAAACCCAGCCTAAAACCCCAAAACAGCAAGTAATGCATGTGTAGAAGCACGGTGGCTAGGAAAAACTCCCTAGAAAGGCCAGAACCTAGGAAGAAACCTAGAGAGGAACCAGGCTATGTGGGGTGGCCAATCGATTTGCATTGTGACAAAGCACTTGCACTGGAGATCATGTAAATAAGCCTTCATCTGTTTCAAAAATATCATTTTGCCGATTCCAACTCGAACTAGACAGCTTGAGATTACATATCTACATTGGCGTTTTTCATTACATAGATTAAAGACAACATGTCTGAGAACAAGCTGGGGAGGGGCTGACGGGGCCATATTTAGACAGCGTACAACTTATGTCAAATTTACATCAAAAAGTTGAAACGTTTAGCATGTTAGCTAACCCTTTTCCTAACCTTAACCTAATTCTCCTAACCAGCTACGTTAATTCTCCTAACATGCTGCGTAAGTTCTTCCGAACCTGCTACAAAAAGTCAATTTTGTCATAAGCTGTATTCCCATCTAGTCAAAACTAGTTGAGGGGCTAAGCTTCCTTACCTTAGTGATTCCCAGAACTCCAATGTTGGGACTGGAGGAGGTGGAGCCATTTCCTGTACCCAGCAGTCCTGCTATAATACAGCACACCCCCTCTGTGAAGATACCCCTGGTACGGGAAAGACATGACACACACATACGTCAACACAGGGAACTGATGCTTGACAATAAGAAGACATTTAAGAACACAGGTCCCTGTCAGAGCCTTAGGTCCATGTTAGAAGTCTAACCCCCGGTGTAGAAGACTGATGCTCACCTGTTGATGGCATGGACAGGTGGAGGAGGTGCCCCTGAGAGGCGGGCACAGGCGTAATAGTCCCCGATAGACTCTACGATGCCAGCTAGTGTGGCGCTGAACATGCCCAGCACCCCAGCGATGGTCACCGTGGGCAACCCCCACTGACCTATCAGAGACACACAAACACCACACGTCTGAATCCTCCTCCTATGCAGCAAGATGAAAGTCAATGCAAATAGATGACAACTCAGATCATTTCCCCATTTAAAATGATATACAAGGTCATTCTAAAGTGACATATAAATGATCCGTGTCATCTGCTTTCTTCACTTGATCCTTGATCTAGCTCGTGTGTCCAAACTGCCCCCTGTGTGTGAGACAGTGGAGGTAATGCTGGTCTCTTACAGGGTTAGGGGACCCGGAACCAGGGGGAGAGGGTCATGATGTCACCGCGGGCGTCTGTGCGTGCCTTCTGTCCGTACTGGCTGGGGTCACTGGGCAGCACATCGGTCAGAGTCAGGATGTAACATAGCAACCACACCAACATGATGGCCATGATGATCTGAACACAGAAAGAACAGGGGAACAACATAACATGTCATATAACGGAATCATAGGGATTCCGAGACTCCAAGATTCCAAGTTATCATTTTGGACGTGCCTGGTCTGTGTCATATTTCTATTTTATTTTACAGCCATTTCCATCAGAAAGCTAATTCTTGGCATTAACATAACGGTGACTTGATCCCTGTGGTCTGTGTCTGTCTATCACAGTGAGTCATTTCTATAGCCTGACAGTGTCCCCACCACATGTCTAGCAGCACTCACTAAGGCAGTAGCATAGAGAGCACTGCAGTAAAATGTGCCTCAGACTCTCTTATAACCGCTCAAGATTTGTATGACACGATGTGCCGTGAATGATTAGCCTGATTTATTTAACAATAGGTCATACCCCACATGAGAACATCTTATTACTATAGCTTTCTGACATCCCTGTGAGACAGGGGTGTGGTGTGTTGGTTCTAACCGGGAACATCTTAAAGATCTGAACCCTGGCAGTGCTGAAGCCTTTCTTTCTGTTGTAGGAGGGGAGAGGGAAGGACCAGTTCCTCAGATACTGAGCGAACAGCACGATGAGGAAGATGGACCTGGGGAGAGGCAGTGATATTGTTACATCATAACCCAATAAAAGACATGAAACAGGGACAAAGTAATTACGTTAACAGTAAGTTATTAGATTACAAATTGTCCTCGACGTAAGACGATAAAGAGTCTCAAGCCCAAAACAAGGTAAACCATTTAAACAAAAGAAGTGAGGAAGAGCGGTAAGAACAACATACCACACACAATAATACAACTCAGGACAACATAGATGGATCTCAAGTGTCAAATCATGAGAGGAGAGGATCAGATGGAGAGAGGAGAGAGAAACCTGGGAGGATCAGATGGAGAGAGAAACCTGGGAGGATCAGATGGAGAGAGAAACCTGGGAGGATCAGATGGAGAGAGGAGAGAGAAACCTGGGAGGATCAGATGGAGAGAGAAACCTGGGAGGATCAGATGGAGAGAGAAACCTGGGAGGATCAGATGGAGAGAGGAGAGAGAAACCTGGGAGGATCAGATGGAGAGAGGAGAGAGAAACCTGGGAGGATCAGATGGAGAGGAGAGAGGAACCTGGGAGGATCAGATGGAGAGAGGAGAGAGAAACCTGGGAGGATCAGATGGAGAGAGGAGAGAGAAACCTGGGAGGATCAGATGGAGAGAGGAGAGAGAAACCTGGGAGGATCAGATGGAGAGAGGAGAGAGAAACCTGGGAGGATCAGATGGAGAGAGGAGAGAGAAACCTGGGAGGATCAGATGGAGAGAGGAGAGAGAAACCTGGGAGGATCAGATGGAGAGAGCAGAGAGAAACCTGGGAGGATCAGATGGAGAGAGCAGAGAGAAA
Source organism: Oncorhynchus mykiss (assembly GCF_013265735.2). NCBI lineage: Eukaryota > Metazoa > Chordata > Actinopteri > Salmoniformes > Salmonidae > Oncorhynchus > Oncorhynchus mykiss. Next base: position 9,341,967 of record NC_048574.1, on the reverse strand, counting down.
CCTGGGAGGATCAGATGGAGAGAGGAGAGAGAAACCTGGGAGGATCAGATGGAGAGAGGAGAGAGAAACCTGGGAGGATCAGATGGAGAGAGGAGAGAGAAACCTGGGAGGATCAGATGGAGAGAGAAACCTGGGAGGATCAGATGGAGAGAGGAGAGAGAAACCTGGGAGGATCAGATGGAGAGAGGAGAGAGAAACCTGGGAGGATCAGATGGAGAGAAACCTGGGAGGATCAGATGGAGAGAGGAGAGAGAAACCTGGGAGGATCAGATGGAGAGAGGAGAGAGAAACCTGGGAGGATCAGATGGAGAGAGGAGAGAGAAACCTGGGAGGATCAGATGGAGAGAGCAGAGAGAAACCTGGGAGGATCAGATGGAGAGAGCAGAGAGAAACCTGGGAGAACCAGGTGGAGAGAGGAGAGAGAAACCTGGGAGGATCAGATGGAGAGAGGAGAGAGAAACCTGGGAGGATCAGATGGAGAGAGGAGAGAGAAACCTGGGAGGATCAGATGGAGAGAGGAGAGAGAAACCTGGGAGGAGGATACATTACAGAGAAGAAGCGAGGATGGATTGTGCTCTTACAGTGCTGAGAGGCCCCAGTGAGAACCGGCTCTGTCCCCAGCGGTCTGGAATACAGACAGGCCGATGAGGGACACGGTGGGGGTGACGGTCAGGGGCCCGATGTAGTCCAGCAGGAGACCAGGGAGACCCACCAGCCCGATGACCACCTCAACCACACTGGACGCTATGATGGCACCCTGGATCTACGGGGGGGAGACAGTGGGGAGAGGGTCATGACTGTTATTATCATTAGCTACAGTGGGGCAAAAAAGTATTTAGTCAGCCACCAATTGTGCAAGTTCTCCCACTTAAAAAGATGAGAGAGGCCTGTAATTTCAGAATGGTGTTCTTTAGATGCAACTCAGCATTCTTTGTCCTCCAAACATGACGAGTTGAGTTTTTACCAAAAAATTATATTTTGGTTTCATCTGACCATATGACATTCTCCCAATCTTCTTCTGGATCATCCAAATGCTCTCTAGCAAACTTCAGACGGGCCTGGACATGTACTGGCTTAAGCAGGGGGACACGTCTGGCACTGCAGGATTTGAGTCCCTGGCTGCGTAGTGTGTTACTGATGGTAGGCTTTGTTACTTTGGTCCCAGCTCTCTGCAGGTCATTCACTAGGTCCCCTAGTGAATGAGTGAGATCTTGCGTGGAGCCCCAGATCGAGGGAGATTATCAGTGGTCTTGTATGTCTTCCATTTCCTAATAATTGCTCCCACAGTTGATTTCTTCAAACCAAGCTGCTTACCTGTTGCAGATTCAGTCATCCCAGCCTGATGCAGGTCTACAATTTCTGTTTCTGGTGTCCTTTGACAGCTCTTTGGTCTTGGCCATAGTGGAGTTTGGAGTGTGACCGTTTGAGGTTGTGGACAGGTGTCTTTTATACTGATAACAAACAGGTGCCATTAACAGGTGGAGGACAGAGGAGCCTCTTAAAGAAAAAGTTGCAGGTCTGTGAGAGCCAGAAATCTTGCTTGTTTGTAGGTGACCAAATACTTATTTTCCACCATAATTTGCAAATAAATTCATTAAAAATCCTACAATGTGATTTCCTGGATTATTTTTCTAATTTTGTCTGTCATAGTTGAAGTGTACCTATGATGAAAATTACAGGCCTCTCTCATCTTTTTAAGTGGGAGAACTTACACAATTGGTGGCTGACTAAATACTTTTTTTGCCCCACTGTATGTCTAGGACCACCATTTGACCTGACCCACACAAACCCTGGCTCCTAGTTATGTCTACATGATGTCTCTGATAATGTCAATCAAAGTGAGAGATGCTACAGTTCAAAAAGATGGACCCCAAGATGGAGGCCCAGTGACAAGAGGCAGGAAGTACCTCTCTTATCCTTGGGTGCCAGATGTGTGAGGTGTTCAGAGGAAGACTCCAGTTCCCATAAATCTCCTCTGATGAAAGACAGACACAATAGCACATTAGTGAGGTTCTGTCTTTGATTGGGCCATATTCTTCTGACATAGGATGGGACTGAGTGGTGCACCTTTAGGGGGACATTTCCATCTATCCAGCCCTAAGATGGCTTGGGCAGGGATGAGGAAGGCAAAAGCACTGGCCTGAAAAAGAGGTAACCTAAACATAGAAGATAAAATATGTTACACAATGCATTCCAAAGCATTAGAAGACACGCACATACAGTGGGGCAAAAAAGTATTTAGTCAGCCACCAATTGTGCAAGTTCTCCCACTTAAAAAGATGAGTGAGGCCTGTAATTTAAGACACGCACATACATACACACACACGTACCTGATTCCAAATGTGGTCTGAATGATTGTGGTGATTCCCACGCAGGTGAAGATGGTTCCCACCAGCTGACTGACCGTGTACTGGTCTTGTCCCACACACATGGCCTCCGCCAGCAGGAAGGGCACAGCGATGGTCCCGCTGAAACACGTTAGGTAGTGCTGTGATTAAAGACACAGTGTTAATCACCATGGAGAGAGAGAGGAGGGGTGGGGGGGGGGACAGAGGGAGGGGGGAGAGAGAGTAGGGACAGAGGGAGGGGGAGAGAGAGTAGGAGAGAGAGGGAGGGGGGTGAACAGAGGGAGGGAGGGGGAGAGATACAATTGGGGAAGGAGCGCACAAAAGAGAAGAAGAAACAATTACTGATAGAAAGGTGGAGTGAGAAAACCATTCATGAAAACTAAGTGTGTGAGAGAGAGAGAGAGAGAGAGAGAGAGAGTGTGAGTGAGTGAGTGAGTGTGTGTCAGAGAGTGTGTGTGTGTGTGTGAGAGAGTGTGTCAGAGAGTGTGTGAGAGAGTGTGTGTGTGTGTGAGAGAGTGTGTGTGTGTCAGAGAGTGTGTCAGAGAGTGTGTGAGAGAGTGTGTGTGTGAGAGAGTGTGTGTGTGAGAGAGTTTGTGAGTGTTTGTGAGAGATTGTGAGTGAGTGTGTGAGAGTGTATGTGTGAGAGAGTGTGTGAGAGAATGTGTGAGTGTGTGTGTGAGAGTGTTTGTGAGAGTGTGTGTATTTGTGTACCTGGAGGCCCAGTAGAATGCAGAGGTACCACGGTGGGACATCCTCTATGGTGTAGATCATGTCAGAGCCTGGCTGCTGCTTCCCCTCCTCAGCACCCTGTTCCTGTCTCCCCCCCTCAGAACCCTGCTCCTGTCTCCCCCCCTCAGCACCCTGCTCCTGTCTCCCCCTCACAGCACCCTGCTCCTGTCTCCCCCTCACAGCACCCTGCTCCTGTCTCCCCCCCTCAGCACCCTGCTCCTGTCTCTCCCCCTCAGAACCCTGCTCCTGTCTCCCCCCCTCAGAACCCTGCTCCTGTCTCCCCCCCTCAGAACCCTGCTCCTGTCTCCCCCCCTCAGAACCCTGCTCCTGTCTCCCCCCCTCAGAACCCTGCTGCTCCTCTGTCTGAGTCTGGACATCACAACTCTGAAAGGGAAGACAGAGACATTCACAACTCTGAAAGGGAAGACGGAGACATTCACACATCCAAAGTAACGTTGGGTAACTTGTCATACACAAAGTTTGAAAGTCACATGATGTTCAAAAACGGGGAATATTCGATGACCTCTCAGACATCATGTAAAACACCTTATATGGCACAAGATTGTCACCTACGTGATTTGTCACTGTCCCATACTTTTTATTGAACGAGGCAAGTCCGTTATTAAGAACAAATGTTTATTTACAATGATGGACTACCCCGGCCAAACCCGGACGATGCTGGGCCAATTGTGCACCGCCATATGGGACTATCAATCACGGCCGGTTGTGATACAGCCTGGAATCTAACCAGGGTCTGTAGTGACGCCTCTAGCACTGAGATGCAGTGCCTTAGACCGCTGCGCCACTCGGAAGCCCACCATATGGCCTTGCCTTCTCCACCAAGGCCAACCGTCAGGCACATGACCAACTGGGTGTTACATCTACTTTAATTGACCTACTCTATGAATGATCGACATGGGCCTGGATTACGTTATAACCCAGTAGAGTGTCACCGTCACCATGGCCAGTTGTCATGGTTCTTGGTGTTGACTGTTTTGAAAGATGATGCAAGAGGAGCTCTTCCATGACTAACTCATCAAAGTAGACTGGAGTGACACAGATTTTCCTTCCTAAATCACAGGAATCTAGGTTAATAGCCTCTTGGGTGTTTCAATACATTCCACTGTGAACAAAACATATCACCTTTACATCTTTGTCAGAGAAACAATGTTAGAACTGTCTTCTACAATTCAGTGTCTCCACTTTTGCTATGGGGTATTGTGTCTTCAAACAATAGCTACAAATATCCCGCAAAAAGCATGGTTTCTGATATCAATCCAGAACCATCCTCCACAAGTTGTTATTCAGTTAGACATCATGGCAGCAAATCCCCTAATCTGAGCATGGTAAACACCTTGGTCATTTCACCCCAAAGGTAAACAGAAATACTTTGAAAACATCCAATGATGCAATATACTAAGTGTAAAGCTAAATTATTCAAGTTAACAGAAATAAAGCTCACTAAGGACCTACACACCAGACATTAACTCAACCATAACCCATCATTTTACCAGGCCAGACAACGTACAATTACAATTTAAACATTTACAACAAAACTAAACTCATCAATGAAATATTGAAATGATAAGTAAATGATGAGTTTACCTTGAGGTCTGGTCGTGTTTCTGTCTGCTTCTTCTTCATCTGGACTCTCAGTTGTTTGTGATGGATCCTTAGTTTCCTTTTGGGTGCTGCCCTCTCTCAACTAGCCAACACACGTGTGACCTCAGCCCTATACAGGAGTATAGGGCCCTTTTATGGGGGTTGAGGGGACCAGATCCACCAGGTTAATAATCTGCCCCTGAGATGGACTTTACCCACTCGTGCTGTTTTAAGAGGCAGAGGCTGTACAACGAAAGGAAAAAGATCAAAGGGTCAAGAAGACACTTCTTGGAATTAGAGATAGTGAGCAAGAATCAGATTAGCCATCAGAAAGAACTAAACTCAGCAAAAAAAAGAAACGTCCTCTCACTGTCAACGGCGTTTATTTTCAGCAAACTTAACATGTGTAAATATTTATATGAACATAACAAGATTCAACAGCTGAGACATAAACTGAACAAGTTCCACAGACATGTGACTAACAGAAATTGAATAATGTGTCCCTGAACAATGGGGGGGGGGGTGTCAAAAGCAACAGTCAGTATCTGGTGTGGCCACCAGCTGCATTAAGTACTGCAGTGCATCTCCTCCTCATGGACTGCACCAGATGTGCCAGTTCTTTCTGTGAGATGTTACCCTACTCTTCAACCAAGGCACCTGCAAGTTCCCGGACATTTCTGGGGGGAATGGGCCCTAGCCCTCACCCTCCGATCCAACAGGTCCTAGACGTGCTCAATGGGATTGAGATCTGGGATCTTTGCTGGCCATGGCAGAACACTGACATTCCTGTCTTGCAGGGAATCATGCACAGAATGAGCAGTATGGCTGGTGGCATTGTCATGCTGGAGGGTCATGAAGCAGGATGTGCCTGAAGGAAGGGTACCACATGAGGGAGGAGGATGTCTTCCCTGAAACACACAGCGTTGAAATTGCCCGCAATGACAACATGCTCCATCCGATGATGCTGTGTCACACCGCCCTAGACCGTGACGGACCCTCCACCTCCAAATCGATCCCGCTCCAGAGTACAGGCCTCGGTGTAACGCTCATTCCTTCGACGATAAACGCGAATCCGACCATCACCCCTGGTGAGACAAAACCGCGACTGGTCAGAGAAGAGCACTTTTTGCCAGTCTTGTCTGGTCCAGCGATGGTGAGTTTGTGCCCATAGGCGAAGTTGTTGCCGGTGATGTCTGGTGAGGACCTGCCTTACAACAGGCCTACAAGCCCTTAGTCCAGCCTTTCTCAGCCTATTGCGGACAGTCTGAGCACTGATCGAGGGATTGTGCGTTCCTGGTGTAACTCGGGCAGTTGTTGCCATCCTCCACCTGTCCCGCAGGTGTGATGTTCGGATGTACCAATCCTGTGCAGGTGTTGTTACACGTGGTCTGCCACTGCGAGGATGATCAGCTGTCCTTCCTGTCTCCCTGTATCGCTGTCTTAGGCGTCTCACAGTATGGACATGGCAAGTTATTGCCCAGGCCACATCTGCGGTTCTCATGCCTCCTTGCAGCATGCCTATGGCCCGTTCACGCAGATGAGCAGGGACCCTGGGCAACTTTCTTTTGGTATTTTCAGAAACAGTGGAAAGGCCTCTTTAGTGTCCTAAATTTTCATAACTGTGACCTTAATTGCCTACTGTCTGTAAGCTGTTAGTGTCTTAACGACCATTCCAACAGGTGTGTGTTCATTAATTGGGAAACAGTGTTTAAAGCCTTTACAATGAAGATCTGTGAAGTTATTTGGATTTTTACGAATGATCTTTGAAAGACAGGGTCCTGAAAAAAGGACTTTGTTTTTTTGCTGAGTTTACCTGTACATCCGAAGTATTACATTTGAAGTTATAGATATGTGACCGATTCTTCATTTCATATTTTTTTAAAGGAAGAGGTTGTGATGGCATCTAGACCATGTGTGTTTGAGTGAGGAGATTGGGGTTTGAGTGAGGAGATCGGGGATTGAGTGAGGAGATCGGGGTTTGAGTGAGGAGATCGGGGTTTTAGTGAGGCGATCGGGGTTTGAGTGAGGAGATCGGGGTTTGAGTGAGGAGATCGGGGTTTTAGTGAGGCGATCGGGGTTTGAGTGAGGAGATCGGGGTTTGAGTGAGGAGATCGGGGTTTGAGTGAGGAGATCTGGGTTTGAGTGAGGAGATCGGGGTGTGAGTGAGGAGATCGGGGTTTTGAGTGAGGAGATCGGGGTTTGAGTGAGGAGATCGGGGTTTGAGTGAGGAGATCGGGGTTTGAGTGAGGAGATCGGGGTTTGAGTGAGGAGATCAGGGTTTTAGTGAGGCGATCTGGGTTTGAGTGAGGAGATCGGGGTTTGAGTGAGGAGATCAGGGTTTGAGTGAGGAGATCTGGGTTTGGGTGAGGAGATCGGGGTTGGCATGAGGAGATCTGGGTTTGGGTGAGGAGATCGGGGTTTGAGTGAGGAGATTGGGGTTTGAGTGAGGAGATCGGGGTTTGAGTGAGGAGATCGGGGTTTGAGTGAGGAGATCGGGGTTTGAGTGAGAGATCGGTGTTTGAGTGAGGAGATCGGGGTTTGAGTGAGATCGGTGTTTGAGTGAGAGATTGTGGTTTGAGTGAGGAGATCTGGGTTTGAGTGAGGAGATCGGGGTTTGAGTGAGAGATCGGTGTTTGAGTGAGAGATTGGGGTTTGAGTGAGGAGATCGGGGTTTGAGTGAGGAGATCAGGGTTTTAGTGAGGCGATCTGGGTTTGAGTGAGGAGATCGGGGTTTGAGTGAGGAGATCAGGGTTTTAGTGAGGAGATCGGGGTTTGAGTGAGGAGATCGGGGTTTGAGTGAGGAGATCGGGGTTTGAGTGAGGAGATCGGGGTTTGAGTGAGGCGATCTGGGTTTGAGTGAGAATATCGGGGTTTGAGTGAGGAGATCGGGGTTTGAGTGAGGAGATCGGTGTTTGAGTGAGGAGATCGGGGTTTGAGTGAGGAGATTGGGGTTTGAGTGAGAGATCAGTGTTTGAGTGAGAGATTGGGGTTTGAGGGAGGAGATCGGGGTTTGAGTGAGGAGATCGGGGTTTGAGTGAGGCGATCTGGGTTTGAGTGAGGCGATCTGGGTTTGAGTGAGAATATCGGGGTTTGAGTGAGGAGATCGGGGTTTGAGTGAGGAGATCGGGGTTTGAGTGAGGAGATCGGGGTTTGAGTGAGGAGATCGGGGTTTGAGTGAGGAGATCTGGGTTTGGGTGAGGAGATCGGGGTTTGAGTGAGGAGATCGGGGTTTGAGTGAGGAGATCAGGGTTTGGGTGAGGAGATCGGGGTTTGGGTGAGGAGATCGGGGTTTGAGTGAGGAGATCGGGGTTTGAGTGAGGAGATTGGGGTTTGAGTGAGAGATCGGTGTTTGAGTGAGAGATTGGGGTTTGAGGGAGGAGATCGGGGTTTGAGTGAGGAGATCGGGGTTTGAGTGAGGCGATCTGGGTTTGAGTGAGGAGATCAGGGTTTGAGTGAGAAGACCGGGGTTTGGGTGAGGAGATCAGGGTTTGAGTGAGGAGATCGGGGTTTGAGTGAGGAGATCAGGGTTTGAGTGGGGCGATCTGGGTTTGAGTGAAGAGATCGGGGCCAGATGTGGAGGTCCTGGGCTGGCATGGTTACACGTGGTCTTTGGTTGTGAGGCCTGTTGGACGTACTGCCAAATTGTCTAAAACAACGTTGGAGGTGGCTTATGGTAGATTAATGAACATTCAATTCTCTGGCAGCAGCTCTGGTGGACATTCCTGCAGTCAGCATGCCAATTGCACGCTCCCTCAAAACTTCAGACATCTTTAGCATTGTGTTGTGTTACAAAACTGCACATTTTAGAGTGGCATTTTATTGCCCCCAACACAAGGTGCACCTGTGTAATGATAATTCCGTTTAATCAGCTTCTTGATATGCCACACCTGTCAGGTAGTATGATTATCTTGGCAAAGGAGAAATGCTCACTAACAGGGATGTAAACAAATTTCAGGGATATTTTATTTCAGCTCATGAAACATTGGAACACTTTATATGTTGCATTTATATTTGTATTCAGTATCACTACTGCTTTACAAACCTCTATTCATATACTGTCCTTACTGCCTATACACTCCATCATATATGTACTGCATTATTTATATTCACGAATCTGACATTGCTCATTCTGAGATTTCTTGACTTCTTTATTATTTATATTTTCGGGGTTTTTGTATTGTTTTTCTTGTAGTTCGTGACAAGGTTGCTGCACGGGATATTTTGTAGTTCAATACCACCGACATCCATCTCATTGTTCTGTATTACTGCTCTGTTGGAGCTAGAATGGAGCTGGATACACCAGCATTACTGCCCTGTTGGAGCTAGAATGGAGCTGGATACACCAGCATTACTGCCCTGTTGGAGCTAGAATGGAGCTGGATACACCAGCATTACTGCCCTGTTGGAGCTAGAATGGAGCTGGATACACCAGCATTACTGCCCTGTTGGAGCTAGAATGGAGCTGGATACACCAGCATTACTGCCCTGTTGGCGCTAGAATGGAGCTGGATACACCAGCATTACTGCACTGTTGGAGCTAGAATGGAGCTGGATACACCAGCATTACTGCACTGTTGGAGCTAGAATGGAGCTGGATACACCAGCATTACTGCCCTGTTGGAGCTAGAATGGAGCTAGAAACACCAGCATTACTGCCCTGTTGGAGCTAGAAACACAAGCATTACTGCCCTATTGGAGCTAGAAACACCAGCATTACTGCACTGTTGGAGCTAGAAACATAAGCATTACTGCACTGTTGGAGCTAGAATGGAGCTAGAAACACCAGCATTACTGCATTGTTGGAGCTAGAAACACAAGCATTACTGCACTGTTGGAGCTAGAATGGAGCTGGAAACACCAGCATTACTGCCCTGTTGGAGCTAGAAACACAAGCATTACTGCCCTGTTGGAGCTAGAAACACCAGCATTACTGCACTGTTGGAGCTAGAAACATAAGCATTACTGCACTGTTGGAGCTAGAATGGAGCTAGAAACACCAGCATTACTGTACTGTTGGAGCTAGAAACACAAGCATTACTGCCCTGTTGGAGCTAGAAACACCAGCATTACTGCATTGTTGGAGCTAGAAAAACAAGCATTACTGCACTGTTGGAGCTAGAATGGAGCTAGAAACACCAGCATTACTGCCCTGTTGGAGCTAGAAACACAAGCATTACTGCCCTGTTGGAGCTAGAAACACAAGCATTACTGCCCTGTTGGAACTAGAAACACAAGCATTACTGCCCTGTTGGAGCTAGAAACACCAGCATTACTGCCCTGTTGGAACTAGAAACACAAGCATTACTGCCCTGTTGGAGCTAGAAACATAAGCATTACTGCCCTGTTGGAGCTAGAAACACCAGCATTACTGCTCTGTTGGAGCTAGAAACACAAGCATTACTGCTCTGTTGGAGCTAGAAACACAAGCATTACTGCTCTGTTGGAGCTAGAAACACAAGCATTACTGCTCTGTTGGAGCTAGAAACACAAGCATTACTGCTCTGTTGGAGCTAGAAACACAAGCATTACTGCTCTGTTGGAGCTAGAAACACCAGCATTACTGCTCTGTTGGAGCTAGAAACACAAGCATTACTGCTCTGTTGGAGCTAGAAACACCAGCATTACTGCTCTGTTGGAGCTAGAAACACAAGCATTACTGCTCTGTTGGAGCTAGAAACACAAGCATTACTGCTCTGTTGGAGCTAGAAACACAAGCATTACTGTACTGTTGGAGCTAGAAACACAAGCATTACTGCTCTGTTGGAGCTAGAAACACAAGCATTACTGCTCTGTTGGAGCTAGAAACACCAGCATTACTGCTCTGTTGGAGCTAGAAACACAAGCATTACTGCTCTGTTGGAGCTAGAAACACAAGCATTACTGCTCTGTTGGAGCTAGAAACACAAGCATTACTACCCTGTTGGAGCTAGAAACACAAGCATTACTGCTCTGTTGGAGCTAGAAACACAAGCATTACTGCTCTGTTGGAGCTAGAAACACAAGCATTACTGCTCTGTTGGAGCTAGAAACACAAGCATTACTGCTCTGTTGGAGCTAGAAACACAAGCATTACTACCCTGTTGGAGCTAGAAACACAAGCATTACTGCTCTGTTGGAGCTAGAAACACAAGCATTACTGCTCTGTTGGAGCTAGAAACACAAGCATTACTGCTCTGTTGGAGCTAGAAACACAAGCATTACTGCTCTGTTGGAGCTAGAAACACAAGCATTACTGCTCTGTTGGAGCTAGAAACACAAGCATTACTGCTCTGTTGGAGCTAGAAACACAAGCATTACTGCCCTGTTGGAGCTAGAAACACCAGCATTACTGCCCTGTTGGAACTAGAAACACAAGCATTACTGCTCTGTTGGAGCTAGAAACACAAGCATTACTGCTCTGTTGGAGCTAGAAACACAAGCATTACTGCTCTGTTGGAGCTAGAAACACAAGCATTACTGCTCTGTTGGAGCTAGAAACACAAGCATTACTGCTCTGTTGGAGCTAGAAACACAAGCATTACTGCTCTGTTGGAGCTAGAAACACAAGCATTACTGCTCTGTTGGAGCTAGAAACACAAGCATTACTGCTCTGTTGGAGCTAGAAACACAAGCATTACTGCTCTGTTGGAGCTAGAAACACAAGCATTACTACCCTGTTGGAGCTAGAAACACAAGCATTACTACCCTGTTGGAGCTAGAAACACAAGCATTACTGCTCTGTTGGAGCTAGAAACACCAGCATTACTGCTCTGTTGGAGCTAGAAACACAAGCATTACTGCTCTGTTGGAGCTAGAAACACCAGCATTACTGCTCTGTTGGAGCTAGAAACACAAGCATTACTGCTCTGTTGGAGCTAGAAACACAAGCATTACTGCTCTGTTGGAGCTAGAAACACAAGCATTACTACCCTGTTGGAGCTTGAAACACAAGCATTACTGCTCTGTTGGAGCTAGAAACACAAGCATTACTACCCTGTTGGAGCTAGAAACACAAGCATTACTACCCTGTTGGAGCTAGAAACACAAGCATTACTGCTCTGTTGGAGCTAGAAACACCAGCATTACTGCTCTGTTGGAGCTAGAAACACAAGCATTACTGCTCTGTTGGAGCTAGAAACACCAGCATTACTGCTCTGTTGGAGCTAGAAACACAAGCATTACTGCTCTGTTGGAGCTAGAAACACAAGCATTACTGCTCTGTTGGAGCTAGAAACACAAGCATTACTACCCTGTTGGAGCTAGAAACACAAGCATTACTACCCTGTTGGAGCTAGAAACACAAGCATTACTGCTCTGTTGGAGCTAGAAACACAAGCATTACTGCTCTGTTGGAGCTAGAAACACAAGCATTACTGCTCTGTTGGAGCTAGAAACACAAGCATTACTACCCTGTTGGAGCTAGAAACACAAGCATTACTACCCTGTTGGAGCTAGAAACACAAGCATTACTGCTCTGTTGGAGCTAGAAACACAAGCATTACTGCTCTGTTGGAGCTAGAAACACAAGCATTACTGCTCTGTTGGAGCTAGAAACACAAGCATTACTGCTCTGTTGGAGCTAGAAACACAAGCATTACTACCCTGTTGGAGCTAGAAACACAAGCATTACTGCCCTGTTGGAACTAGAAACACAAGCATTACTGCCCTGTTGGAGCTAGAAACACCAGCATTACTGCTCTGTTGGAGCTAGAAACACAAGCATTACTGCTCTGTTGGAGCTAGAAACACAAGCATTACTGCTCTGTTGGAGCTAGAAACACAAGCATTACTGCTCTGTTGGAGCTAGAAACACAAGCATTACTACCCTGTTGGAGCTAGAAACACAAGCATTACTGCTCTGTTGGAGCTAGAAACACAAGCATTACTGCTCTGTTGGAGCTAGAAACACAAGCATTACTGCTCTGTTGGAGCTAGAAACACAAGCATTACTGCTCTGTTGGAGCTAGAAACACAAGCATTACTGCTCTGTTGGAGCTAGAAACACAAGCATTACTGCTCTGTTGGAGCTAGAAACACAAGCATTACTGCTCTGTTGGAGCTAGAAACACCAGCATTACTGCCCTGTTGGAGCTAGAAACACAAGCATTACTGCTCTGTTGGAGCTAGAAACACCAGCATTACTGCTCTGTTGGAGCTAGAAACACCAGCATTACTGCTCTGTTGGAGCTAGAAACACCAGCATTACTGCTCTGTTGGAGCTAGAAACACAAGCATTTTCCTGCACCTGCAACACATTCTGCAAATCTGTGTATGTGACCAATAAACATTGATTCCATTTTTTGTATTTGATTTGATGACCACAAGAGGTCGACACACACCAAATCATGACTCCATGTTCTAGAACAGAGTAAGATGTCTCCACCCATAAAATACGGTTGAGGGCTTAATTCTACTGCAGATTGCTGTCCACGTTGTCTTGCTGTGTCTCGTCTTAACTAAAAATTAGGACGTTACACAAGAAAACGCACCCTTGTACATCACCACATATCCCTTTCCAAACAGACACACATTGCTCAAGCATGCATATGGACACACTGGCTGGACTGGCTTGGCACAAGAGGGACAGTCTGCAGGAAGTCAAGGAGGAAGTCCGGAGCAGCTCCTTACCAATACTGAGCCTCAGTAGGACATCGCCTAGATAGACAGACAGACAGACAGACAGACAGACAGACAGACAGACAGACAGAGTCTACCAGATGATTAATGATACAGAGTGGGGTAGGTGGTGTCAGTGAGAGAGGAGAGGGGAGAGAGGAGAGAGGAGAGGGGGAGAGAGGAGAGGGGGAGAGAGGTAGAGGGGAGAGAGGAGAGAGGGAAATGGGAGAGGGGAGAGAGGGAGGGAGGAGATGAGAGAGAGGAGGGGAGGGAGAGAGGGAGATGGGAGAGGGGAGAGAGGGAGAGAGGAGAGGAGAGGAGAGAGGGGAGGGGAGAGAAGGGAGGGGAGAGGGGAGGGGAGAGGGGAGAGCAAGAGGACAACTCAAAAAGGGGGAGGAAGATTGAGAGGAGATGAGAGAGAGAACGATAGGGAAGATGAAGAGAGGGATGGAGAGAGAGGACAGGATATCAGGGAGCCCAAAACCTTCTGACAGGAAACCAGTGACGTATAGGAAGGGAAAAACAAACAGTCTTGCACATACAAAGATAAAGACACACACAGTCACACAAACACACACACACACACACACACACACACACACACACACACACACACACACACACACACACACACACACACACACACACACACACACACACACACACACAGTCACAAATACAGGAAACAGACAAGTGTACCATTGACTGATACAACAGTCAAACCAGCAGTCAAGAACATCGATAAATATGTCAAATAAACATTGCATAATACCAACTCTTTTTACCACCAGTAACAAAAACAGCAGAGAAGTGAAAATGACATTACAAGACACTTGACAAGTGAATGATTTAACTTGCCTAAGGTAATGTGTCTTCAGATTAACATGGCAGATGTTACAGAACTGGCAAACAAGCCAGAAACACACACTACAGACAACGGCACCTGCTTGGTCCGTTTTTTAAGGGTTCCCGTAGCTGGTTACTACATACAGAAATCATATCAGAGGGAACATTATACATTTGCAAAAAGTGTGCGTTTGTCAATGAGTGTGTGCTGTTGGTTCTATGTGACTGGGCATTGTCCACATTCCTCGTTTACACTGCGCTCCAGGTATGTCTCGTTTTGTTGTGGAGAGGACAGAGGACAGAGGACAGAGGATAGAGGACAGGGGACAGAGGAAAGAGGACAGGGGACAGGGGACAGAGGAAAGAGGACAGAGGACAGAGGACAGAGGACAGAGGATAGAGGACAGGGGACAGAGGACAGAGGACAGAGGACAGAGGATAGAGGATAGAGGACAGAGGACAGAGGATAGAGGACAGGGGACAGAGGACAGAGGACAGAGGATAGAGGATAGAGGACAGAGGATAGACGACAGGGGACAGAGGACAGAGGACAGAGGACAGGGGATAGAGGACAGGGACCAGAGGACAGGGGACAGAGGACAGGGGACAGAGGACAGAGGACAAATTCTGTCAACAACTTGTTTGATCATCATGACATCATTTCCCTTTCTTTTTTTTCCAGAGAAAGACAAGTGATATCATCTCAATACTGGGGAATAGCAGAAATGGATACATGTACGTGCACATACCCACGCAAATAGACCTGCATACAGAGAGACATATCCTAAATAGGATTTCAAGGAAAAAATTAAATTGAGAGGCCAACCTATTTAAATCTTTATTTATACTCAAAGCACTCCCATCCGTGAGGTCATCTCTATGAATACTTATTCTATATACCCACATATGGGAGCCTCAGCTTCTCTGACCTGGACCACCTGAACCACCTGAACCACCTGGGCCACCTGAACCACCTGAACCACCTTGGCCACCTGAGCCACCTGAACCACCTGAACCACCTGGGCCACCTGAACCACCTGAACCACCTGAACCACCTGGGCCACCTGAACCACCTGGACCACCTGAACCACCTGAACCATCTGAACCACCTGAACTACCTGAACCAACTGGACCACCTGAACCACCTGGACCACCTGGACCACCTGAACCAATTGGACTACCTGAACCAATTGGACCACCTGAACCACCTGAACCACCTGGGCCACCTGAACCACCTGGACCACCTGGACCACATGAACCACCTGGACCACCTGAACAACCTGAACACCTGAACCAACTGGACCACCTGAACCACCTGACTATGTGGCCATCTTGACCGAGCTCTTGGACATGAGGAGACCCACCCACTGGGCCTCATGATCATGGAGGAGGAGACCCACCCACTGGGCGCTCATGATCATGGAGGAGGAGACCCACCCACTGGGCCTCATGATCATGGAGGAGGAGACCCACCCACTGGGCCTCATGATCATGGAGGAGGAGACCCACCCACTGGGCCTCATGATCATGGAGGAGGAGACCCACCCAACTGGGCCTCATGATCATGGAGGAGGAGACCCACCCACTGGGCCTCATGATCATGGAGGAGGAGACCCACCCACTGGGCCTCATGATCAGCTGGGACTAAACTAAGATCTAGTCTATTAGCGACTTCCAACCAGCCCTGCTGTGGAACCCCACCACGTTGTTCCTAAGTACTGCTACCTTAGAAGTACATTAACAACTGACTGCAGGAGTAGAGCTGACATCCACCTACGTATTGGCCGGGCAGCCTGCACCATTGCCAGCCTAAACATCATCTGGAAACAACATAACCCTCTCTCTGAAAAATAAAAACTCTGGTCATCTCTATCCTGGCGTATAGATCAGATACATGGACCTTCACCCTGGACCTCACACGTCATCCATCCTGACGTACGGATCAGGACCTTCACCCTGGACCTCACACGTCATCCATCCTGACGTACGGATCAGGACCTTCACCCTGGACCTCACACGTCGTCCATCCTGACCTACAGATCAGATACATGGACCTTCACCCTGGACCTCACACGTCGTCCATCCTGACGTACGGATCAAGACCTTCACCCTGGACCTCACACGTCGTCCATCCTGACGTACGGATCAGATACACGAATCAGGACCTTCACCCTGGACCTCACACATCGTCTGGACGCCTTTGACTCCAAGTGCCTCCACGGCATACTGGGCATCACATGGCGTGACCACATCCCTAAACTCCACAATACGGCAAAAATGGACCAGTCCCCTTGGCTCCTCCCTGGACAGAGCCTCAAAACTACCACCCACCTCTGGAGCCTGTCATAATGCTTAAGGAGCCATCCCCCAACTGGTCCCAAGAGGAGGACTGAGAGCCAGATGGTACACCCAGTGGGAGGATGACCTACACAACCTGGGACTCGGCCTGGGACCTGGCCCAGAATAGGAAGATGCGGAGATCCATTTGTCGATAGAAGCGAGCGAAGATGAGTGAGTGAGCCGAAGTTCTAAATTCCTTAATTGTAAACGACTGGGAGAGGTTGTGGATGACCGGCCAGGTTTAAGGAGTGTCTCGGGACATGTAGGGACAGGAGACACACGTGCCACGGACACCTGGTGAGTCAGAGAAGCTGGTAGTGAAACACCCAGTGACAGAGCCAGTTGGACTCGTAGTCTACCAGCCTGCCAAGATCAGCCTAAGCCCCGATGCAGACTCACCGCCATAAAAGGATTTACAGCATCTCTCACTGACGGTTTAGGATTCATGTTTTAATACTGAACTCCACACGTCACTGACTGGGCACATCATTTCTGTTTATATGAACTTATAGGCCTCGAGCCAGTCAAATAATAACAAAGGGTGCTACTACCACCTAGTCAGTGCTGCTCCACAGAAACATATGGGCCTCTTCCAGAGAATAGGGTGATGTGTTGACAAGGGAAAGGATACAACTTAAGACCCATACCTTTCACTCAAACAGCACTTTTGTGCGTTTTGCCAGCAGCTCTTTGCAAGCACAGCGCTGTTTATGACTTCAAGCCTATCAGCCTAATGGCTGGTGTAACCGATGTGAAATGGCTAGCTAGTTAGTGGGGTGCGCGCTAATAGCGTTTAAAACATCACTCGCTCTCAGACTTGGAGTAGTTGTTCCCCTTGCTCTGCATGGGTAACGCTGCTTCGAGTGTGGCTGTTGTCGATGTGTTCCTGGTTCGAGCCCAGGTAGGGGCGATGAGAGGGACGGAAGCAATACTGTTACACTGGCAATACTATAGTGCCTATAAGAACATCCAATAGTCAAAGGTATATGAAATACAAATAGTATAGAGAGAAATAGTCCTATAAATACTATATTAACTACAACCTAAAATCTCTTACCTGGGAATATTGAAGTCTCATGTTAAAAGGAACCACCAACTTTCATATGTTCTCATGTTCTGAGCAAGGAACTGAAACGTTAGCTTTCTTACATGGCACATATTGCACTTTTACTTTCTTCTCCAACACTTTGTTTTTGCATTATTTAAACCAAATTGAACATGTTTCATTATTTATTTGAGGCTAAATGTATTTTTATTGGTGTATTATATTAAGTTAAAATAAGTGTTCATTCAGTATTGTTGTAATTGTCATTATTACATTTTTTTTAAAATTAAATCGTCCGATTAATCAGTATCGGCTTTTTTTGGTCCTCCAATAATCGGTATCGGTATCGCCGTTGAAAAATCATAATCGGTCGACCTCTACCTCTCTCACACACGTACCCTCTCTCACACACGTGCCATATCTAACACACGTACCCTCTCACACACACATGCCCTCTCACCAGATTGGAATGCAGGGAATGTTGAGCCTTTTGTTTATTCTTACGGGAGGAGGAGCCCCAGCTTGATATCAGCACAACAAATGCTTTTCTCCATTGTCTATCGATAAGACAATGTCATTTGAGCGCCCTCTCTGTCCAGCCAGTTCACTAACACAGCAGCAACACGGTGAATCATTCAACAAGGTGATGATGACAGAAAGTACCGTGGCACGATGTTGTCATTGGCTCTGAGACAATGTTATGGTAATGGGGGAAATATGATAAACAGTCCTCCATGGTTACGCCCAGTCATACGTTGGTCTTTCTCACAGTATGTTTGTGACGGGCCAGACTGACACCTGTTAATACAGCTATGAGTCTGTTACAATAACAGCGGGACAGATTATGAGCCTAAAGACAACAACTGATAAGGTCTCCCCCTATGCCTCTCATTCCGACACCTTGTTATGGAAACAGAAACAGGTGGATTTGAATGAAAACCGCTCTATTTTTAGAGCTATGATGTTATGATTTAAAATATACAGTAGGAAGTGGAACCAGTGAAAATATGTGTCTCTTTTCTAGAGCCCTGGAGATGAAAATCCCACCAGATTAGACATCTGCTCTTCCATCAGCAGTAACTCATACTGACCTGTACTGTACCGGTCATCACTGTTGATCTGTTAGGCTCTGTCACCACATGTCCCAATGGGAATAGGGATTGTGTACACTACAGTGTAGGTAATATGATTCGTACACAGCCAACAACTGTAGTACATTCAAATATACAGAATAACCAATGAAATAATTTACACACAGGTCTACACGGTCAGATGATGATCAGTTACAACCTGAATGTTTCCCTCCCACACTGACTAACATACAAGTACAGACCAAGTGATCTTTTTAGAATCCAGAATGCCTAACAACTCAGTGGCTGACATTAGCCCCAGTCCTGAGCCCACTGGCTTGCTGCAACGAGCAGCCACACTCACACCACAATCAGTGGGCTACAGACCGTCCTCACTACACAAAATAACCTGCAGACACACACGGGGTACAAAAATAGCACACTAAACAAATCATCCTTCACCGTTACCTACCAAAGCAATCTCACATAGTCATGTTACGGTCAAAAACTAAACTTGGCTAATGATGCCTAATGGGCCATCCCATTTAACGCATAATCCTAAAGGAAGCCCTGTCGACCTCCAAACGGCAGTGTCACGGAGTCCATATACCCTCATCTAATGTTCAGCTTATGGAAACTATACTGGAAGAGTCAGTGAGATCCTCTGGCATTTCTGTGGGTGGCTGTCAGGTCAGTTAGTCATCATGGTACAGTGAATGGATCCTCTCATGTATGTGACAACCAGCTCTAGTGACTTCAGCCAGGCCACCAATGACAAGGCAGAAAGACTGCAAAACAAATGGCCCCGTTGTCATTTTTAGGTTCCTGCATCGGAGGCAGAGGAGTCTATTCTGAACTCATGATGAGGGAAAATGCTGACCAATGATTCCTTGACATTTACCGATGACTCACATCCCATTCAAATAACAAAACAATAAACAAATGTTTCCATTTCATATTGCTGACTGAACTCAACGACACACACGGTGGGGCACGAAATGACGGACGCCCTTGATAAAGATGAGCAAACAATTACTGTATAAAATAAGATCATTCAAATACTGAACTAGGAGTATATTGTTTACTCAAAATCTTTTTAGGAAATTCTATTATTTTACACCAATACAATTTCTCAAAGAGATTTTGTCTTTTTTTTTTAAAAAACATCGAAAAAATATGAGTAAAAATGATTGACACCCCTGTTTTCAATACCTTCCCATACCTCACTTTGATAAAGATAACGGCACTGAGCCTTTTCTTTAATGCTTTATGGAGTTATTCCTCCATACAGAATCCTTCCAGATTCTTCCAGGTCCTTGATATCCTTCGACTGTGCTTAAGACTGCCCTTTTAAATTCAAACCAATTGTCTGGCTGGATAATCCACTTGTGGCCAAGTTTGAGCTTCCTGGCAGAGGCAAATGGGTTTCTGGCAAGAATATCCTGGTTCCGAGTCAAGTTTATGATGCTGTTGACCTTAACAAGGGCCTCGAGAACAGTGGAATCAAAATAGCCCCACATAACATCAAAGATCCACCACCATATTTTACAGTATGTATGGGATTCTTTCCTGCTCATGCATTCTCATGTTGATGCCAAACCCACCAAAGAGCTCTATTTTCATGTCATCCAACAAATGTGAAGCCTGGCGTTTGTTAAACAGCATTGGATTGGAAATGGTGCTTTGGTCAGATGAAATGAAATAGAGCTCTTTGGCACCAGTGGTGGGTTTGGCATCAACATGAGAATGCATGAGCAGAAAATAATCCCATACCTACTGTAAAATATGGTGGTGGACCATTAATGATGCAGACTTTAATATTTTGCAATGGCCATCTCAGTCTCTGGACTTGGCCATCTCAGTCTCTGGACTTGGCCATCTCAGTCTCTGGACTTGGCCATCTCAGTCTCTGGACTTGGTCATCTCAGTCTCTAGACTTGAAACCCATTGAAAACCTGTGGATTGAATTGAAAAGGGCAGTCCATAAGCACAGATGAAGTATAAAAATAAATACAAATCTAAATCAAATTTTTATTTGTCACATGCGCTGAATACAACAGGTATTACCGTGAAACCTTACCATGAAATGATTACTTACAAGCCCTTAACCAACAATGCACTTCAAGAAATAGAGTTAAGATGTAAATAGTCTGGGTGGCCATTTGATGAATTGTTCAGCAGTCTTATGGCTTGGGGTAATAAGCTGTTATTGAGCCTTTTGGTTCTAGACTTGGTGCTTCAGTACCACTTGCCATGCGGTAGCAGAGAGAACAAGTCTATGACTTTGGTGACTGGAGTCTTTGACCATTTTTTGGGCCTTCCTCTGACACTGCCAAGTATATAGGTCCTGGGTGGCAGGAAGCTTGGCCCCAGTGAGGTACTGGGCTGTACACACTACCCTCTGTAGCGCCTTACGGTCAGATGCCGAGCAGTTGCCATACCAGGCGGTGATGCAACCGGTAAGGATGCTCTAGATGGTGCAGCTGTATAACTTTTTGAGTCTCCTGGGGAGGAAAAGGTGTTGTCGTGCCCTCTTCACGATTGTCTTGGTGCGTTTGGACGATGATAGTTAGTTGGTGATGTGGACACCAAGGAACTTGAAACTCTCGACCTGCTCCACTACAGCCCCATCAATGTTAATGGGGGCCTGTTCGGCCCTCCTTTTCCTGTATCCATGATCAGCTCCTTTGTCTTGCTCACATTAAGGGAGAGGTTGTTGTCCTGGCACCACACTGCCAGGTCTCTGGCCTCCTCCCTATAGTCTGTCTCATCGTTGTCGGGTGATCAGCAAACTTAATGATGGTGTTGGAGTCGTTCTTGGCCACACAGTTGTGGGTGAACAGGGAGTACAGGAGGGGACTTAGCACGCACCCCTGAGGGGCCCCAGTTTTGAGGATCAGCGAGGCAGATGTGTTGTTGCCTACGCTTACCGCATGTCAGGAATTCCCAGATCCAGTTGCAGAGGGAGGTGTTTAGTCCCAGGGCCCAAGCAATGAGCTTCGTCGACACTATGGTGTTGAACACTGAGCTGTAGTCAATGAACAGCATTCTCATATTCCTTTTGTCCAGGTGGGGAAGGGCAGTTTGGAGTGCGATTGAGATTGCGTCATCTGTGGATCTGTTGGGGCAGTATGCGAATTGGAGTGGGTCTAGCGTTTCCGGGATGATGGTGTTGATTTGAGCCATGACCAGATTTCATGGCTACCGACGTGAGTGCTACGGGGCAGTAATCATTTAGGCAGGTTACCTTCGGTTTCTTGGGCACAGGGACTATGGTGGTCTACTTGAAACATGTAGGTATATATATATATATAGATATATAAAACCATACGCAAACAAGAAAATGCTCATCCAGAAGCGCTCCTAGTGGTCGGGGACTTTAATGCAGGGAAACTTAAATCCGTTTTTACCTCATTTCTACCAGAGTGTCACATGTGCAACCCGAGGAAAAAAACTCTAGACCACCTTTATAATATATATTATGCATGGCCTTACACAGCTCGTTGAGTGCAGTCTTAGTGCCAGCATCGGTTTGTGGTGGTAAATAGACAGCTACTAATAATATAGATGAAAATTCTCTTGGTAGATAGTGTGGTCTACAGCTTATCACAAGGTACTCTACACCAGGCGAGCAATACCTTGAGACTTCTTTATTATTAGACATTGCGTACCAGCTGTTATTGAAAAATAGACACATGCACCCGCTCCTCGTCTTACCAGAAGTAGCTGCTCTGTCCTGCCGATGCAGGCAAAACCCAGCCAGCCTTATATTATCCGTGTCGTCGTTCAGGGACTGGGAGGATTCTGTACGAGGGAATTCTCTACGATTCCTACCAATGTGTTCTCCAACTCATAAAACATTTTAGAAAAAGGCTCAGCGCTGTTATCCTCGCAAGGTGAGGTATTGAAAGGTATTAAAAACAGGGGTGTCAAGAATTCTTTACCCCAACCTTTTTGAGAGAAATATGTATTGTTAAACAACATATCTTTATTAGAGCAATTGTATTAGTATAAAATAATATACTTTTCCAATTGTTTTGAAGCATACAATATAGCTCAGTAGTTTAATTATTTATTTTATACAGTCATTTCCACTCATCTTTATCAAGGGTCTTAATTTCAGACCCCACTGCACATCACATCCACAGAGTTGGGTGGAGACTACAGTTTCTGGAGTGAACTACTTTGAATTGGTAAGCAACTCCATTGTATATTTGGCCTTGTGTTTTAGGTTATTGTCCTGCTAAAAAGTGAATTTGTCTCCCAATGTCTGTTGGAAAGCAGACTGAACCAGGCTTTCCACTAGGATTTTGCTTGTACTTAACTATATTCTGCTTCTTTTTATACTAAACTCCCTAGTATTTGCCGATGACAAGCATACCCATAACATGATGCAGTAACCACCATGCTTAAAAATATGAAGAGTGGTACTCAGTGATGTGTTGTGTTGGATTTGCCCCAAACATAACACTTTGTATTCAGGACATAAAGTTAGTTTCTTTGCCACATTTTTTGCAGTTTTACTTAAGTGCCTTATTACAAACAGGATGCATGTTTTGGAATATTTTTCTTCTTCTTAGGTCATTATTGTGGAGTAACTACAAAAAAAAAAAAAATTATGTAACTGTTTTAATGTCACCATTGGCCTCATTGTGAAATCCCTGAGCGGTTTCCTTCCTCTCGGATGGACACCTGTTGCTTTGTAGTGACTGGGAGTATTGATACACCAACCAAAGTGTAATCAATAACTTCACCGTGCTCAAAGGGATATTCAATGTCTGCTATTTATTTATTTTTACCCATCTACCAATCCTCTGTGGTCTTGGTGGTTGAATCTGTTTGAAATGTACTGCTCGTCTGAGGGACCTTATAGATAATTGTATGTTTGGGCTTAAACATAATTCCACTTTGACATTATGGGGTATTGTGGTGTAGGCCAGTGACACAATCTCAATGTAATCCATCTGAAATTCAGTCTGTAACAAAATGTGGAAAAAGTCAAAAGGGTGTGAATACTTTCAGGATCGCGCTGTACACGGTAAGGATCGCACTGTACACGGTAAGGATCGCACTGTACACGGTAAGGATCGCACTGTACACGGTAAGGATCGCACTGTACACGGTAAGGATCGCACTGTACACGGTAAGGATTGCACTGTACACGGTAAGGATCGCACTGTACACGGTAAGGATCGCACTGTACACGGTAAGGATCGCACTGTACACGGTAAGGATCGCACTGTACACGGTAAGGATCACACTGTACACGGTAAGGATCACACGGTACACGGTAAGGATCGCACTGTACACGGTAAGGATCGCACTGTACACGGTAATGATCGCACTGTACACGGTAAGGATCACACTGTACACGGTAAGGATCACACTGTACACGGTAAGGATCACACGGTACACGGTAAGGATCGCACTGTACACGGTAAGGATCGCACTGTACACGGTAAGGATCGCACTGTACACGGTAATGATCGCACTGTACACGGTAAGGATCGCACTGTACACGCTAAAGATCGCACTATACACGGTAAGGATCGCACTGTACACGGTAAGGATCGCACTGTACACGGTAAGGATCGCACTGTACACGGTAAGGATTGCACTGTACACGGTAAAGATCGCACTGTACACGGTAAGGATCGCACTGTACACGGTAAGGATTTAAGAATCAACTGTAATCAGAGGTTCACTCCAAAAACTCTATTCTCCATTCAACTGGATGTGATGTACCTTGTGGAGCTGAGTCAGCAACATTTCATATGGACAACTAGTGCAGAAAACAACACACATTGGTCCTTTGAACAGCATGAGTTAACAGAGCTAAATTTGTCCTGATGTCAGAGGAGAGATCATCATGATTCCTTGTAGAGATATTTCAAAGTGACACCCGTGCCATGAAACCGATCCACCAACATCCCCCCACCCTCCCAACCCCCAGTGCTATTCATAATATACATCACCTCATTAGCCCCTGTTGATGTTGTAAACAACAAGCTGTTGAAAAAGAGAAGGACCAGACGTGTGCTTAAAAGACATGTCATCTGCCCCCACCACACACCACAGATAAAGTACAACGACAGTCTGTACAGTGGCCAATGACAGTGGCTCGTTGAAGACCCCACACCTAATGTCATTGTCATTACCGCAGGCATCACTCACGGATGGCTATCACGAGAGGGACCAATTGGGATTCTGTTGACATCATGTCACCTCATTAATTACCAGTGGAACCCCTCCCGAGCATTCAAGGGCCACCAGAGAGATGAGGTCACGCACGAACAAAAGTTAACTCCAGGGTGGATCTAAATACACTGTCCCAGCTATGTGGTCTCTCTGTACGCAGGCGGGAAAACAAAATATGACATCCCAAATAGTAATGTGACTCAGAGTTTGAGTTGGGTTTCTTTCACTGGCAGTGGGAAGCACTTGGCCTTTACAAGAAGGAAGGGGGTATACAGGAAGGGGGCATACAGGAAGGGGGTATACAGGAAGGGGGTATACAGGAAGGGGTTATACAGGAAGGGGGCATACAGGAAGGGGGCATACAGGAAGGGGGTATACAGGAAGGGGGTAAACAGGTAGGGGGTATACAGGAAGGGGGCATACAGGAAGGGGGCATACAGGAAGGGGGTATACAGGAAGGGGGCATACAGGAAGGGGGCATACAGGAAGGGGGTATACAGGAAGGGGGTATACAGGAAGGGGGTAAACAGGAAGGGGGTATACAGGAAGGGGGCAAACAGGAAGGGGGCATACAGGAAGGGGGCATACAGGAAGGGGGCATACAGGAAGGGGGTATACAGGAAGGGGTTATACAGGAAGGGGGCATACAGGAAGGGGGCATACAGGAAGGGGGTATACAGGAAGGGGGCATACAGGAAGGGGGCATACAGGGAGGGGGCATACAGGAAGGGGTTATACAGGAAGGGGGCATACAGGAAGGGGGTATACAGGAAGGGGGCATACAGGAAGGGGTTATACAGGAAGGGGGCATACAGGAAGGGGGCATACAGGAAGGGGTTATACAGGAAGGGGGCATACAGGAAGGGGTTATACAGGAAGGGGGCATACAGGAAGGGGGTATACAGGAAGGGGGCATACAGGAAGGGGTTATACAGGAAGGGGTATCCTTGTTTCTGGTAACCAACCCACCACTTACGTCGAATGAAGAAGACTAAAAGCCGAAGACGACCTGTAAATGCGACCTGCCATTTGCAGTCTTTCAGCTGACAACGGAGCAATTTGTTGTTGTAGCCGCAGTAACCGTGGAATACAGGGGAGGCTAGAGCAAACGGGAACTGGCTGGCAAAAGAGGAAAATAACATCTGTTTGACATGGCAGTTTGTACGGCTGGTGACTGAGTCTATGACCTGACCAATGGCACGATCCCAGTCCCGTCAGAGGGAAACCCTGAGCGGTGCTCCGGAGCCACAAGACATATTGTTGACCAGGGTGATGTCATGGGCCAGTCTGGGATTACACCCCAACACAGGACAAGACCCAGACAGAACTCAGGAACCGGGGACTGGCCAGCAACCATACATACAGTCAACAATAAGCCTCTCCCAACCCACAACACAACCATGGGTTTCAGTTTCACTCATCTGGTCTCAATGAGAAATATCTCCATTAGTACTAATAAACTCTACAGCCTCACTGCTGTACAGGCATACTGTACCCTGGAGTTTAAGTATGGGCCTTAGTCACAACCATCTGACACAAGAATTCAGAAATAAGGGTTTTTGTAAACAGTGGTTAGTGACAAGAATTCAGAAGTAAATTCTTTCTGTAAACAACACACCTAAAATATGGCTTTTGCGTGTAACGATAGTGCTATACACTCCCAGTGACTTGCTTGCATTTCTGGGATTATCTGTCCAAGCCTGTGTCTAGTGCCAACTCTGTCCAAGCCTGTGTCTAGTGCCAACTCCAAACCTGCGTCTAGTGCTGATTCTGGGATTATCTGTCCAAACCTGCGTCTAGTGCTGATTCTGGGATTATCTGTCCAAACATGCGTCTAGTGCTGATTCTGGGATTATCTGTCCAAACCTGCGTCTAGTTCTGATTCTGAGATTATCTGTCCAAACCTGAGTCTAGTGCTGATTCTGGGATTATCTGTCCAAACCTGCATCTAGTGCTGATTCTGGGATTATCTGTCCAAACCTGCATCTAGTGCTGATTCTGGGATTATCTGTCCAAACCTGTGTCTAGTGCTGATTCTGGGATTATCTGTCCAAACCTGTGTCTAGTGCTGATTCTGGGATTTTCTGTCCAAACCTGCGTCTAGTGCTGATTCTGGGATTATCTGTCCAAACCTGTGTCTAGTGCTGATTCTGGGATTATCTGTCCAAACCTGCATCTAGTGCTGATTCTGGGATTATCTGTCCAAACCTGCATCTAGTGATAATTCTGGGATTATCTGTCCAAACCTGTGTCTAGTGCTGATTCTGGGATTTTCTGTCCAAACCTGTATCTAGTGCTGATTCTGGGATTATCTGTCCAAACCTGTGTCTAGTGCTGACTTTTTGCACTTTCAACATACAGTAAAGATTGTGGTCTGCAGGAAAATTAGTACACTGCTCTTTTCTGCTCTATCCCACCCAACAACTAGATGAAAGGAGCTTCCTGAAACAGAGATGAGAGTTGGGTAATTGTCTGTGCATCATATCCTGTCTGTGGGAGAGTCACACCGCCAGCATTGAGGAGCAGTGACATCAACACACAAATTATGCCAAAACCACAGTTATAATCAGAGCATTAGATATTTTTACACCCAGACAGGTCCCTGTATCATCCTGCTCCTTTCCTGGGGCACAGGAGGTCTGTGTGGAGTGAAACAGGCTCAATTGTTTCGAGCAGGACCTCCCAGGTGTTCACAGAAATTAGACTTCCCTTTGTTTGCATAGCATTCACCCACAGTAGCTAGTAGGCCCCTTGTAAGAGCACACACCTGACACAACATCCCTTCCCTGAAATATATTTGTACATGTTTTATTTAAATAAGTTTATATTCAGTTTTGTACTCATGTTATATTGAAGAGTGGAAAGGGGTCAATTGATCCAACAACAAGTGGCACCAAACCAATCCATGGCATGATCTCCATCAGGAAACGAGTCTTGTTTTTAGACCTGGGGTCTCGTTTATAAACCTTGTGTACGTACAACATTTGCCCCCAAAACATGTGCGGGCCAGTTCTCACGTAAAAGTTGGCATTCATAAAAACCTAAATTTGAGGTGAGAATGTGCCTATCCTCCCTCAAACATCAGACCATGCGTTCGCAGTTTCTAGTGGTTGAAGTACTGCATTGCAAGAAGGCAAAAGTAGAATAGTAGTAGGGTTTATATGATGACACTTTTATTCAAAACCTAAAAACAGGCAGCTAAATATAATGACAAGATGCAATCATTTGCTGTTAGTGAGAATAGTTTTTTTTTTTTTAAATGTATCTTTGCATTCTAAAATAATTAGAAGTATGCATTTATTTCCCATTATTTATTTCTTTTCCATGAACATTGCAGAATAAATTCCCCGCCTTTTCTGACTGTGATGATGTCATAGGCTACTCGTGTCACGAAATAGCCTATAGGCACAACTAGTTAGCACAGGCTACATACCATTCCTCCCATCTCTCATTTAATTGGACCCACTTCACAGTAGTAAACAGATAAGCTATTTTAAGTATTTTTGCTCTATGCGCTCCGAAGCATAGTTTAACAATAGAACAGACGGTTCACCTTTCCCATTGACGTTTGTCATTTACAAACATAATCAATAATACATATAGCATAACCATTGCAGAATAAAATCCTCACCTTTTCTGGCCATGATGAGTTCATATTCCTATACACAACAACCATGCACATCTCTCAGTTAATTGGGCCTATTTGATAGGCTATAATTATTTCGATACAGTACAATTGAAACAAATCTATTTACAGGTCCACAACAATGTTTTTGACTTTCAGAAACAGTCAGATACAGCAAATGTCACAAGAAAACATTCTGCTAACACCTCCAAAGACATTTGATCAAGTTCGCAATTTCCATTTATTTTCGATAACCTAATGCAGGGATCGTCAACTATATTAAAAACGCTGGCCGTTTGTTTCTTGAGCGCCATGTTTAGGGGCAGCCGGTACATAATTACATATCATTTGCAGACTGCAAATTGATCACAAGAATCCCAAAAACGATATAATATTTGACTAAAACATAATAATTTCAAACCTTGCTTACATTTGTCTTTCCATTATGCATGGGAATACTTGAGAACATATGTCCTAAATTAAAATCACTTGGAGCTGATTTCCTGTTTTTAGAGTATTTTATGTCCAACCAAGAAAAAAATAAAATGTTTCTCATAAAACTTGGGGGGGGCAGATAAAACCACCCGCGGGCCACCAGTTGGAGGAACCCTGGCCTAAAACCCTGGCCTAATCTTGGCCTAATTCCAATACATACAAAGTATGAAGCAAATAAGGGCGTTATTGTCCCCATAAAAGGTGGAGTTATAACGCTGGTTCACGTGCACACAGTTTTACGACATGTCCGATTTTCTATGGGAAACAAGCCCCAAGTTTACAAATATTTTTTGGGGCCGTGTGCAGTATGTTCCAAAATGGCGCACGCTGTAATTTAGCTTAAAATGTATGTTTATAAATGAGGGCCCAGAAACAGCTGTTGATTAATATAACATAGTGAATATCCCACTGAACCCAATGAAATCCTTGTTTCCAGGGAAACTAGGAACTGCTGTTCTGGTCGATAGCGGACAAAGGACTGGTACAGTGAAAAGCATTTGTTCAGAAATGCCAGCTGACGCCATTCTTTGTGACCAATATTTCCTACGGTACAGGGTGGAGGTGTATGGGAGCTTTGTCCCCACAGGCCACGTTCTTGACAGGTCAGGGTGGAACAGTCATACCGTCATCTCACACCAGTCGTTCAATCACGCATTTGACACTAGTAGTTGTTGCGATAATACATTCCATGTTAGTTAGATTGTTAATTACATTGCTACACTGAACGGAAATATGAAACGCAACACATAGTGTTGGTCCCATTTTTCATGAGCTGAAATCAAATAAAATAAATCACCAAAATCTTATTTCTCTAAAATGTTGTGCACAAATTTGTTCACATCCCTGTTAGTGAGCATTTCTCCTTCACCAAGATAATCCATCCACCTGACAAGTGTGGCATATCAAGAAGCTGATTAAACAGCATGATCATTACACAGGGGCACCTTGTGCTGGGGACAATAAAAGGCCACTTTAAAATGTGACGTTTTGTCACACAACACAATGCCACAGATGTCTCAAGTTTTTTATATTTTTTTTGTCAGTATAATAAGGAGTGCATTAGTATGTACTTCAGAAATAGAGAAATGTCTATTAAAAGCCATTTGTTTCTGCTGGAACATGAGTAAAGAAGAGCTCTTGGAATTCCCATTAAAGATGCAACAGAGACTTTCCATATCTACACACATAGGGGAGAGAATTCCATGCATTCTGCGATAGAGAGCTGGTTTTCTCAGTCACTTCCTTCATGGCCTGATAACCCAGTGTCACTGTCAAGTTTCTTTAAATAGACACAGGGCCGTTCACACAGCCACAGACTTCTCAGGAACGACACATTTGTATATTGTACAAGTTGTGCGAAAGATTATTTGCATCATTTGTGTTTGGCCAACACGGGATGTCTGTTTTTTCACAAATATCTGTTACATTCCAGACAATATAAAAACGTCCATCATTCATTTAAATTACACTGGTCTCAAAAATGAATAGCATAAAGAAAATGCTAAAGGCTATATTTGAGACTGCAGAGAGAAAACAAACATCCATTTCTGATTTTAAAAGAGAGGCTGTGTCACTCAGGAAAAATGGAAAGTATGCCAGAACTGGGATTAGGTCTTGGCATGAAGTCAATATTCACAGTGCAGTGACTACAACAGGGTGGAGTGACTACAACAGGGTGTAGTGACTACAACAGGGTGGAGTGACTACAACAGGGTGGAGTGACTACAACAGGGTGGAGTGACTACAACAGGGTGTAGTGGCTACAACATCTACAGTAGGGTTTGTGTCAATTCAGAAAGTGACTTGAAATTCATGAATTGAAAATTAGATTATGACTTTAGTGGTTAGAAGGTGTAACATCTGTTTGGACACATCACATGCAGTGTGTTGATCTCAAACATGGTTTGTGTGCTACGTTAGGTAACTCTGTACTTCTCGCAGGAAATTAAGGAGATTAGATGTACCGATGATTACAACAAGCCCTAAAAGCCATGTTTCCATATTGACACAAGCCACAAAGTGATCATATAAAAGGAACAGCATATCCTGTACAGTGCATTCGTTGGTACATGTTGTGTATGTTGACAGCATATCCTGTACAGTGCATTCGTTGGTACATGTTGTGTACGTTGACAGCATATCCTGGACAGTGCATTCGTTGGTATATGTTGTGTACGTTGACAGCATATCCTGTACAGTGCATTCGTTGGTATATGTTGTGTATGTTGACAGCATATCCTGGACAGTGCATTCGTTGGTACATGTTGTGTACGTTGACAGCATATCCTGGACAGTGCATTCGGAAAAGTATTCAGACCCCTTGACTTTTAACACATTTTGTTACGTTACAGCGTATGGGGCGGCAGGTAGCCTAGTGGCTAGTGCATTGGACTTGTAACCGAAAGGTTGCAAGATCAAATCCCCGAGCTGACAAGGTGAAAATCTGTCGTTCTGCCCCTGTAACCCACTGTTTCTAGGCCGTCACTGAAAATAAGAATTTATTCTTAACTGACTCGCCTAGTTAAATAAAATAAAACAGCCTTATTCTAAAATGGATTCAATTGTTTTTTTTCCCTGCCATCAATCTACACACAATTCCCCATAATGACAAAGCAAAAACAGGTTTTTAGAAAATTTTGCAAATGTATTAAAAATAAGAAATGAAATATCACATTTCCATAAGTATTCAGACCCCTTACTCAGTACTTTGTTGAAGCACCTTTGGCAGCAATTACAGCCTCGAGTCTTCTTGGGTATGACACTACAAGCTTGGTACACCTGTATTGGGGGAGTTTCTCCCATTCTTCTCTGCAGATCCTCTCAAGCCCTGTCAGGTTGGATGGGGAGCGTCGCTGCACAGCTCTCCAGGGATGTTAGATCGGGTTCAAGTCCGGTCTCTGGCTGGGCCACTCAAGGACATTCAGAGTCTTGGCTGTGTGCTTAGGGTCGTTGTCCTGTTGGAAGGTGAACCTTCGCCCCAGTCTGAGGTCCAGAGCTCTCTGGAGTGTATTTTCATTAAGGATCTCTCTGTACTTTGCTCCATTCATCTTTTCCTTCGATCCCGACTAGTCTCCCAGTCCCTGCCGCTGAGAAACATCCCCACAGCATGATGCCGCCACCACCATGCTTCACCGTAGGGATGGTGCCAGGGTTCCTCCAGATGTGACGCTTTGCATTCAGGCCAAAGAGTTCAATATTGGTTTCCTACGGACCAGATAATCTTATTTCTCATGGTCTGAGAGTCCTTTAGGTGCCTTTTTGCAAACTCAAAGCGGGCTGTCTTGTGCCTTTTATGGAGGAGTGGATTCGGTCTGGCCACTCTACCATAAATGCCTGATTGGTGGAGTGCTGCAGAGATGGTTCTGGAAGGTTCTGCCATCTCCACAGATGAACTCTGGAGCTCTGTCAGAGTGACCATCGGGTTCTTGGTCACCTCCCTGACCAAGGCCCTTCTCCCCTGATTGCTCAGTTTGGCTGGGCGGCCAGCTCTAGGAAGAGTGTTGGTGGTTCCAAACTTCTTACATTAAAGCATTATGAGGCCACTGTGTTCTTGGGGACCTTCAATGCTGCAGACCAGATGTTTTGGTACCCTTCCCCAGATCTGTGCCTCGACACAATTCCTTAGACCTCATAGCTTGGTATTTGCTCTGACATGCACTGTCAACCGTGGAACCTTATATATAGACAGGTCTGTGCCTTTCTAAATCATGTTCAATCAATTGAATTTACAACAGGTGGACTCCAATCAAGTTGAAGAAACATCTCAAGGATGATCAATGGAAACAGGATGCAGCTGAGCTCAATTTCAAGTCTAATAGCAAAGGGTCTGAATACTTATGTAAGGTGCAAAAATGTAAAACAAAAACTGTTTTCGCTTTGTCAATATGGGGTATTGTGTGTAGATAGATTCTTTGTTTTTTTTTAAATCCATTTAGAATACGACTGTAATGTAACAAAATGTGGAAAAAGTCAAGGGATCTGAATACTTTACAAATGCACTGTATAAAAGGTGCTGTAAAACTTAGATTTAGAGAGGTGTTCGCCTGAGCAATATTCTCATTACCAACACAACTCAGAACCCTACAAAGCTAAGTGGGAGAGATATCAAGGATTGAATCTTCATAATATTTAACAGTGTATGGATCTATGTGCACTCGTATCTGTGCCAATATTACTGGGCACCTCAAGTTCCTTAATTATCTCATTCACCGTCCTATGTTTGTCAGTCAGCTGTGTGTTGATATCTTCTTTAGACTGCAAGATGAACCTGAGAGAGAGGAGAGGGAAAGATGAGAGAGGAGAGGGAAAGAGGAGAGAGGGAAAGAGGGGAAAGGGAGAGGGAAAGAGGAGAGATGGAAAGATGAGAGAGGAGAGTGAAAGAGGAGAGAGGAGAGGGAAAGAGGAGAGATGGAAAGATGAGAGAGGAGAGGGAAAGAGGAGAGAGGAGAGGGAAAGAGGAGAGAGGGAAAGATGAGAGAGGAGAGGGAAAGAGGAGAGAGGAGAGGGAAAGAGGAGAGGGAAAGAGGAGAGAGGAGAGGGAAAGAGGAGAGAGGAGAGGGAAAGAGGGGAAAGGTAGAGGGAAAGAGGAGAGGGAAAGAGGGGAAAGGGAGAGGGAAAGAGGAGAGATGAGAGGAGAGGGGAGAGAAAGAGGAGAAAGGGAGAGGGAAAGAGGAGAGAGGAAAAGAGAGGAGAGGGGAGAGAAAGAGGAGAGAGGGAAAGAGGAGAGAGGGAAATATGGGAAAGAGAGAGGGAAAGAGGGGAAAGGGAGAGGGAAAGTGGAGAGATGAGAGGAAAAGTGAGGAGAGGGGAGAGAAAGAGGAGAGAGGGAGAGGGAAAGAGGAGAGAGGAAAAGAGAGGAGAGGGGAGAGAAAGAGGAGAGAGGGAGAGGGAAAGAAGAGAGAGGGAAAGAGGAGAGAGGGAGAGGGAAAGAAGAGAGAGGGAAAGATGAGAGAGGGAAAGAAGAGAGAGGGAAAGAGGAGAGAGGGAGAGGGAAAGAGGAGAGAGGGAAAGGGAGAGGGAAAGAGGAGAGATGAGAGGAAAAGAGAGGAGAGGGGAGAGAAAGAGGAGAGGGGGAGAGGGAAAGAAGAGAGAGGGAGAGGGAAAGAGGAGAGAGGGAGAGGGAAAGAGGAGAGGGGGAGGGGAAAATAAAATTGAGAGAAGAGGGAAAAAGAGGAGGAGAGGGAGGGGGAAAGAGGAGAGAGGAGAGGGAAAAAGGAGAGGGAAAGCGTGAAATCAGGGTGTGAGGGGAGAAGACTTCACAAGAAGTCACATTTAAAAAACAGTAAAACAATGTTACAATAAAACATTGTAAACCAAACGATAACCCTTGCCATGCTAGCAAAAGGCATTAATAAGAGTATTGAATTCCAGTTCAATTTGGGCACGATGTAGCCCAATGATAAACTGAGGTGTTCTTGTATAACAGTACACTAACTGTGCAAGACTCAACAAAGGACATTGTCTAAGTAGGGGGAATTGAGACAAATTGAAGGATACAGACATTTATCCACACACACACACACACACACACACACACACACACACACACACACACACACACACACACACACACACACACAGAGGAAGTGAAAGGGAATGAGGGTTCAAATTAAATCAAGTTTTATTTGTCACATGCGCCGAATACAACTAGTGTAGACTTTACAGTGAAATGCTGAATACAACTAGTGTAGACTTTACAGTGAAATGCTGAATACAACTAGTGTAGACTTTACAGTGAAATGCTGAATACAACTAGTGTAGACTTTACAGTGAAATGCTGAATACAACTAGTGTAGACTTTACAGTGAAATGCTGAATACAACTAGTGTAGACTTTACAGTGAAATGCTGAATACAACTAGTGTAGACTTTACAGTGAAATGCTGAATACAACTAGTGTAGACTTTACAGTGAAATACTGAATACAACTAGTGTAGACTTTACAGTGAAATGCTGAATACAACTAGTGAAGACTTTACAGTGAAATGCTGAATACAACTAGTGTAGACTTTACAGTGAAATACTGAATACAACTAGTGTAGACTTTACAGTGAAATGCTGAATACAACTAGTGAAGACTTTACAGTGAAATGCTGAATACAACTAGTGTAGACTTTACAGTGAAATGCTGAATACAACTAGTGTAGACTTTACAGTGAAATGCTGAATACAACTAGTGTAGACTTTACAGTGAAATGCTGAATACAACTAGTGTAGACTTTACAGTGAAATGCTGAATACAACTAGTGTAGACTTTAAATTGAAATGCTGAATACAACTAGTGTAGACTTTACAGTGAAATGCTGAATACAACTAGTGTAGACTTTACAGTGAAATGCTGAAGCCCTTAACCAACAATGCTTTCAGACGTTTTAAGAAAAATAAGTCTTAAATAAAAAATAGATAAGTACATTTTTTTAAATAAAGGTAATAAATAATTTTAAACAGCAGCAGTAAAATGGCAATAGCAAGGCTATATACAGGGGGTACCGGTACAGAGTCAATGTGGAGGCTATATACAGGGGGTACCGGTACAGAGTCAATGTGGAGGCTATATACAGGGGGTACCGGTACAGAGTCAATGTGGAGACTATATACAGGGGGTACCGGTACAGAGTCAATGTGGAGGCTATATACAGGGGGTACCGGTACAGAGTCAATGTGGAGGCTATATACAGGGGGTACCGGTACAGAGTCAATGTGTGGGGGCACCGGTTAGTCGAGGTACTTGAGGTAATATGTACGTAGGTAGAGTTTAAGTGACTATGCATAGATAATAAACAGAGTGTAGCAACAGCGTAAAAAGAGGCCCGGAGGGTGACTGATTGATGTCATGAGGGTGGTGGGAATTTAATTCCGATCTTACTACATCCGGTCTCTACGTGTCATGGGTTTCCCCTTACAACCAGGCTTATGTTTCGAAATTGTGATGTGATACTTGCTCTCCCATCTTTGGACAGGATGAGATTACATTTAGGTCAGCATAATTGTGCTACTGAAGAGCATAAGTGACAGCAACACAAACAGGTTACTTCATGGGAAGTGTGTTTTCTTGGTGAATAAATACAGTAATCAGACCAGAGACTGTTACTCACACTTGATTTCTGCACGTGTTTCTTCATGCCAGTGAGATGGTCGATCTGAAGATCTGCCAGTTTCACCTTTTGTTGTGTGCCATTCTTTTTTCTTCTTCGATTGCAGCTCTGCAAAGGCCTACATGAACAAATAGGACAACGTTGTGTCAACATCAGACCTGAGTTCACATACTATTTTTATTTTTTTATTATTTTATTTAGCTAGGCGAGTCAGTTAAGAACAAATTCTTATTTTACATTGATGGCCTTTTTGAAGTTGGTGGGGGTTGACAATTTTGGGACTTTTCTATTGCAACAGGCAAGCTAAAGTTTTTCACAGCTAAAGTAAGTATTTGAAATGATTGCAAATAGTGAACCGTCCAGAGTAGTGATGCTGGACTAGTGATGCTGGACGGGCGGGCAGGTGCGGGCAGTGATCGGTTGAATAGCATGCATTTAGTTTTACTTGCGTTTAAGAGCAGTTGGAGGCCACGGAAGGAGAGTTGTAATGGCATTGAAGCTCGTCTGGAGGTTAGTTAACACAGTGTCCAAAGAGGGGCCAGAGGTGTACAGAATGGGGTCGTCTGCGTAGAGGTGGATCAGAGACTCACCTGCAGCAAGAGCAACATCATTGATATTATACAGAGAAGAGAGTCAGCCCAAGGATTGAACCCTGTGGCACCCCCATAGAGACTGCCAGAGGTCCGGACAACAGGCCCCCCGATTTGACACACTGAACTCTGTCTGAGAAGTAGTTGGTAAACCAGGCGAGGCATTCATTTGAGAAACCAAAGCTGTTGAGTCTGCTAATAAGAATGTGGTGATTGACAGAGTCGAAAGCCTTGGCCAGGTCGGTGAATACGGCTGCACAGTAATGTCTCTTATCGATGGCAGTTATGATAGCGTTTAGGCCCTTGAGCGTGGCTGAGGTGCACCCGTGACCAGCTCAGAAACCAGATTGCATTGCGGAGAAGGTACGGTGGGATTCGAAATGGTCGGTGATCTGTTTGTTAACTTGGCTTTCAAAGACCTTAGAAAGACAGGGTATGATAGATATAGGTCTGGAGCAGTTTGGGTCTAGAGTGTCCCCCCCTTTGAAGAGGGGGATGACCGCGGCAGCTTTCCAATCTTTGGGAATCTCAGACGATACGGAAGAGAGGTTGAACAGGCTAGTAATAGGGGTTGCAACAATTTTGGCAGATAATTTTAGAAAGAGAGGGACCAGATTGTCTAGCCCGGCTGATTTGAAGGGGTCCAGATTTTGCCGCTCTTTCAGAACATCAGCTATCTGGATTTGGGTAAAGGAGAAATGGTGGGGGCTTTGGCGGGTTGCTGTGTAGGGTGCAGGGCAGTTATCGGTGGTGACTGTTTCCTAGCCTCAGAGCAGTGGGCAGCTGGGAGGAGGTGCTCTTATTCTCCACGGACTTTACAGTGTCCCAGAACTTTTTTGAGTTAGTACTACAGGATGTAAATTTCTGTTTGAAAAAGCTAGCCTTAGCTTTCCTAACTGCCTGTGTATATTTGTTCCTAACTTCCCTGAAAAGTTGCATATCATGGGGGCTTTTCGATGCTAATGCAGAACGCCACAGGATGTTTTTGTGCTGGTCATGGGCAGACAGGTCTGGAGTGAACCAAGGACTATATATATTCCTAGTTCTACATTTTTTGAATGGGGCATGCTCTTGATTGAAAACAGCAGAGGTGTATTTGGAGGGCGAGTTAGTTAAGATGACATCAATGAGGGTGCCCGTGTTTACAGATTTGGAGTTGTACCTGGTTGGTTCAATGATCATTTGTGTGAGATTGAGGGCATCAAGCTTGGATTGTAGGATGGCCGGGGTGTTAAGCATGTCCCAGTTTAGGCGTATTAATGCATACTTTTACATGTGTGAAATAGGACAAACATAAGCACCAGCCAAATTATTAGGGAATAGGGAAGCTGGTCATTCCACTGACATCTTTGACTTTGTTTAGCAATCAGCTATCCCCTATACCTATAGTATTTGAACTACAGATGGTCACTGTAGAATGTGTTTACCAAGCCTGATTATTTGACCCTGCTGGTCATTTATGAACATTTGAACATCTTGGCCCATGTTCTGTTATAATCTCCACCCGGCACAGCCAGAAGAGGACTGGCCACCCCTACATAGCCTGGTTCCTCTCTAGGTTTCTTTCCTAGGTTTTGGCCTTTCTA
The DNA here is from genome assembly GCF_013265735.2 of Oncorhynchus mykiss. Classification (NCBI taxonomy): domain Eukaryota; kingdom Metazoa; phylum Chordata; class Actinopteri; order Salmoniformes; family Salmonidae; genus Oncorhynchus; species Oncorhynchus mykiss. The sequence continues at coordinate 9,303,805 of NC_048574.1, read as the reverse complement.
TGGAGTTTTTCCTTAGCCACCGTGCTTCTACACCTGCATTGCTTGCTGTTTGGGGTTTTAGGCTGGGTTTCTGTACAGCACTTTGAGATATCAGCTGATGTACGAAGGGCTATATAAATACATTTGATTTGATTTGATTTGTGATACCGTACCTAAATGGAGAGATTTGTTTTACCACTGCAGGAAGTGCTTCCTCGGGGGTTTACTGACCGTCAACCGAAATGGCGCCAGTGGTTAAACCACACAAACTCTCTATTATCATAGCACACAATGTTCCCAGAGTATCTCCAGTGACTGGTAAACATGATCGGAACAGAAAGAGTGTAGGTAAAAACAGTGTTTTGCAAACCCCATATAACTTCATCATCAGTAAGGAAAATAAAACAAGGAATTACAAGAATGAGAACTACCTGTAAATTTGACTGTGAAAAGCTGTGTTTTATTTTTGCCATTTTCATTCTGAAAACATTTCTCAAGTTGATGTTTCATCAAATTGCAGTTTACATCAAACTCTTGTCCTTATTCCTCTATTTTTTTTTTTTTTAACAAAACGTTTCATTTCTAGCATCATTGATGGTTCAAGCCTCACTCTATCAATCAGTGAAATAGAAGCAAGTACATAATGAATGATCTTTCACCTTCAGAATTTCTTCTGCGTTTCTGTTTTTATTTTTTTATAGGTTTATTATTTTTGGTATAACCAAATGTTAGATCAAAACATGAGCAGCATGTTGTTTTACACTATAAATACATATTAACATACATTTGACAGAATACAGAAGCATACAAACAAACTGCCAGTGCACTCTGAACATAAAAAAGCAAGTACAAATCTGAATAAGTACCACTTACGTATTAAATAAATACATTATTTAAAGGACTGATTGATACAATACACCAATACTACAATGAGAAATTCTGGTAAAAACCACATAGAAAGATTGAATGGAACATAGGCACTTTGCACCCTTTTCTACAAATAATGAAACATTTTAGATGGAGAAGGAAAACTCCACACAGCTGAGAGCCCACAATAAATTCCCTATTGTCATACTGTACGTCAGATAGCTTGAGGGATGAGCGTCACGTTGGTAGTGACACCAACTGACAACAATCTAAATTCCCTAAATTCTCTCCACGGTCTGTTTTAATTCCTCCGTGTCATGTAAAATGACTTCAGTCAAGTTAGTGTGCCCCAATTAGTTAATGGAGATTTCTGTTCCAATTGGGAAATGGCCCACGCATACAATCATGGTTCCGGACTGTCTTTCAGGAGGTCTGTCAGACCATGCCGGGCAGGTTTCCTACGTGGTAAACATAATCCATCTCCCCCCTACATCGCCACAGGTTCCTCTTGGGGATGAACTTTATCTTAAAATGAACTGAGGTAGAATTGTCATCCTCCTAGCTGGAATAGAGCACATGGAGAAACAATAAGCAACCACCTATTTACTTCACTTTATGACAATGCCTCAGACAACAAACAAAAAAAACAGTACGGGGTCATGAATCATTATGCAATAGAAAGACACTCACTCTGTCACTAAATTCTCAAGGATATGCGACCGCCTCAAGCTTGACCTTCTCCTCATTTTCAAGGTTGTATTGACCTTGCTTATGATACCTGATATGACAAAGGAGAAAAACAATACGTGTTATTTGTGGACAGGACAGAGGCAAGTTGGTGATCCTGAAACATCTCAAACCTTTCCAAAAGACAGAAAAACAAGCTCTGAGGCACACTGACCTGATGGCCATTAATATGGCGATGACTGTCAGACACAGAAAGGACACAACCACTGCCACCACAGCCAGTGCTATTGTCCTGTTGTAGCCTTCTGCTTCCTTTGTCACTGGCAGGGTGAAAAGGTGACACCGCTCACCAGAGTATCCAAGCAAACATCTACAAAGAAATACAGTAAACAGTGACTTGAGTTTGGAGACACACACACACACACACACACAGACAAATACACACACACACACACACATACATACATACATACATACATACACACACACACACACACACACACACACACACACACACACACATATACACACACACACACACACATATACACACACACACACACATATACACACACACACACACACACGATAAGTGTCTAACACAATACGGATATGGTGCTGAATGAGAGGACGGGGCTCACATGCAGGATGGCTCTCGTAGTTCTCTCAGGTATTGGCAGACCCCATGAATGCAGTAGTCTTTATACTTCCTCAGACAGGGGTTCCTCTTCTTACCCTTTCCTTTTCTCTTGCCCTCCCTTGTCCTGACTGTGTAAGGAGCCACGGGCAGATCTTTCGGCTTGGTGGAAAATGCCACTGGAGATGAGAGGAAGATCGGAACAATACATTTATTAACAACAAATAATTGGGATTCAGAGATATAAGATCCATATACATTGTATAAATAGGTTCCTTATTAAACATTCCATATGCAAAACGTGAATCTTTGAAAACGTTCTAGACTGGAGGGGCTGATGAATAAACTACTGGTAAACTACTGTACCTTTTGGAAACTGCATTTCATAATCCCCAGACAGATAGTCCTCATCACCATGTTCATAATAGTATTCCTCCTCGTCATATTCTAGCTGGTTGTCTCTTATTTCCTTATCATTGTGGAGGAGACTGACCACAGCTAATTGGACAGGAGACTTATCCCCGTGCCTGTCAATGGTATTGGCAGAGTTACCACTTGATATCCTGAAAGACACTGGAGACACACATAGGAAACTTTATTTACGTGAGATTGAATGCAGCCACACAAAGTAGGACAATTCCTCCCGAGCGATAGCAAGAGAGAGAGAGAGAGGAAACACGCTCCGACTACAGTTCATTGACACTTTAAATAGTTTGACATATTAGGCTATACATCTTAAAACATGCTATAAATGTTAATATATTGCATATAGCCTACTATTATATATTCCTAAAGATGTTATTCTATACATTGTTAGAGCGGCTGGGCGAGCCTATATAATATACCCCTATAAACAAATCGCTGCAACATTGTCACGATTTGGTTTTAAGTGCAGACCAGTCATTGGTCCCGACTCACTCACCTGATCCATAAACTATAAAGATTGCAAATCTGAGATAAATATTCATCGCTGTTTTTCTTTTGAGTTGGCGAAAATACACTCAGAACGAGGCGTAAATCCTTTTGATGTAAATTCCACGGTACGATCTATTCCGAGTTAAACGTGTCCAGTAAGCTAAAGGTGTCGCTGCTTCTCTGCTTGTGACCTCTGTATCCCAGTCTACTGCCTTGGGCGCACAGTTGGAAAAGAACTGTTTCCTACTGGTGCAATTATGTATGTTGCCTCCCAATGATTCATGGCCACACCTTTCAATAGAGGCAGAACCTATACTGTAGTGTGAATTTCATGGCAGATAATATATTGGCTATGCCTCGTATTCAATGAGAGGACATCCTAATGTCATTATTTTTGACATTCCGTAGCCTCCAGTGTGATGATCAATCCAGCAGCAAGCCAGGGACGACGGCAGGTTATATACACCCTGATATCCAATTGTACCTGCCTATCCTCTAATAAAAGGAAGCCTTCAGTGTATACCTACCTACCTATTCATGCACGTGCTAGAACATGTCAGTTTTTTAGACTTTCAATTTACAAATCTCAAGCGATCACTATAATTATTTTATTATAAAAACCTTTGATTTGTCCGAGAATGTAAGTTGATAGAATATGTCAAATAAATAAAAACGGACGGTATTTAGCCTAACGCGCGCATATGGACAGGCACGTTGTCGACCAGTACCGGTGCGCCTAATGTAGGTTAGGGGGCTATTACCAGAAGTGTGCGGCGAAGAAGAAAGAGGTATTTTGCCTCGCACAATTGGCCCAGCGTAGTCCGGGTTACGACGTCATTGTACATTTATATTTTTTATTTTACCTTTATTTCACCAGGTAGGCTAGTTGAGAACAAGGTCTCTTTTACAATTGCGACCTGGCCAAGATAAAGCAAAGCAGTGCGACACATAGAACACTGAGTTACACATGGAATAAACAAAACATACAGTCAATAATACAGTACAAAAACAAGGCTATATACGATGTGAGCAAATGAGGTGAAATAAGGGAGGTAAAGGCAATAAAAAGGCCACGGTGGCAAAGTAAATATAATATAGCAATTATAAACACTGGAATTGTAGATTTGCAGTAGGTGAATGTGCAAAGTAGAAATACTGGGGTGTGAGCTGTATAATAAATAAATACAGTAGGGGTTGAGGTCATTCTTGGGTTATGTACAGGTGCAGTGATCTGTGAGCTGCTCTGACAGCTGGTGCTTAAAGCTGGTGAGGGAGATAAGTGTGTCCAGTTTGAGAGATTTTTGCAGTTCGTTCCAGTCATTGGAACTGGAAGGACAGGCGGCCAAAGGAGGTATTGGTCCTGGGGGTGACCAGTGTAATACACCTGCTGGAGCATGTGCCGCTATGGTGACCAGCGAGCCGAGATAAGGCAGGGCTTTACGTAGCAGAGTCTTGTAGTTAACCTGTAGCTAGTGGGTTTGGCGACGAGTATGAAGCGAGGGCCAGCCAAGGAGAGCGTACAAGTCGCTGTGGTGGGTAGGGTATGGGGCTTTGGTGACAAAACGGATGGCACTGTGATAAACTGCATCCAGTTTGTTGAGTAGAGTGTTGGAGGCTATTTTGTAAATAAGAATGTGGCTGACTTGCCTAGTTAAGAATTATTATTATTTTTAAACAAAGCACAAGTATTCACTAAATAGGTCAACAGCGCCACCAAGTGTTAGAATGGGGTAGTAGGAACTAACAGAATGTCAATGAGCATTCTTCTTATACCAGGAATAGCCTTTAGTTGTCTGGGAAACAGGCTTGTGGTGAATGCCCCAAAATATATGGCTTTAAAAAGGAATGACAAGAGAAAATATGTTAACAAGTTTATTAACGATGCCCAATAGAATCAAAACCAAGACAGTGAGAGGGGATGAGACAACTATGACAAGGTTTAAAACATTTAGCAGTTGAGTCAACCAAAAAGAATATCCTGTTTAAAAAAAAAAAAAAAAGCTATTTCAACATGCTCTTTAACATTATAAAAATCCCTCCGGCTCAAAGCAAGTTTATAGGAACTATGAAAAAGGATCTGAAAATGTTTCTTGGAGGAGCAGTCATGATTACCATATTTACAAAAGCACACGTTGCTTCACACACAATCCAGTCATTCAGGCTTTAACTACAGGTATAACTAGGGCGGAACCGAAATCCATCAGCCCATGAGGTCTCAGATTCACAATACAAAAACAAAAGAAAACATATTATACTGACTCCAGTGAGTTAAGGTTAAGAAAGGCTTGGATAAAAACATGCCCTCCCCTCATCTTTCATACATTAGAGTTGAGCCACTGTACAGAATCTGTAACACTCGCAAAAAACAAAACATGACATACTTTGCCAACAGCGAAGAACCTAGTTTTCCAGCTGCCCGCCCCCTCCCGGAACCCCTACATGCCCCATCCCGCTCCGATGCCGCCATTCATGCCCACGGAGCCACGGCTGCTGCCATAGTAACTGTTGCTCATCCCGCTCTGATTACCTAACAGGAAATAGAAATAGCAGCATTATTACCGACGCAGACTTACCTTCTCCAATACAAACTACGCAAAAATATACATAAAGTGGATACTCAAGACCTCCCGGGTGGCGCAGTGGTTAAGGGCGCTGTACTGCAGCGCCAGCTGTGCCACCAGAGACTCTGGGTTCGCGCCCAGGCTCTGTCGTAACCGGCCGCGACCGGGAGGTCCGTGGGACTACGCACAATTGGCCTAGCGTCGTCCGGGTTAGTCCGGTCTCATCGCGCACCAGCGACTCCTGTGGCGGGCTGGGCGCAGTGCGCGCTAACCAAGGTTGCCAGGTCTCCTCCGACACATTGGTGCGGCTGGCTTTCGGGTTGGATGCACGCTGTGTTAAGAAGCACTTGGTTGGGTTGTGTATCGGAGGACGCATGACTTTCAACCTTCGCGATGAGACAAGATAGTAGCTACTAAACAATTGGATACCACGAAATTGGGGAGAAAAAAAAAGGTTAAATTAAATTTAAATTAAAGTTAAATTAAAATTAAAGAAAGGATGAGCAACGGCAAAATGTCAACAAAATTGTCATTTTTTTGGAGACATGTTAAAATAGTGTAGCTAAAAGTTAGCTAATAGTTTAACTAAAACATTTTAGCTGGCTAGCTAATCATCTTAGGGGGCAAACAATTCCGTTATTTACCATTCATTTTTGGGATTGGGGTACACAAAAAAAAAATGTGCTAGTTACCTAATGATATTATTTTACGATAAATTGTATTGACAATATTGCAATATTATTTTTGCGCTATTTGGCTGTACCTGCACCAACACTCCAGTATTTTTTCCTTCTGTAGCTTGTTCTCCAAAAAGATCCATCTCCATCTTTTTAAATAGGGAGCCAATATGTTTTCAGCACATTTATTACAATGACCGATCAAAACAATCATGGCTTTTCCATCCCCCTGCAGCAGACATATGATGAGCAATGGCCCGACCGCGATGTAAAAATCACCGTATGGAATCACAATACATATAGAATCACGAGAATCTCAATGCATATCGTATCGTGAGGTCCGTTGGCAATTCCAAACCCTAGTTCAAATTTGCCACAACAACTCTCTTTGCTAGTAAACGGGACGCTGTCTCCACAATGGCAATGTGTCTCCAGCAATGTAAATAACTTTGACATCTCCACTTTCCAAGCATATATGACCTCATGTAATATTTTGATTAGTGATGCAAATCGTGAACAATATAGGGCCATGTAAACTATATGTAGAGGTTAGGAATTTTTCTTATCTGACATGGTAAGTAAAAGTAAATTTAAGAAAGAAACTGGCTTAATGTTAGTAACAACTCTCCTGTGACAGGCAGCAGAGAGCTGACACTTACTGTAATCATTGTACCCCCCCATGCCGGACTGGCTGCTGTAACCACCTGTATAACCAGTACTCATCTGTTGGCTTCCTCCATAGGAAGATTGGTTGGCTGTGGAAAATAGAACTCTGTCAAATAAAATACCGTACAACAATATGGTGCATGTCCCAATTAAAGACAAACTGATTCTGCACACAGAACTACACCCGTTGGCCCAGAATATACTTTTATGCCTTCATCTACTTCCCATAAAAACTCACCCATAGCCCCCATCATCTGTCCACCATAGCCACCATTGCTGCCCCCTGCTGTCGAGTTGAGGAACAACTCAACATAACGGTGCTCTGAGGAAGAGAGGGCAGTGTGAAACAAGGCAAACATCCTGATTGGATTTAAAAAAATAAAAAAAATTTTAAAAGACAGAATGTTTAGGATGCAACTACCCAGACAGGAGCAGTGATGATGACCCACACACAGCACATTAAATTACTGCAGACTCACGCATGTTGGCTTTATCCTTGGACATGGCGGCCACAGCGTCCTCATGCGTCGCAAACTCCACGTCGGCCTCTCCAGTCACCCTCCCGTCTGGCCCGACCTCGATGTGCACACGCACTGGGTTCAGCGGAGAGAAAAACTACACGGGAGCGGGGGGGGGGGGGGGTGGCAACAATTAGCATTACAAGTCAGTGACTTGAGTGTGTATATAACGTAACTAGTTCTGGTACTCACACTGTAGATGTCAGTCTCTGTTGCCCGGTAAGGAAGACCTCTCATGTGCACGCAGTGTCCGGTCGTACTCTGAAAACTTGAACCACTGTCACCATAACGATCTGAACCTATAGACGTGCACAGAGTTAGAAAGTTTATGATTAGTCCCACCCACGAATACAGTAGAAATATACGGAACTCCGGTACGCATTCTAACACCCAAAAACACGTTTGGTTTTCCCATGCCGATGTGTCCCATCATCACCATCCACCGGTGATCTCCAAAGACAGAGCAGAAACGTGAAGAGAGAAAAAGAAGAAGAAGAGGGATGGCAGGGAACTGAACTATAATCTCACCAGCCTCACCTCCACCGTAGCCCCCACGACGCATCCTGTCGAAAGAGCCTCCTCGGCTCATGCCGTTGTAGCCACGGCCGCCTCCACCACCGGGCCGGTCGTAGGGGCCTGGTCTCTGCATGCCGCCCATGGTTTTGCGTGGGGGCTCGTAGTTCGTCCGCACCTCTGCATTGCTGCTCTTGAATATCTCAATATACCTAAAAAGGCACACAGACGAGCATTAGGCCACAGTGCTAGTACCAAATTGTTTAACGACTATTGAGGAGAATACTGTACACGAGCAAAACAAAAATCGGGTAGCACTAAGGACATAGGAATGTAGCATTTGCATCCTGTTACTCACATCCATGCATGTCAATCATAATATCGATAAGAGAAGTAATGTCTCAAATTAGTTTCTCTTGTTAGGGTTAGTGACATACAGCCACTGAATGCTACAGCTATTTTCCTGTTGATGTTTTAATAAACTATCACTGAGAAATCCAGAAAATGTAAAAAACCTTTTCTTATGGTTACTCAATAGAACCATAGAGAAGTACACTGTCAGTGTTGCCATTATGCAATTAAGAAATAAATGCCATTATTGACCCCCAGAAAATCAAAGCTTTCCTTGTGACTGCAGGATCCATGGCCCAAGGAAGACTGGGTCTCAGTTACATCTGTATGCCATGAGGGCCTGTGGATTAGTGCAGAGTGAAAACTGGTACCATCTTGGGCAAAAACACCATGGTGTCAAGGTGCCATTTTTAGAGAAGACATTTAAATTAAATTCTAAATTAACTAGATTTGGGGAGAGGTAAATGAAAAGCATTTGATTTGTTTCTGGCCCAGTTTAGTGATATATATTCTGAATTCTCCATTTACAGTACAAAAGGTGTTTCCTGACACCTTTGAGTGGAAGTCAATCGAAAACCCAAGCCCAGGACAATCACTCAGCACTAAAGTGTGTTTTGGCCCAAAAATACGAGGTGCGTCTCTGAATTCGAAGAGACTATGGGGGGGGGGGGGCGATGATCTGAAATGGATACATGTATGAATAGTCCTTGTAGCATGTGCAGGTTCTTGGCATGTGTCATTACCACAGGAGACGATTGTGGTAACAGGTGAATACCATAAGAAAAGCAGCTTAGCCAGCCAACCATCCATCCCCACCTGTGCCCTATTCTTTCCTTGTGTTTCTTTAGAGCCTTTTCAGCTATATCCTGTGAAGCAAACTGCACGAAGGCCTCCCCCGTACTCCTCCCCTGGAAGTCCATCGGCAATGTTATCCCATTTGGCACGATTTCCAACCCTTCAACCCAAGGACAGATAACCCCAGCAGGGTGGGGGGGGGACATATTAAATCACATGCCCATTCACAGAGTTGTTGCTCTTTTTCTTAAAAAAAATAACAAAATGAAAAAAGAAAGAAAACAACCACATCAGACATGAGAACCCCTATGGAAAAAGAAGAACCGTATGAACAGCGTGCCAGGTGACTGTCAGCATTTGGATAATTCATTTACTTACTGTATTTTCTACTTAATTTTGGGAACATAAAACAAAATAAAGAGGGAGCCATAGAATAGCAGGGAGAAATGAAGTTAGTGCTTGTTTGCACCAATTAATAAAAAGTGGTGCTGTTGTTGCGTGGACGACTAATGTAAGATTCACCCAAAACAGAAGTATCCATCTAGGCTCGAATTAAGTCTCAGGTCTGATGGGACTATCATAGTGATGACATTTAATTGGGATCTGATCTCCGTGATATGACAAGAGGCCATTAAGATAAGAATTTTTCTTCAGCCAAGTCTAGAACTACAGGCAGTGTATTTTCAAAGCTATGTTGATATCAACTGAGGGCGATAATCTTAATTGTACTGGAGGACAAAGGGCAAAAAACACACCTAAGAAGAACTGGACAATCTCCTCCTTGCTACAGCCGAAGGGAAGGCCACGCAGCCTCACAAGCCCGTCCCCCTCAGTCTCTGGGCTGTTTGGACCGGTGTGCTTCATGACCCAGTCCATCTCCACGTTGTTCGACTTGAATACTGAGACAGAAAACAGAACACGGGGATTCTTTAGCATCTAATCTCATATCAGAACCTGTTCGCACAATCACCTTGAAGATAATCATAATTCAAAGATACTATTGGAATCAGAAGACAAACCAAATTAATGAATACCTTCCACATATCGGTGACCCAGGGTCTCTCGGTCTTTCTTGACAGCAATCTTGAGGTCGTCCTCTGACTCCAGCTCTACGAAGGCCTCGCCGCTAGGCCTACCCTCGCGAGTGTAGGTGAAATGGATGCTTGTCCCATTGTTTGCAACTTTACAATCTGGAATATTATTGCACCAATTTAGTCACCTGAAAAACTTACGATATACTTACAGGCTTTGTTTTTATTAGGGGGAGAAAAAAGTATCCCCGTTTTTTTTTTACCAGAGAAAAATCTTGCCACTTCATCCACAGCGCAAGACCAGGGAAGGCCACGAATACGCACCACAAATCCCTCTCCATCTGCCATGGTTATTTTATAATCCGTCAGCCCTGGCTTGAGAGAGACAGTCAAAGTAAGCTACTATACATCAGGGATCGGCAACAAGCTGACCTCGGGCCAAAACATACCAGCGAGGGATTTTTTTATGCCCCTCCGGCAGTTGTTTGTTTTGGGTATAAAAAAAATGTATATCACCAGGATTTTCAGCAAATAAAATTGTTTAATTGCCAAATCTGTTCCCAGGTATTCCCACTAGAAGACATGTGATCATGTGGCTGCTTTGTTGTCTCCACCTTCTTGCCCTTTGTGCTGTTGTCTGTGCCCAATAAAGTTCGTACCATGTTTTGTGCTGCTACCATGCTGTGTTGCTGTCTTGTAGCTACCATGCTGTGTTGCTGTCTTGTAGCTACCATGCTGTGTTGCTGTCTTGTAGCTACCATGCTGTGTTGCTGTCTTGTAGCTACCATGCTGTGTTGCTGTCTTGTAGCTACCATGCTGTGTTGCTGTCTTGTAGCTACCATGCTGTGTTGCTGTCTTAGGTCTCTCTTGTTGTGATGCGTGTTTTGTCCTATATTTATATTGTATTTATTTTAAATCCCAGGCCCTGTCCCTGCAGGAGGCCTTTTGGTAGGCCGTCATTGTAAATAATAATTTGTTCTTTACTGACTTGCCTAGTTAAATAAAACGTTGTTTTCTTAAATGGTGTTGCAGTGTAATTAATGTATGTAATTGTTATTTACAAATAAAATGTGTTTTTGTGCTAAATTGTGGACAATTTGCAGTGTACAAATAATATTATCAGTATTAGTTCTGGCCCACAACCATCGATCAGAAATAAATGACCCGCAGCTTAATCTAGCATGCCAGTGCAATACAGTCAGTGCATCTAGATGGGGAACTAGCATTTATTAAAGATGCACTATGCAGAAATCACCCCGCCATTTCCTGGTTGCTAAAATTATAATAGTAAGCTTAATTTCAGTTTATGGTGACAAAACAAGTATACTGTAGAGAATCATTGTTCCATCTAAACCGCTGTTTGAATCTCTTTTCCATAACCAAACATATTGTATTTTCAGTTGGTGTACAAAAACGAAAGTAAAACATGCGCAAATTAAATTTAAAGGGAAGCATAGAAATAACGCAAATAGAACACGTCTACCGCTTCTTACGCTTGTTTAATGAGAATGACAACACACACTTCTATGTGAATTTGGTCCATTCGCCCAAAAATCTCCTATTGCAGATTTAACGATAACTGGCCATATTAAAAAGGAACATGATATAGCGTTCTCGAAAGTATAAAATGTTTGTCCATCTCGCAAGAGTGTGGGACTTTGCTGAAACCACAGCTGACTATCAAGGAGAATAAACGGGTCAGGCGGGAGCCATTTTGGGAGGTAAAGCCAGAGCTCACCACATCTTCTTCAAATCAGACCCCGGGAAATCACTAGCTAAGCTAACGTTACTAGATAGGCTTACTGTAATACATCATATTTTACACCAGAGTCTATTAAACTCCTGTACCAATGGCATGGCTATTTGAGTTGCTAGCTAAACAGTACTATTTTATTTGGAGGGGGTTCTCCTATATCAATCTCTGGCTGACCTAAAAAAAAAGAGCCAACATTTTAATTAATGAGTAGGTAACCTTAGATAACTAGTTAGATTATGAGTTTAGACTTATAATTATCTTGCACGTCTGTTATTCGTTAGCGAGTAAATGCCTGAATTATACATTTACAAAACCAGCAACAATGTTGGTCGTTTTCTAGTTAGCTACACAAAGCATGCTATCCGCACGCAGACAAAGACGTCGCAGGCCTCAAGACTCCCATGCCCTAGCAAGCGACCCGTTCATTAATCGAGATCAGTCTGCAATTAGAAAAATAATGTATAAATGCTTATACTTGAAACCTGCGTTAACTAACATTTCGGCTTTAATAGAATGCGACCACCAAAATGAAAATACCTTGATGTCTTTTGTAGTCGTGTGTTCGGCGTGGCTCCTGTCTGGACTAGAGAGCCTACAAAGCCGAAACCGCTAAACAAAGATTGCGAAGTTCTTCTTCTTTGAATTTGTATTGGCTGATCGCAACCAACTGAAAGGTGCGTACACCGCCACCTACTGTAATGGAGTGTGAGGACTCCCTATTAATCTATTTATCTTATCTAGCCCTGTGCTTCCGGCTACTGTTCTGGCGTATGAATTAATTACACTATGTGACGCAAAAGGGAAGGGAAATAGGACGGGGAAATGGAAAGAAAAATTGCCCTACCAAATAACCAACCCTACGCTCATTAAAACCTCACCACTATCCCACTACTTAGCCCTATCTGATCCTACAGCAGGCCGGCTGCCTGGGAGGACGGGACAATATTGTTCAACACACATTGAAACTCATCTGCAGTGAAATCTCGTACATACAAGTAGTTATCTGCCGTTGCTACCACAACTATTTATCCATTTTTCGTGATTTATGTTCCGGTTCCGCTATGCAGTTGGTAACCATGGTTATGAACAGATGCAATAAAATGCTAATTAATTACTTAAAAATCATACAATGTGATTTTCCGTCTCTCACAGTTGAAGTAAACCTATGATACAAATTACAGACCTCTACATGCTTTGTAAGTAGGAAAACCTGCAAAATCGGCAGTGTCTCAAATACAGTGCCTTGCGAAAGTATTCGGCCCCCTTGAACTTTGCGACCTTTTGCCACATTTCAGGCTTCAAACATAAAGATATAAAACTGTATTTTTTTGTGAAGAATCAACAACAAGTGGGACACAATCATGAAGTGGAACGACATTTATTGGATATTTTAAACTTTTTTAACAAATCAAAAACTGAAAAATTGGGCGTGCAAAATTATTCAGCCCCTTTACTTTCAGTGCAGCAAACTCTCTCCAGAAGTTCAGTGAGTATCTCTGAATGATCCAATGTTGACCTAAATGACTAATGATGATAAATACAATCCACCTGTGTGTAATCAAGTCTCCGTATAAATGCACCTGCACTGTGCTAGTCTCAGAGGTCCGTTAAAAGCGCAGAGAGCATCATGAAGAACAGGGAACACACCAGGCAGGTCCGAGATACTGTTGTGAAGAAGTTTAAAGCCGGATTTGGATACAAAAAGATTTCCCAAGCTTTAAACATCCCAAGGAGCACCGTGCAAGCGATAATATTGAAATGGAAGGAGTATCAGACCACTGCAAATCTACCAAGACCTGGCCGTCCCTCTAAACTTTCAGCTCATACAAGGAGAAGACTGATCAGAGATGCAGCCAAGAGGCCCATGATCCCTCTGGATGAACTGCAGAGATCTACAGCTGAGGTGGGAGACTCTGTCCATAGGACAACAATCAGTCGTATATTGCACAAATCTGGCCTTTATGGAAGAGTGGCAAGAAGAAAGCCATTTCTTAAAGATATCCATAAAAAGTGTCGTTTAAAGTTTGCCACAAGCCACCTGGGAGACACACCAAACATGTGGAAGAAGGTGCTCTGGTCAGATGAAACCAAAATTTAACTTTTTGGCAACAATGCAAAACGTTATGTTTGGCGTAAAAGCAACACAGCTGAACACACCATCCCCACTGTCAAACATGGTGGTGGCAGCATCATGGTTTGGGCCTGCTTTTCTTCAGCAGGGACAGGGAAGATGGTTAAAATTGATGGGAAGATGGATGGAGCCAAATAGAGGACCATTCTGGAAGAAAACCCGATGGAGTCTGCAAAAGACCCGAGACTGGGACGGAGATTTGTCTTCCAACAAGACAATGATCCAAAACATAAAGCAAAATCTACAATGGAATGGTTCAAAAATAAACATATCCAGGTGTTAGAATGGCCAAGTCAAAGTCCAGACCTGAATCCAATCGAGAATCTGTGGAAAGAACTGAAAACTGCTGTTCACAAATGCTCTCCATCCAACCTCACTGAGCTCGAGCTGTTTTGCAAGGAGGAATGGGAAAAAATTTCAGTCTCTCGATGTGCAAAACTGATAGAGACATACCCCAAGCGACTTACAGCTGTAATCGCAGCAAAAGGTGGCGCTACAAAGTATTAACTTAAGGGGGCTGAATAATTTTGCACGCCCAATTTTTCAGTTTTTGATTTGTTAAAAAAGTTTGAAATATCCAATAAATGTCGTTCCACTTCATGATTGTGTCCCACTTGTTGTTGATTCTTCACCAAAAAATACAGTTTTATATCTTTATGTTTGAAGCCTGAAATGTGGCAAAAGGTCGCAAAGTTCAAGGGGGCCGAATACTTTCGCAAGGCACTGTACTTGTTCTCCCCACTGTACATGTGTGTATATATATATATATAAATAGTGGTCAGACTGATAGGCAGTGGGGACCAGCAGGAGTTGGGCTTGAACAGGGGGACTGCTTTCGCCCAAACTTTAGACTTCTAATTAATTACATCATGAATTACTGGGCGAGTTCATTTTGCATCTTCCAGTGGGTAGAAATTTCACTTTTGGACCAATGGGCACTGGGCAATGCAAAACTAATTCGCCCAATGAAACGAGGTCTAATCGCTTTCCACATAGGCAATTCATGTGAGATAAATCTGAGAAATGACTGAGAAATGATCTGCTTAGGGAGATGGATACAGACATCCTGGTCACATGGATGAGCTGTGCTTTCATAAGCAGTGTGGGAATGCTCATCATGTCGGCACCGTTGAGAACTACAGTGTCTGAGATTCTGTCCTGCCACTTGATACTCAGGAACTTCCTCAAACAGTTCAGGTGAAAATGACCTGGTTTCCTGGCATAGCGTTCGTAGACTGGCAGACAGGATTTGCAGCCATAAGTAAGGGTCGGTAATGTGACTGCCTGGTAAACCGTTTTGTTTCCAGTTTGATGCCTGTCCTTTCCCACACCAAATCTCACAGACGGCCAAAGGCTGCACTAGCCTGGGCGATCCTGATGTTTGTTTCATTGTTTATGTGAATACCGCAATAAATTCCGCTACCAAGATAGGTGAATTTGACCACAGCGGACAGTTTCTGACCTTTCAAATCAAATCACATCAAATATTATTCGTCACATGCGCCAAATACAACAGTGAAATGCTTACTTACGAGCCCCTAACCAACAATGCAGTTTAAAAAAAATATGGATAAGAGTAAGAGATAAAAGTAACAAGTAATTAAAGAGCAACAGTAAAATAACAATAGCGAGACTATATACAGTGGGTACCGGTACAGAGTCAATTTGCAGGGGCACCGGTTAGTTGAGGTAATATGTACATGTAGGTGGAGTTATTAAAGTGACTATACAGAGATGACAACAGAGAGTAGCAGTGATGTAAAGGGGGGGGGGGGCACTGCAAATGGGTAGCCATTTGACTAGATGTTCAGGAGTCTTATGGCTTGGGGGTAGAAGCTGTTTAGAATAGGTTTTGTTGTGCCCTCTTCACGGCTGTCTTAGTGGGCTTGGACCATTTTAGTTTGTTGGTGATGTGGACACCAAGGAACTTGAAGCTCTCAACCTGCTCTACTGCAGCCCCGTCAATGAGAATGGGGGCGTGCTCTGTCCTCTTTTTCCTATAGTCCACAATCATCTCCTTTGTCTTGATTACATTGATAGGGAGGTTGTTGTCCTGGCACCACACGGCCAGGTCTCTGATCTCCTTCCTATAGGCTGTCTCGTCGTTGTCGGTGATCAGGCCTACCACTGTTGTGTCATCGGCAAATTTAATGATGGTGTTGGAGTTGTGCCTGGCCGTGCAGCCATGAGTGAACAGAGAATACAGGAGGGGGCTGAGCACGCACCCCTGAGGGGTCCCTATGTTGAGGATCAGCGTGGCGGATGTGTTGTTATCTACCCTCACCACCTGGGGGCGGCCCGTCAGGAAGTCCAGGATCCAGTTGCAGAGGGAGGTGTTTAGTCCCAGGGTCCTTAGCTTATCGATGAGCTTTGAGGGCACTATGGTGTTGAACGCTGAGCTGTAGTCAATGAATAGCATTCTCACATAGGTGTTCCTTTTGTCCAGGTGGGAAAGGGTGGTGTGGAGTGCAACAGATATTGCAACATCTGTGGATCTTTTGGGGCAGTATGCAAATTGGAGTGGGTCTAGGGCAGGGGTGTCAAAGTCAAATGGACGGAGGGCCAAATAAAAAAATCAGCTACAAGACGAGGGCCGGACTGTTCGAATGTTCATTGAAAAATTTTTAAATGACGCATATAGTCTAGTGAACCTAATTGAACCTACTGAAAACCTAACAAATATATTACAATATGATCAGATAAATAAAGCAATATTTTCTTATGGCTCTGTCAGTAATCTTTAATTTTCAACAGACACAAAAGACAAATTTCCTTTATATAAATATCCCCATAACATGAACATTAAATGAAAGAAACCGGTATTCAAGGCACCATCAGTAGACTATATTTTCTATTTTAGCAAAAGTGGGCTAAATTTACTTCAAAGAAAAAACAATAATAGCAATTTTCTATCATCCACTCAACTGAAATATTTTTAAAATATAATTGGATTGAAATACAAAAAAATAAAGTGCAAAAATCTATTAATCAAAAACAACACTTTGTTTAAGGAGAAGTAACATGCAGTGAAAACAAATATTAAATTTTAACTTTTAAACTTGAACTGAGTAAAAACTCTAAATATGTGATTGCACAGTAATGTTCACTTGTTTGAGGTTGAGGGTGATACTTGGTGGTGTCCCATCTTTTCCACAAGTTCATCAATGTTCGGGGTAAGGCTCTGAGCTGAAGAAATCCTCAGAATTGAGTGGAGGTGTTCAGCAGTAAGTCGACTTCTGTGTGATGTTTTGTTCAGGTTCATCAAAGAAAACAGTTGTTCACACAGGTATGTGCTGCCAAACATAGACAACGTTTGAGCAGCCTGGATGCGCAGCTGGGGCATTGTGCCGGGGAGGAAACGGGCGAACTCCGCAGCACCCACTGCCGCATATTTTGCCCTCAGTGCATCATTGCATTGGAGGTCAATCAACTCCATTTGGAGGTTTGGTGGTGAGCTTTCCACGTCAACAGCAAATGGGTTACCGAGCAGTTCCAACCTGCTTTTTTGTGCTTCAAAGTCAGCAAATCGGCGTCGAAAGTCAGCGGCAAGCATACCTATTTTATCAGCCAACTGTGTGCTCGGGAACGCACTGGTAGAGAGCTTCTCTTTCATGGTCTGGCAGCTGGGAAAGTGGCTCAAATTTTCTTTCCGCATCTGCGTCTCCCACAGAGTCAGTTTGGTTTTAAATGCCTTCACTGTACTGTACATATCAGAGATGACACGATCCCGACCCTGCAGCTGCAAGTTTATTGCATTCAGATGACTCGTAATGTCACACAGAAAAGCCATTTCACACAGAAACATTTTGTCTCGGAGTTGTGTTGTGTCTTTCCCTTTGCTGTCCAAGAACAGACAAATCTCCTCACGAAGCTCGAAACATCTTTGAAGCACCTTTCCCTGGCTTAGCCATCGCACCTCTGTGTGATAAGGCAAATCACCATGCTCCGTTGAACTGGCGGTGATTCAAACCTTTGGCTCTGATAAAGTTAACTGTGCGCGTGATGATGCTCATTACATGCTCCATTTTCAAGGCTTTACCGCACAACGCTTCCTGGTGTATGATACAATGATAAGCTGTCAGCTCACCTGTCGCGTTTTCCTCTTGCATCTTTTCCCGTATCTTCGCCACCAGTCCGCTCCTGTGTCCACACATCGCAGGTGCTCCGTCGGTTGTCAAACCCACGAGTTTTTCCCAAGGCAGCTCCATCTCATTTACACATCTTGACACCTCTTCATACAAATCATGCCCCGTAGTTGTGCCATGCATAGGACGTAAAGCCAAAAACTCCTCTGTCACGCTTAGGTTGGAGTCCACTCCGCGGATGAAAATTGACAACTGGGCAATGTCAGAAATGTCGGTGCTCTCATCCACAGCCAAGGAATATGCAATAAAATCTTTTCCCTTTTTCACAAGCTGCTCTTTTAGATTGATGGACAACTGGTCTACTCTCTCGGCAATGGTGTTTCTGCTCAGACTCACATTTAAAAAGAGTTGCCTTTTTTCTGGGCAAACTTCGTCACAAACTTTAATCATGCAGTTTTTGATGAAATCCCCCTCCGTAAATGGCCGGGCTGATTTAGCGATCTCTTCTGCCAAAATAAAACTGGCCTTGACAGCAGCCTGGCCTTGTGATTTGGCTTTTTTGAACAGAGCCTGTCGAGATTTGAGGCCTCGTTTGAATTCCTCTGCCTTTTGTAGCCTTTGTTCCATGTCCATATTCTTGTTTTTGTCCGCGTGTTTCGTTTCATAATGTCGTCTCAGATTATACTCTTTCAGTACCGCCACACTTTCTCCACACAGAAGACACACAGGTTTTCCAGCTACCTTCGTGAACATATACTCCGACTCCCACCTTGTTTGAAACCCCCGGTTCTCAGTATCCACCTTCCGTTTTGCCATTTTTGATGGGTATCTGAAAGTTAATTTTACTGTGATGCTGACGACTGCTGTGCCAATAAATATTGAAATGAAGCAGCCTACTGCTCGGTGCGTCACCTTTGCATTGTGGGAAATGTAGTATTGGTGCGTGTAAAAGATCTGCGGGCTGCCGGCTTGCTGCGGGCCGGTTCTAATAATAAATCAAGATCATCCCAGGGGCCGTAAAAAACCTTCTTGCGGGCCGGATGTGGCCCGCGGGCCTTGACTCTGACATATGTGGTCTAGGGTTTCTGGGATGATGGTGTTAATGTGAGCCATCACCAGCCTTTCAAAGCACTTCATGGCTACAGACGTGAGTGCTACGTGTTGGTAGTAATTTAGGCAGGTTACCTTAGTGTTCTTGGGCACAGGGACTGTGGTGGTCTTACAGACTTGGACAGGGAGAGGTTGAAAATGTCAGTGAAGACACTTGCTAGTTGGTCAGCGCATGCTCGCAGTACACATCCTGGTAATCCGTCTGGCCCTGCTCACATCGGCTGCGGAGAGCGTGATCACACAGTCTTCCGGAACAGCTGGTGCTTTCATGCATGTTTCAGTGTTATTTCCCTCAAATCGAGCATAGAAGTAGTTTAGCTCATCTGGTAGGCTCGTGTCACTGGGCAGCACTCGGCTGTGCTTCCCTTTATAGTGTTTAATGGTTTGCAAGCCCTGCCACATCCGACGAGCGTCAGAGCCGGTGTGGTTCAACTCGATCTTAGTCCTGTATTGACGGTTTGTCGGAGGGCATAGCGAGATTTCTTATAAGCTTCCGGTTAGAGTCCCGCTCCTTGAAAGTGGTAGCTCTAGCCTTTAGCTCAGTGCGGATGCTGCCTGTAATCCATGGCTTCTGATTGGGGTATGTACGTACGGTCACTGTGGGGACGACGTCTTTGATGCACTTATTGATGAAGCCAATGACTGATGTGGTGTACTCCTCAATGCCATCGGAGGAATCCCGGAACATATTCCAGTCTGTGCTAGCAAAACAGTCCTGTAGCTTAGCATCTGCTTCCTCTGACCTCTTTTTAATTGATCTAGCATCGGGTGATTCCTGCTTCAATTTTTTGCTTGTAAGCAGGAATCAGGAGGATAGAATTATGGTCAGATTTGCCAAATGGAGGGTGAGGGAGAGCTTTGTATGCGTCTCTGTGTGTGGAGAAAAGGTGGTCCACAGTTTTCCCCCCCTCTGGTTGCACAATTAACATGCTGATAGAAATTAGGTAAAACAGATTTAAGTGTCCCTGTATTAAAGTCCCCATCTACTAGGAGCGCCGCCTTTGGGTGAGCGTTTTCTTGTTTGCTTATGGCGGTATGCAGCTCATTGAGTGCGGTTTTAGTGTCAGCATCAGTCTGTGGTGGTATGTAGACAGCTACGAAAAATACAGATGAAAACTCTCTAGGTAGAAAGTGTGGTCTACAGCTTATCATGAGACACTCTACCTCAGGCGAGCAAAACCTTGAGACTTCCTTACATATCGTGCACCAGCTGTTATTTACTTATATGAATAGGCTCCCGCCTCGTGTCTTACCAGAGGCTGCTGTTCTATCCTGCCGATAGAGTGTTTAACCTGCCAGCTGTATGTTCTTAATGTCGTCGTTCAGTCACAACTCGGTGAAACGTAAGATATTACAGTTTTTAAAGTCCCGTTGGTAGGATATACGTGCTTTCAGTTCATCCCATTTATTTTCCAGCAATTGAACATTAGCTAACAGGACAGAAGGCAAAGGCAGACTAGCCACTCGTCGCCTGATCCTCACAAGGCACCCTGAACTTTTTCCGCAAAATCTCAGTTTCCTTCTCCAGCGAATGACTGGGATCTGGGCCTGGTCGGGTGTCTGTAGTATCTCCCTCCCATCCGACTCATTGAAGAAAAACTCTTTGTCTTATCTGAGGTGAGTAATTGCAGTTCTGATGTCCAGAAGCTCTTTTCGGCCATAAGCGACGGTAGCAGCAACATTATGCACAAAACAAATTACGAACAGAGCGAAAAAACAAACAAAAAAGCATGGTCGGTTAAGAGCTGATAAGACGGCAGCCACCCACTCCGGCGCCATCTTCACTTTATTTACATATCAGTTTACCACATCATATGTTATCGCAATCTGGTGTGCCCGACAGCACAGTCGAGGACGTGGCACGCCACCATTGGTTGATGTAATGCGATGCCTGCCCATCTAGCCGGGCAGGAGCTCAACCAAGGCTTGAACACGACCTTGTGGTACAGGGTGAGCCATAAAGGTCTTGATCTTGGATTCTTTCTACTAAAACATCAGACTTGCCTTTTATAAACCAGCTGTAGACCCACCAAAATTGGGGATTTTTGAAGTATGGGGAGGCATGGGGTTGAATAGATATCTCCATGACTCAATGGAGAGCATTTCCATTGAGGAATTTCTGTGTATTCAACATTCACGGCTTTAATGCCCCAGAAGACTGTGAATGTACAAACTACACGAAGCTTGAATAATACTTGTAGTTCGGTGTCTTGTGGGTTATGTAGTATTGATGCTTTGGTCCACCCCCGGAAGTAGTAACATATATATATCCTCGGCGCGGAATTCAATTTCATCTGATTATCGCGCTACTCTGCTCCTGTATGTCACCTTGGGCTCACTTCGGTAACTTGGCTATATCTAGGTTTTGAGTTCATAACTAGCTAAATAATTGATCCAATATCTCCTTCTTTATAATGGCAACACCTCCTAAGAGAATATGTTCAAGTCCAAGTTTTGACAACAGTTTTGAGAAAAGAACTAAGAAGATATCCATTGAAGGAAACATTGGTGAGTTTGCACAGCCAGCTGGCTACACATTTAACGTACACAATGTGAGAGCTAGCTATCGACATATTTCTAAAATTAGATAGCTAGTTAACTACCTATGTGGATGTTTAACTCCAACATGTTTGGTCTGATTTTACTCAACTCATCCTGCCGAATCAACAGCAAGTGTACATTGCATTCTGTTCACTGTAAACAAGTATTGGCGCCAAAACCATACATTCTCAATCTTAGTCTGCATTTTATTACTCCGAAATACTTAACGTTATCTAGTTGTAATGGCCAAGTTAGCTAAATTGATTAGGCTGGCGAAAAATAACTACACTAGTTAGGTTTGCATCCAATTAGACATTTTAATGCATATATTCTGCATTTTCCCACGAGATGTTTCCATCAAAATGACTTGTTGCGCACAAAAGGCTGTGAGTGATTACCTTGTGCAGTTACATTCTCATGTACCGACTAATTAAACACAAACTAAATGTGTTTCAATATCATTTTCATATCTACTTATGGTTTGTTTACGAAAAATGTTTTTTATATAGTGTGCCCACCCTAGTATTGGTACGCGCGCTCCAGCCCGCGGGTCCAGGTCGGGTTTAGGTTGCGGATAAACGGCAGCCAAGTATCCATGATCATGTCACCAGAATAAAACCCTCGATATTTATTGGAAAATAATATCAAACTCATCTGTTACCTTGCACTTTTACCACCCTGTGAAGTTAATGTATTTAATCTGTAGCCTAATAAACTACATGTTTCCCGAGTGGTAGTGGGAGGACCACATGTGGCTTTAATTTAACATTGGAATTTACTGCCTTGGGAGCAGAAATTTTATATTTGGATTAAGATCACTTAAGAGCCTCTGGGGCAGCATAATTGTTCCCCCCCCTTGTATATGTACCTTATTCAACTTAACATTTCTATAAAGCAAATGTTAGCTGACTTGTGTATTTGACTGCTAGCTAGTTTGCTAGCTTTATATATTAATTCAACATGAGTAGAAGTTGCAAAATGCTTCGCTAACTAGCTTGCTTTGATTAGTTTAGCATGTCGTTGCTAGCTGTTACATTTGACACAACTGGTCTCCTGAAGAGTCTTAGATATTGTCACATTTGTCTGACTACTGTAACTCAACTTGTAACTCAACGTTTTATTTACAAGATTCTCAGTTCAAACGTCTGCCCTGTTTTAAAAGTTTTGTATCTGTTGTACTCTGCCCTTTAAATTTTTTTTTTCATTTATTCTGCCCTAAACCAATTATTGATTCTGCCGCCCAAACCAATGTATGCAAATTAGTATCCAATGTATGCAAATTAGTGCAAATTATTCTGTTTAACTAGCTAACTTAAAAATAAAAATGTTTTCTTGTTTTCCCTAATATATGTTATGTTGGGATACTGCTTGAAAAGTGTTTCTATGTGTTGCAGCTGCAGGGAAGTCTACACTTGTGCACATTTTAGAAAAGTCTTCGGAAGAATGGGAAGTCATACCGGAGCCCATTGGGAAGTGGTGCAACGTTCAAAACACTGACAATGAGTATGAGGTAACTACAATGTTATGTCCAGTACATAATGTTACCTAAAATGTTATCCCATTTTTAATGTTAAATTCATGTGAGTCACAATGTTGGACAATTGATCCTCCGCTTGACCATTTATGTGTTCCCTGTTCCAGGAGCTCAGCACATCTCAGAAGAGTGGAGGCAACCTGCTGCAGATGCTGTATGACAAACCGAGCCGCTGGTCCTACACATTCCAGAGTTACGCCTGTCTGAGTCGTGTGCGTGCTCAGCTGCAGCCCCCTTCTGCAAAGTTGCAACAGGCAGAGAAACCTGTCCAGTTCTTTGAGCGCTCTGTTTACAGTGACCGGTGTGTACCCGTCTGGTGTTTGATTGGTTTAGTTGGAAAATCAGAAGAAGACCTGAGGACCTGTGGTAGTGCTATGACTGTCTTTATTTCACTGAGTCTGACTTGTATATTGTGTCTCTTTTGCCAGGTATATATTTGCCTCCAACCTATTTGAGTCTGGGGACATGAATGAGACTGAATGGGCCATTTACCAAGACTGGCACGGTTGGCTGCTCTCTCAGTTTGAGTCTCAAATCGAGCTGGATGCCATGATCTACCTTCGGGCTGACCCACAGGTGAGTAAAGCCTTTACATCCTCAGTTCAAGTGTTTGAACTCCAGACAGTTTCGTGGTCAGATTACTTTTAATTTTTTTTTATGGTGGTCAGATTACTTTCTAATTTTTTTTATTATTATTTTTTAACACAGCCATGTACTTAAGGATTTAATTTTCATCTTTTGAGGATTTCATTTTCAATTTTACATTCTACTAAAGTGCTTACATGGTCTATATATTTCGGCCTGGTAGAGAAACGAACCCAAAAAATGAAATCTGTCTTTCAGAGATGTATGCAGAGGCTGCACTGCCGAGGACGGGAGGAGGAACAAGGAATTCCAATTGAATATCTGGAGCAGCTGCACTATAAGCACGAGTGCTGGCTGTACCACCGCAGTACTCAGTAAGTGTTTTTTATTTATTTATATATATATATATATATATATATATATATATATATATATATATATATATATATATATAGCGCATTCAGAAAGAATTCAGACCACTTGTCTTTTTCCACATTGTGTTGGGTTACAGTCTCCTTATTCTAAAATGAATTTCAAATCTACATCAATCTACACACACATACATACACAACCCCATAATGACCAAGGTTTTTTTTTTTATTTTTTTATATATATTTGCAAATGTATTAAAAATACTGATCATATTTACGTAAGTATTCAGATGCTTTACTCAATACTTTATTGAAGCACCTTTTGGCAGCGATTACAGCCAAGTTTTATAGGGAATGATGCTATAAACTTGGCACACCTGTTTTTGGGGAGTTTCTCCCGTTCTTCTCTGCAGATCCCCTCAAGCTCTGTCACTACGCAGCTATTTTCAGGTCTCTCCAGAGATGTTAGATCGGGTTCAAGTCTGGGCTCCGGCTGGGCCCTTCAAGGACATTGAGACTTGTCCTGAAGCCACTCCTGTGTTGTCTTGGCTGTGTGCTTAGGGTTGTTGTCCTGTTGGAAGGTGAATCTTCACCCCAGTCTGAGGTCCTGAGCGCTCTGGGGCAGGTTTTCTTCAAGGATCTCTCTGTACTTTGCGCCGTTCATCCTTCCCTCAATCCTAACTAATCTCCCAGTCCATGCCACTGAAAAACATCCCCACAGCATGATGCTGCCACCACCATGCTTCACCGTAGGGATGGTGCCAGGTTTCCTCCAGACGTGACGCTTTGCATTCAGGCCAAAGAGTTGAATCTTGGTTTCATCACACCAGAGAATCTTGTTTCCTTTTTACTGAGGAGTGGGTTCCGTCTGGCCACTCTACCAAAAAGGCCTGATAGGTGGAGTGCTGCAGAGATGGTTGTCCTTCTGGAAGGACTTCGGGAGCTTTGTCATATTGACCATTGGGTTCTTGGTCACCTCCCTGATCAAGGCCCTTCTCCCCTGGTTGCTCAGTTTGGCTGGGCAGCCAGCTCTAGGCAGAGTCTTGGTGGTCCCAAACTTTGTAATTAATCTGCAAAAAAATTATGGGGTGTTTTTAGATTGAGGCAAAAAAAATATATATACAATTTTAGAAAAATGCTGTAACAATGTGGGGAAGGGGTCTGAATATTTTTTGTAATGCACTGTATAGATTTCACATGCCTTGGATTACAGATATGCATCTGTTTGGTCACAGATGCCTTGAAAAGAGGTAGTTGTGTAGATCAGAAAACCAGTCAGGATCTGGTGTGACCACAATTTGCCTCATGCAGTGCGACACATCTCCTTTGCTTCGAGTTGATCAGGCTGTTTATTGTGGGATGTACGTACATACCCCAACCAGAAGCCATGGATTACAGGCTACATTCGCACTGAGCTAAAGGGTAGAGCTGCCGCTTTCAAGGCGCGGGACTCTAACCTGGAAGCTTATAAGAAATCCTGCTATGCCCTCCGAACGATCAAACCGGCAAAGCGCCAATACAGGGCTAAGATTGAATCGTACTACACCGGCTCCGACCCTCAACTTTGATTTGATGTTGTCCCACTCCTCTTCAATGACTGTGCGATGTTGCTGGATATTGGCAGGAACTGGAACACGCTGTCATACACGTCGGTCCAGAGCATCGCAAACATGCTCAATGGGTGACATGTCTGGTGAGCATGCAGGCCATGGAAGAACTGGGACATTTTCAGCTTCTGTGAATTGTGTACAGATCTTTGCGACATTGGGCTGTGCATTATCATGCAGAAACATAACATGAGGTCGTCGGATGAATGGCACCACAATGGGCCTTGAGGATCTCCTCCCGGTGTCTCTGTGCATTCAAATTGCCATTGCTAAAATGCAATTGTGTTCGTTGTCCGTAGTTTATGCCTGCCCATACCGTAACCCCACTGTCACTATTGGGCACTCTGTTCACAACGTTGATATCAGCAAACTGCTCGCCCACGTGACGCCATACACGTGGTCTGCGGTTGTGAGGCCGGTTGGACATACTGCCAAATTCTCTAAAACTAGTTGATGCTAAGGAAATAAACATTCAATGCTTTGCTGGACATTCTTGCAGTCAGCATGCCATTTGCACCCTCCAACTTCATACAACCGTGGCATTGTGTTGTGACACAACTACACATTTTAGTGGCCTTTTATTGCCCCCAGCACAAGGTGGACCTGTGTGATCAACATGCTTCTTTAATCAGCTTCTTGATATGCCACACCTGTCAGGTGGCTGGATCATCTTGGCAAAGGAGAAATGCTCACTAACAGGGATGTAAACACATTTGAGATCATTAAGCTTTTTG
The DNA here is from genome assembly GCF_013265735.2 of Oncorhynchus mykiss. Classification (NCBI taxonomy): domain Eukaryota; kingdom Metazoa; phylum Chordata; class Actinopteri; order Salmoniformes; family Salmonidae; genus Oncorhynchus; species Oncorhynchus mykiss. The sequence goes on along the minus strand of NC_048574.1, from coordinate 9,277,154 downwards.
TGCATATGGAACATTTCTAGGATCTTATTTCAGCTCATGAAACATGGGACTAAAACTTTACATGTTGTGTTTTTTGTTGAGTGTGTTTTAGCCAATATGCCACTTGGTTTTTTTTTCTGGGCTGGTATTAAGTGTTAGGCTATCATGGCGTCTTTCGTCCCATTTTGACAGCATAGATTGAGTGGTTTCTTTTGTCAAAGGGCTGGCATTTTACTAGGAATTTGGGAATGTTATCAGTGTGATATTGTTTCCTACTTCTAGACTTGATTTTGAGTACCTGAAAGATATCCCTATCCTGGTCCTGGATGTTAATGACGACTTCAAGAATGATCGAATTAAGCAGGAAGCTGTGCTGGACAAGGTTAGTGTTGCTTTGCACTTGTATCACCAAGAGTTTGTTTTTAGTTCACCTCGAATCAGAATTTGTTATGGCTTACATGTTGTTGTTTTCATCCCCGGTTTCCACACAGGTCAGAGAATTCCTCAGCACGCTGTGAGCTAGAAAGGAGACCAATGTTAGACTGCACCAGCTCACTTGTCTTATGCTACAGACTGCATCATTCCTGACAGTTTATATCAACTTCCATGCCTCCAAGATTACACTGGTCCTCCATGCCTTAGAGAATACTAGCAGAGAAGATTTGGTAATTTTCTAACTTTATGCAATTCTCATTTTCCCATTGGGTGGAGAAAAATGTGTTCAGTTTTTAATGACTTTTGAGTGACTTACAAAATCAGTTGGGGGGTCCCCCTGTTAGTAATTTGACCATGATTAGATGGTTGGTGGTATATTAGTCTAATCTTTTAAAATTGTTAGCTGACATTGGCTTATTGACTGATTCAGTTACTGACATACAGTGAGACAAACTGCTGCACAACACAATTTAGAATTTGCTCTGGTATATGCTATTCTAACTCTAAACAGTAAATTGAAACTTCGACTGAGTTACTAAAAATAACATTTGATCCACGGGCATATTAAAGGGGCCGCCAGTTTCCCCATCCCTGGTCTGGAGACTGAAGATAAGTTGAACAGGTGTATTAATGCTGAGGTAGAACAAAGCATGCATACAACAGTAGGACTAGGTGGTTGGACACCTGCCTTACCAACTACACCAGCTCACTGGTCTTCTTGTGTCATTCAGACTAAAGATTAACAGGCATTTGGGGGAAAAAAATGTATTTGCCTGCTCACAACAGTCGGTATACTTGAAAATGTATGATTTTAGGGTTGCCAGATTTAGGTGAAACTTTATCTTTTTTAAATGTAATGTGTGAAAGGTGCTGTGTGCTTTATTTTTTTAATGTAGTCAGTTAATTTACTTTTTTTCTTTTGTATTTATATTGTGATATATTATTGTACATAAAAGCACAGATTTAAGCCTAGTCCTTGACTAAAAGTTATTTCAATGGAGATTCTCAATTGAGAATACTTTTTTTTTAGTCCAGAACTAGGCTTAATCTGTATTTGGGAAACCGGACCCAGGAGTTTCTGCAGGATGTTACACTGACTGAATTCTTGATTCAGAAAGTTTTGGTACCACCACCATTGATCATTAGGTGTAAAGGTTCTCTTATGGCTGTTTTTTTAAGTCTGATTGAATCACCGAACTTTCACTTCACAAGTGTTGTACGTGTTACAATTTTAGATTTAAATGGCTCTTTCTTACCCAGCCACATGATGTGCAGTACATCTGTGGCAGGTGGCTGTCGTTTCGTTCAAAAGGGTTCAATTTTTTTTTTGTGTGTAATATGCTGTGATGAAATATACCACTTACAATTTGTTGTTTGATGGGAGTTACATTATTTGTTTCTGAAATAAATGGTCAAGAATGGTGAATGTTATATTCATTGCTATATATAGTGACCATTGTCGTCATAAAAAAATATTGTCATTAAATGTATATATATGACTGATCATTTAGCCTCAGGTATGCTTTTGAAAACTGTTTGTTGTAGAAACCATGGGACTGACTGGTGTTTTGCTTTCAGTTGGCTTGACTGAGGATATTCAATACTATAGTGGCCATCTAGCACAGATAATGCTGTGCATGCTAAATCACTATTGGCTTCATTTACGGGGCAATCTGCAGTTGAACCAACAGTGGATTCTTCGCACCTCTGTCACAAGTGTAACCACTCTAAAATTCGTAGACAGTGCTATGGATGCATGGACTGACCACCAAAGGTAGCGAAATTATAGTTTTGAGGCTGTAAGGTGTTTGTTTATTTTCTATGTTTACAGACATTGGAGTAAAACAAGCTTATATTTTGGCTTCTGATGTGGTACAGTACGCTAAACTCGAGACATTTCTAAGTTATATTCTTCAAGTATCAGTGAGTATATCATTTATGTCCAAAAAAGGGCGGTAAGATTGCTTATATCCAAGATGGCGTAGCAGTCGGATGTGTGTCCTGTCCCGTAAATTTTCCCGTGTATTTTAATCTCACTTTCCATCTACGGACTGAATATCCTTTCCTGCAACCCGCCACACCCAATGTGGTACGGATCTGCTATTTTTATACTTTAGAACCGGAACCCCCCCCCCATCAGTAGCTAGCCAGTTGTCAGTTAGCCACTAGCGGTTTTCACCGTTATCTCGGACGCCTGCCAGCCTCAGTTCGGTTAATACCTGCCAGTCTGCACAGTGCGATATCAACCCTTCTCTACCACGTCTCCTGATTCCTAACGCAAGCTCTGAACCTTTACACCGGATCATCACAGCTAGCCAGCTGCTGTCTGAGTGGCTACTCCTGGCTAACATCTCTGTCCCAAAGCAAGCACCAGTTAGCCTGGAGCTAGCCTCAAAATAGGCTCATCTCCCAGCTAGCCGAAGAGGTCCACCAGCTAACTCTTGGGCTACAATTCCTCTTGCCAATTGGCCTGGACCCTTTACTGCCGACACGGAGCCCCGCCGATCCATCACGACTGGTCTGCTGACGTAATTCGTCCGAGGTGGTTTCAACAGGCTTTTCCGTTGTGACGTCGCCAAAGGCCCCTCTGCTAGCCCCGGCCCGCTAGCTGAATCTCTCTGGACTCTAGCTTACCTAGCGTAGTAGCGACTACTGAATCGGCTCCCTGACTCACCTATTGCTACTCATTGGACCCTATGATCACTCGGCTACGCATGCCTCTCCCTAATGTCAATATGCCTTGTCTATTGCTGTTTTGAATAGTGATTGTCTTATTTCACTGTAGAGTCCCCTGCCCTGCCCAATATGCCTTACCCCATTTGTCCCACCCCCCACACGTGGTGACCTCACCTGGCTTAACTGGTGCCTCTAGAAACAAAACCTCACTCAATGCCTAGGTTTATCTCTACTGTACTCACATACTACCATACCCTTGTCTGTACACTATGCCTTGAATCTATTCTTCCACGCCCAGAAATCTGCTCCTTTTACTTGTTTTTTGGAACACACTAGACGACCAGTTCTTATAGCCTTTAGCCGTACCCTTAACCTACTCCTCTGTTCCTCTGGTGATGTAGAGGTTAATCCAGGCCCTGCAGCCCCCAGCACCACTCCCATTCTCCAGGCGCTCTCATTTGTTGACTTCTGTAACCGTAAAAGCATTGGTTCCATGCATGTTAACATTAGAAGCCTCCTCTAAGTTTGTTTTATTCACGGCTTAGCGCACTCTGACAACCCTGATGTCCTAGTCATGTCTGAATCCTGGCTTAGGAAGGCCACCAAAAATCCTGACATTTCCACCCCCAACTACAACATTTTCTGATAAGATAGAACTGCCAAAGGGGGTGGAGTTGCAATCTACTGCACAGTTCTGTCATGCTATCCAGGTCTGTGCCCAAACAATTTGGGCTTCTACTTTTAAAAATCCACCTTTCCAGAAACAAGTCTCTCCATTGCCGCTTGTTATAGACCCCCAGCTGTGCCCAGGACACCATATGTGAATTGATTGCCCCCCCCCCCCCCCCCCCCCCAATCTATCTTCAGAGTTCGTACTGTTAGGTGACCTAAACTGGGACATGCTTAACACCCCGGCCATCCTACAATCTAAGCTAGATGCCCTCAATCTCACAAAAATTATCAATGAACCTACCAGGAACAACCCCAAATCCATAAACACGGGCACCCTCATAGATATCATCCTGATCAACCTGCCCTCCAAATACACCTCTGCTCTCTTCAACCGGGATGACAGCAATCACTGCCTTATTGCCTGCTTATATTTGTCCTATTTCACACATGTACAAGTGTGTATTAATACTCCTAAACTGGGACATGCTTAGCACCCCAGCCATCCTACAATCCAAGCTTGATGCCCTCAATCTCACACAAATTTATCAATGAACATACCAGGTACAACTCCAAATCCGTAAACACGGGCACCCTCATAGATGTTATCCTAACTAACTCGCCCTCCAAATACACCTCTGCTGTTTTCAATCAAGATCTCAGCGAACAATTCCTCATTGCCTGCGTCCGTAATGGGTCTGCGGTCAAATGACCACCCCTCATAACTGTCAAGCGCTCCCTAAAACACTTCAGCGAGCAGGCCTTTCTAAATGACCTGGCCCGGGTATCCTGGAAGGATATTGACATCATCCCGTCAGTAGAGGATGCCTGGTTGCTCTTTAAAAGTGCTTTCCTCACCATCTTAAATAAGGTCCCAGACAGGATTTACACATGCTGTACATACACAATAGAAAAATTTATGTTTGTTTATGTGTAACTCTGTTGTTGTTTTTGTTGCACTGCTTTGCTTTATCTTGGCCAGGTCGCAGTTGTAAATGAGAACTTGTTCTCGACTGGCCTACCTGGTTGAATAAAGGTTAAATTAAAAAAAATATGGAAATGCCATGTCCCATATGCCAACCTCATCAGTGGCTTTAGGAAAGGGTTTTAATGGTCTAATAAAAGTGGCATGGTTCTGAGAGATTGAGTTGAAATACAGGTGACATTTGTACATTTATGGACAGATACTGACATGAAAATGGAAAGAAGTGGCCTCTTTACTATTGCATTGTTTATGTACCCCTGAAAAATCTTGCCAAAGATTTAGCTCGAATCCTAAGTTGCTAAATATATTGTTGGACTTATAAATTAATGATATATACCCCATTGATATTTCAAAAATTGTTTTTATAAATTCCTGATTAGCTTAGTTCAGCTGTCATACCCCATCATAACCCACCATATAAGCCTGTTTTACTCCCAATGTTTAAACAATTTAAAAACACTATGGACTCAACATGGTATAAACTATTTTGATTTCATGGATGGTCGGTCTTTGCATCCATACCTGTCTATGAGTGTGAAAGTGGTTACATGTATCCAGGCCCACCCCTTAATTAGATTTACGTGTGTTTTGGTTATATGTTGTGAAACTGTTACGATATTACTGCACTGTCGGAGCTAGAAACACAAGCTTTTCTCGCTACACCCGCAATATCTGCTAAACACGTGTATGTGATAATTGCAATTCGATTTGATCCCTCAGCTTTGTACCAAAACGGAAGCAGGGTGTCGTATTGTATCAATTAAGGGTTTCTAAATTTGATAAAGCGGCAATACATTATTAATATTTGTAAGGATAGGCGTATCACGGAGGTGCCACTTTTTGTGACAGACGTGCAGGTGTCCAATCATCTTCCAAATATTTCGTTTCAATTTGTTCTCGTAAACCGACCTTGACGTCGCGTGCTTTTTACTGATAAGCATCTATTCTAGCCAACGATATGTTGGTATTGTATTTTCCTGACCAATTATGCGCATGGATTCTGAATAGAGGCGGGCTAAGTGCGAACTATAGCGAAGCATGTTAGGTTGTTAGAAAGTTAATGGCTTGGAGGAAAGAGACGCTCTTCTCGCTTCAGGATTTTACTGAAGTATAAACATAATTACTAACAACCTCAAAGAAAGTTTAAGACAATATTGCGTCTATTAGAATACAAAATACTAAGGAAAGTATGCAGGATGCAGTAGCCGGGACGGCAATGCTGACGGACGGCTTCGAGGACGAGATTGACTCTGTGACTCCGCGCTCCCCTGCCGTAGGAATGGGGGTTGGAGCCACACCAGGAGCCGGACTCGGGGGTTTAGGGATTGGTGTTGGTGGAAAGAAAGTCCGCTTGTTTGGCGAGGCTGGTGGGCCTGCAGCTGACCGGCTTGATTTCCAGCTCGCAGCGGCCGCAGTGCTTTCCTCCGGCCCTGGATCTGCCAGCGACGATGATGAGGTATCTGAGGTAAGCAACTCATGCTAGCTAAAACTAACCCAGCGAAACTGGACAAGATTCACGTTAGTTAACGTTGCCTAGTCTCTTTCGACGATATCATTGAACCCTCATTACTTTCTTATATCAACAAAAATAATATCAGTCAGATGTCTTGCAATTTTTTGGCGGATAGTTTTGCAGAGACTTGTGGCTAACAAGCTAGTAACATGTTCTGCTATTTGTCATATTATGAGCAGTATTTTTTTTGGCGGAGGGCTTCGATTTAGGCCCGACGTAGTGGGAACACACGGCGCCATCAACTGCTAAAGTTAGCTTGCTTGTGAAATTTAGCTAGGTAGTGAGTGAGTGTAGCTAGCTAGTTAATGTTAACCACACGTTTGTTAGCCTGTTATAGGACAAACTGGTCAGGTGTTTTGAACAGGTAACAAGGTGACGACGCATGTTAATAGTGTCAGATATGGTAACTGGCAATCAATCATGCATTCACTTATTCATTGTCACCCCAGTTGTCTTATTTGGCTCTAACGTTGCTTAACTAGCCAGCTGGCTAGACACATTCGCCCTCATCTTTGAATAGCAAGCTAATTAGTTACAAGTCCTCTTTAACTTGACATGCAGTTTATGAATTTCTTTATTACTTCGCCAGGGTTGATGGCACACTTTCCAAACACAACACGGCCTGACGTGATGTTTGTTGAGAAGCATGATGCCGAGCTGTCAGTCAAGATGCTTACTGGAGTGGTGATGTAACATAATTCAGCAAAGGTTTAGAAATGCCCCGGTGATCAAATCAAACGTGACATTTCAGAGCGAGCTAGTTCTTTCCTCTACCTATTCTAAAATGACTAATCTCATATGTAGGATAAAGTACTGTTCAAGCAAGACACACTCACACTTTGATTCACACTGGACTGGGAATATTTGCAAAAATATTGCAAAAATAAATAGCCAGAATATTTGGTTTGTTTACACTTATTTTCCGCTTCTTAACTGTACACTTTGTAAATGTCTACTCTCAGACTGTGAAGGTGTGTCTGACCAGTTTGAAGAGAGTGTTGGAATAGGGTGATGTGCCTCTACCACCTGGTTCCTCTGTGTGTTCTCACACTCACCTCAAGGAAATTCAAAGATATATTTTTACACAATTTTCTTTTTCCTCTATTTGGTATTTAAGTTAGTCGACTTTTGGTCACAGAAATGTTTGAGAAATACATTTTGAAATTAGCTGTTAATTAAAGGGATCCTAACGATTTTAATTGACTTCACCTATGAAAATAGGTGATGTCAGAACAGTGTAGAGACACGCACATCATCGCAACACATTTCTGTCTGCAGGACAAGGGTGTCTGTTGCCTTGCATAGCTCACTTCCTCCCCTTGGGTTGTTGGTATTTTGGTTTGAATTAAGGGGTGTAATAGAGGGGGAGGGGTCAGCGGGGTATAGTTACTAGCACTGCCCCAGGTAGACTCACCATTAGTCTGCGTTCTTAGATCAGGCAGCCATTTAAAGGCCCTGGCGGCCACACAAGCTGTTTATTAGGGCTGTGACAATGTAATACTTTTTTCCAGGGCAAAAATGAATACACGAAGCAGCCCAAACTCTTAGGTCCTTTAAAAACCTGCTGCATGTGAAATATTGGTTGCTATAGCTTGGAAAATAAATGTGAATCTGGATGACAAAATAATTGTTTTCAACATTAGGGCTGTTTTCATAAAGAAGTTAAATCCATATTTTGTTGCATTGCTACGATACTAACGAGTATCGCGATACTGGTATCGTCCTGCTCCTAATATTTATTTTTATTCAAAAGAATGCATTCATACAGTACAGTTGCTTATAGGGTTCCCCACAACTCAGAATGTATGTGTGCTATGCTTTTGAGATGTGATGTTCATTCCAGAATGTTCTCAACAGAACAACAGGAAGAGGTATGTCTAACATGCACAGCTCCTGGTGGTTGTTGTAAAGTTGGTCATGGTGTTGTCGGCTGCAGGTAGCCTAGCGGTTAGAAGCGCCGGGCCAGTAACAGAAAGGTTGCTGGTTTGAATCCTTGAGCCGACTAGGTGAAAAATCTGTCTGAGCAAGGCACTTAACCCTAATTGCTCCTGTAAGTCGCTCTGGATAAGTGCGTCTGCTAAATTACATGCCTACTTTGTGGGGAGAATCAGCCTTGATTGCTGTAGTCATGTGAATGAGACTGGGTGAAAGCCAGGCTGGTGAGACAGAAGTATAGGGGTCCACTCCACAATGAAAGCCATGCTGGTGAGCCAGAAGTGTAGTGGTCCACTCCACAATGATCCAACTGTCACTTCCTCTTTCAGAGATGGAGCTTGACCCAACTTGACATTGGTATTGATCTGTAGATTTTACCACAGCATGTTTTGTAAGTACAAAGCGGTACAACATTTAGGTAACAGTTCAAATGTTCCAATATCCAAGAGGGGTCCACTGTGCTGCTAGTGAAGGTTTTGCACACGCATGTAAAGGTTATGCAAATTCTGGCTCATCTCACAGCTGGTCATTTTGTTTTATACTTTAATACCGGATCACATTCTCTTGCACAACGGCATGTTGCGTGAATTAGGTTAGTGATTTGATAATGATTTTTAGGTCAAATGCACTATAGACAACGTGACACTTTATCAGTAACCCAACCCCATACAGATTTCTATGTCAAAATAATGAATAGTAAGAAAACACTGATGATTCAGTGACACTTTGAGGGCTTCCTTCCCTGTTTGTGTTGGAGTGACGGCAGATTGACTGGGATTATTCAAGGCCCCTTGACCACAGGATGTTTGTCGTTAATTCCCTGTGAATCTATTAGGCAAACATATTTCCATTTGAAGGTTTAAATACTGTAGCAGCTCAGTAATGTGAGTGTGTGTGTGTGTGTGTGGCTGAGGGTCAGGGGTCGACTATTGGACAGGAGATGCTTAGTTATCGGTGCCATGTACAACAGAAGTTATTGCTGCCGTAAGTCTTCCCCCTCATTGTTATTTATGTATGTGTTTTTGTGGACTTTGACTTTCAGGTAAAGGCTTGTCACAGTGTACTGTACTAGTTTATATTTTCTTTGTCATGAGGTTCACATGGGGGGGGGGGGGGGGGGGCAAGTCAGAGATTAGATGTACCGGGGTAATTGTAGAGCAAAATAATTTATTTCATTTTTATTTTATTTCACCTTTATTTAACCAGGTAGGCAAGTTGAGAACAAGTTCTCATTTACAATTGCGACCTGGCCAAGATAAAGCAAAGCAGTTCGACACAAACAACAACACAGAGTTACACATGGAATAAACAAAACATACAGTATAAACAAGTCTATATATGAGGTGAGATAAGGGAGGTAAAGGCAAAAAAAGGCCATGGTGGCAAAGTAAATATAATATAGCAAGTAAAACACTGGAATGGTAGATTTGCAATGGAAGAATGTGCAAAGTAGAAATAAAAATAATGGGGTGCAAAGGAGCAAAATAAATAAATAAATTAAATACAGTAGTGAAAGAGGTAGTTGTTTGGGCTAAATTATAGGTGGGATATGTACAGGTGCAGTAATCTGTGAGCTGCTCTGACAGTTGGTGCTTAAAGCTAGTGAGGGAGATAAGTGTTTCCAGTTTCAGAGATTTTTGTAGTTCGTTCCAGTCATTGGCAGCAGAGAACTGGAAGGAGAGGCGGTGTAATGTGCCAAATACCATGATTGTGTGCAACTAACCACGTTTCTATCCACTTCACGGTCGCTGTGATGGAAACAGGAAGTTTCGGTAAAATTTTATAAATGCTGTTCGTTTGACACGGTGGGATGTTTTTGTGTCAGTAAAATTATTGCAGGAATGGCGGTTGAAACGCCCTCATGCGCAAATGTTTTATATAATAGCCATCATATCAAAAATAAACTTGGAGTCACACGATAATGTGGTGTGTGGTTCTTCCACTACGACTTGGGGAAACCATGCAGTTTTATAGGCTAATGAAGAACTTCACAGGATGGTCAAAGTACACAGTGATGAGCTTGGTGCTCCTTTTCAATACATATTGAGGGTCTTATTCTGGTGACATGATGATAGATGCTTGACTGCCCTTAGTGAGAATATATTCTTAAATATTGTAACTAACAATCTTAGTTTACAAGATTAGGAATGAAAAGTCAGTTTAGTGGTGGAATGTCATTTTAATTTTCCTCATTGTGCTCCAGCTGAGAGGTCTCAGAAGTGCAGGACATTTTGGCAGAAGTGGGATTTGACCAAAGAAACTAGCTAGTTTGTAGGGAGCAATGATGTCATGTTTCATGACAAGTATTAATGATCTTCACATGATCTGTTTTTAATAAGGCATTCTATGATTTTAGTTTCCCGCCCTCACCAGCATTACCCGCCTAAGTGTAATGTAGAACGTAAGATCATTTACAGGCTCCATCTCTTTCTCCGTCCCGCCCTGCATCAGGGTCTGTCTCACACACACACACGTACGTAGACAGATGCGTGGATGAGGTAATCAGTTACTTGTTTATGTGGCCTCTTGGTCAGACACACCCTGAGATGTACGCACAAATAAAATTGTATTTGTCACATGCTTCGTAAATAACAGGTCTAGACTAACAGTGAAATGTAATTTTCCAACAATGCAGACGTAAAGATATGTACAGTGGGGAGAACAAGTATTTGATACACTGCCAATTTTGCAGGTTTTCCTACTTACAAAGCATGTAGAGGTCTGTAATTTTTAATCATAGGTACACTTCAACTGTGAGAGACGGAATCTAAAACAAAAATCCAGAAAATCACATTGTATGATTTTTAAGTAATTAATTAGCATTTTATTGCGTGACAAGTATTTGAACACCTACCAACCAGTAAGAATTCCGGCTCTCACAGACCTGTTTTTTTTTTTTTTTAAGAAGCCCTCCTGTTCTCCACTCATTACCTGTATTAACTGCACCTGTTTGAACTCGTTACCTGTATAAAAGACACCTGTCCACACACTCAATCAAACAGACTCCAACCTCTCCACAATGGCCAAGACCAGAGAGCTGTGTAAGGACATCATGGCTAAAATTGTAGACCTGCACAAGGCTGGGATGGGCGACAGGACAATAGGCAAGCAGCTTGGTGAGAAGGCAACAACTGTTGGAGCAATTATAAGAAAATGGAAGAAATTCAAGATGACGGTCAATCACCCTCGGTCTGGGGCTCCATGTAAGATATCACCTCGTGGGGCATCAATGATCATGAGGAAGGTGAGGGATCAGCATAGAACTACACAGCAGGACCTGGTCAATGACCCGAAGAGAGCTGGGACCACAGTCTCAAAGAAAACCATTAGTAACACACTACGCCGTCATGGATTAAATTCCTGCAGCGCACGCAAGGTCCCCCTGCTCAAGCCAGCGCATGTCCAGGCCCGTCTGAAGTTTGCCAGTGACCATCTGGATGATCCAGAGGAGGAATGGGAGAAGGTCATGTGGTCTGATGAGACAAAAATAGAGCTTTTTGGTCTAAACTCCACTCGCAATGTTTGGAGGAAGAAGAAGGATGAGTACAACCCCAAGAACACCATCCCAACCGTGAAGCATGGAGGTGGAAACATCATTCTTTGGGGATGCTTTTCTGCAAAGGGGACAGGACGACTGCACCATATTGAGGGGAGGATGGATGGGGCCATGTATCGCGAGATCTTGGCCAACAACCTCCTTCCCTCAGTAAGAGCATTGAAGATGGGTCGTGGCTGGGTCTTACAGCATGACATGTGTGAAACACACAGCCAGGGAAACTAAGGAGTGGCTCCATAAGAAGCATCTCAAGGTCCTGGAGTGGCCTAGCCAGTTTCCAGACCTGAACCCAATAGAAAATCTTTGGAGGGAGCTGAAAGTCCGTATTGCCCAGCGACAGCCCCGAAACCTGAAGGACGTGGAGAAAATCTGTATGAAGGAGTGGGCCAAAATCCCTGCTGCAGTGTGTGCAAACCTGGTCAAGAACTACAGGAAACGTATGATCTCTGTAATCGCAAACACAGGTTTCTGTACCAAATATTAAGTTCTGCTTTTCTGATGTATCAAATACTTATGTCATGCAAATTAATTACTTACAAATCATACAATGTGATTTTCTAGATTTTTGTTTTAGATTCCATCTCTCAGTTGAAGTGTAACTATGATAAAAAAAATTACAGACCTCTACATGCTTTGTAAGTAGGAACCTGCAAAATCGGCAGTGTATCAAATATTTGTGCTCCCCACTGTATATTTAAAAAAAAAAAAAAAATAGAAATGGTGACATGAGGAATAAATACAGTCAATAAATAGTAAAATAACATTTTTATATATTTATCCAGGGACTACAGAGTCGGTGCAGGGGTACGAGGTAATTGAGGTAGATATGTACATACACAGCGTTCGGAAAGTATTCAAACCCCCTTTTCCATATTTTATGTTACAGCCTTGTTCTAAAATGGATGGAATATATTGTTTTATAATCAATCTACACACAACACCCCATAATGACAAAGCAAAAACAGGTTTAGAAATGTTTGCAAATGTATTAAAAAAATTAAAAAAAACTTTATTTACATAAGTATTCAGACTCTTTGCTATGAGACTGAAAATTGAGGTCAGGTGCATTCTGTTTCCATTTATCATCCTTGATGTTTCTACAACTTGATTGGAGTCTACCTGTGGCAAATTCAATTGATTGGACATTATTTGGAAAGGCACACAACTGTCTAGATAAGGTCCCACAGTTGACAGTGCATGTCAGAGCAAAAACCAAGCCATGAGGTCCAAGGAAATGTCCATAGAGCTCTGAGAGGATTGTGTCTGCACAGATCTGGGGAAGGGTACCGCTGCATTGAAGGTCCCCAAGAACACACTGGCCTCCATCATTCTTAAATGGAAGCTATTTGGAACCTCGTAGACTTTTCCTAGAGCTGGCCGCCTGGCCAAACTGAGCAATCAGGGGAGAAGGGCCTTGGTCAGGGAGATGACAGATCACTCTGACAGAGCTCCAGAGTTCCTCTGTGGAGATGGCAGAACCTTCCAGAAGGACAACCATCTCTGCAGCAGTCCACCAATCAGGCCTTTATGGTAGAGTGGCCAGACGAAGCCACTTCTCAGTAAAAGGCACATGACAGCCCTCTTGGAGTTTGCCAAAAGGTACCCAAATGACTCTGACCATGAGAAACAAGATTCTCTGGTGTGATGAAACCAAGATTGAACTCTTTGGCCTGAATGCCAAGTGTCACGTCTGGAGGAAACCTGGCACCATCCCTACGGTGAAGCATGGTGGTGGAGGCATTATGCTGTGGGGATGTTTTTCAGTGGCAGGGACTGGTAGACTAGTCAGGATCGAGGGAAAGATGAACGAAGCAAAGTACAGAGATCCTTGATTAAAAACTTGCTCCACAGCACTTAGGACACCCGACTGGGGTGAAGGAGCACCTTCCAACAGGACAATGACCCTAAACACACAGCCAAGACAATGCAGGAGTGTCTTCTGGCCAAGTCTCTGAATGTCCTTGAGTGGTCCAGCAAGAACCTGGACTTGAACCCAATCGAACATCTCTGGAGTGACCTGAAAATAGCTGTGCAGAAACGCTCCCCATCCAACCTGACCGAGCTTGAGAGGATCTGCAGAGAAGAATGGGAGAAACTCCCCAAATACAGTTGTCAAGCTTGTAGCATCATACCCAAGAAGATTCGATGCTGTAATCGCTGCCAAAGGTGCTTCAACAAAGTACTGAGTTTTTTTTTATTTATTGGGGAGGTGGGGTAGATCACCTTTAATAGCACAGATTGTATCTTCCATCAATGCAATTGTCTGCAATATTTACAATCTGTATATGTAAATATATACAGTACCAGTGAAGTTTGGACACACCTACTCATTCCATGGTTTTGTTAGGGTTCATTCCTTACGTCCTTCCTTGTCAATCATTGGTTCATTCCCGCCTTAGTGATGTCACTGACTACGTCATTACCTTTTTACTCCTGAGACCCAAACCCTGCATCCATAGCTATACAAAACCGTTTCAGTGTTATTAAAGCTAGGCAATAAATGTCACCTCCCCAAAGTTGATTTATTGTGGAATGTCCTGAGTAGTCTCTTATCTCCCACACTCCCCTTAAGAGTTCTGTCTGTCACACATCTTTGAGAGAGAGTCTATATAACCCCTCCCCTGCTATTAATATAACATAAGCATAATCAATTATTCTAATACATCAAACATTTGTACAGCCCCAATCATGACCCCTAGGTGAACCCTGACGCAGTTTCTTTATTTGTACTATTTTCTTCATTGTAGAATGATACTGAATATATCAAAACTATGAAATAACACATGGAATCATGTAGTAAGCAATAAAGTGTGAAACAAATCAAAATAATATTTGAGATTTGTGTAAGTAGCCACCCTTTGCCTTGACAACTTTTCACACTCATGGCATTCTCTCAACCAGCTTCATGAGGTAGTCACCTGGAAAGCATTTCACATAACAGGTGTGCCTTGTTAAAAGTTTGTGGAATTTAAATCTTCTTTAATGCGTTGTGTTGTGACAAGGTAGGGGTAGTATACAGAATATAGCCCTATTTGGTAAAAGACCAAGTCCATATTATGGCAAGAACAGCTCAAATAAGCAAAGAGAAATGACAGTCCATCATTGACTGACCTTCATGTCTTAAAGTAATCTGACTCAGTTACACCAAGTGCAGTTCAAAAACCATCAAGCGCTATGATGAAACTGGCTCTCAAGGACCACCACAGGAAAGGAAGACCCAGAGTGAACTATGCTGCAGAGGATACTTTCATTAGTTAACTGAACTAATAAATGCTTCAGAGTTAAAGTAACACACATCTCAAAATTAACTGTTCAGAGGAGACTGTGTGAAATCAGGCCTTCATGGTCAAATTGCTGCAAAGAAACCACTACTAAAGGACACCAATAATAAGAAGAGACTTGCTTGGGCCAAGAAACACAAACAATGGACATTAGACCGGTAGAAATCTGTCCTTTGGTCTGATGAGTCCAAATTTGTGTTTTTTTTTGTTCCAACCGCTGTGTCTTTGTGAGACGCAGAGTAGGTGAACGGATGATCTCACCATGTGTGGTTCCCACTGTGAAGCATGGAGGAAGTGGTGTGGGGGTGCTTTGCTGGTGACACTGTCTGTGATTTATTTAGAATTCAAGGGACACTTAACCAGCATAGCTACCACAGCATTCTGCAGCGATACGCCGTCCCATCTGGGTTGGGCTTAGTGGAACTATTATTTGTTTTTCAACAGGTCAATGACCCAACACACTTCCAGGCTGTGTAAGGGCTATTTGACTGAGAGTGCTGCATTAGATGACCTGTCTTCCACAATCACCTGACCTCAACCCAATTGAGATGGTTTGGGATGAGTTGGACCGCAGAGTGAAGGAAAATCAGCAAATGAGTGCTCAGCATATGTAGGAACTCCTTCAAGACTGTTGGAAAAGCATTCCTCATGAAGCTGGTGGAGAGAATTCCAACTGTGCATAGCTGTCATCAATGCCAAGGGTGGTTACTTTGAATAATATATATGTAAATGTGAATACTTATGTTAATGTGATATTTCAGTTTTTAATATATTTTATACATTTAATACCTTTGTCTTTATGGGGTGTTGTGTGTAGATTGGGGGAAAGAAAGATAAATTCCTATTTTTAGAATAAGGCTGTAACTTAACAAAATGGGTGAAAAGTCGAGGGGTCTGAATACTTTCAGAATGCACTGTAGGTAGGGGTAAAAGACACACCCCCGAGACGACAGACGCTCCCCTCAGCTGGAGCACAGAGCACAACATTCCCAGCCATTCCGCACCCTCAGCACAGAGAAATACCCCGGGTATGGTTTCAATTACATTCACCGCAGTCTTTTTTTTTTCTCTCTCTTTCTCAAAGAAAAATGAAAACGGAGAGTTGCTGATCACACCCTCGGTTCAGGTCATCGGGTCAGTTCTTTTGGCACAGCCTCAGGTCCATTTGTGCCGGTGACGCTTGCTGATATCGGGCAGCTATAGAGTTGTTAGTCGTCCGGTCTGTAAAGAACATTGTTGGATATTGTACGGTTGGGTACGTCCGTCTTAGTAAACAGATTTGCTTCATGTACAGCTTTTAGTCTACTGTTATTCCCGTGATCCAACACACCGCTCTGTCCCTGGATAGTGACCGACGGTGATGGCTGGAATGTATTGGCACACTCTGGTGCTCTTCTGCACTGAAGACCCTCACATGGTTGGACAGCTTGCTCAGTGTCCTGTCCAGTGCAGGAAGTCCTTCCCTGTGGGCCATAAGGCAGGTACAGAGAGAGAGTAGGGGAAACGTGCTGATCAGCTCATCTTGGCGCTTAATGTAATTCAACCAAGGCTCAGGGCCTAAGCACTGTCCAGCTCTGTCTCCTGGCAACATGCTAGAGGGGATGGAGCTTAGGGATTTAAAAAAAACTTTGTCACTGGTGCCCTCGTGCCAATTACTAGGCTATACCTGCATGTGTTGTCACAAAATGGTCCTGCCCATGCCTCTGTCAGAATATGCAAAAAAAAATGTCAACGTTTTACCAGCGTACAGTGTACAAAACATTAGGAACACCTTCCTACTATTGCGTTGCACCCCTCCCTTTTGCCCTCAGAACAGCCTCAATTCGTTGCCATGGACTCCACATGGTGTTGAAAGCATTCCACAGGAATGCTGTCCCTCGTTGAGTCCAATGCTTCCCAAGGTTGTCCAAGTTTTCTGGATGTCTTTTGGGTGTTGGACAAATCAAATCATTCTTCATACACACAAAATGTTGTGTGGAAAAACCCAGCAGCGTTGCAGTTCTTGACACAAACTGGTGCACCTGTCACCTGCTACCATACCCCGTTCAAAGGCAAATCTTTTGTCTTGCCCATTCAGCCTCTGAATGGCACACATACACAAACCATGGCTCAATGGTCTCGAGGCTTAAAAATCCGTCTCCTCATCTACACTGACTTTGAAGCGAATTTAACATGTGACCTCAAAGGATCATAGCTTTCACCTGGATAGTAAATAGGCATGACGGGAACCACACTTGCGGAAACCATCCGTTCATCTACTCTGCGTCTCACAAAGACACAGCTGTTGGAAACACAAATCTCTAATTTGGACTCATTAGACCAAAGGACAGATTTCCACCAGTCTAATGTCCATTGCTCTTGTTTCTTGGCCCAAGCAAGTCTCTTCTTCTTATTTGTGTCCTTTAGTCGTTTCTTTGCAGCAATTTGACCATGAAGGTCTGATTTCATGCAGTCTCTCCTGAACAGTTGATGTTGAGATATGTCTGTTACTTTAACACTCTGAAGCATTTACTTGGACTGCAATCTGAGGTGCAGTTAACTAATGAACTTATCCTCTGCAGCAGAGGTAACTCTGGATCTTTCTTTCCTGTGGTGGTCCTCATGACAGCCAGTTTCATCATAGCGCTTGATGGTTTTTGCGACTGCACTTGAAGAAACTTTTAAAAGTTCTTGACATTATCCAGATTGACTGACCTTCATGTCTTAAGGTAATGGACTGTCACAACCTTGTCACAACACAACTGATTAGCTCAAACACATTAAGAAGGCAAGAAATTCCACAAATTAACTTTTAACAAGGCACACGTTAATTGAAATACATTCCAGGTGACTGCCTCATGAAGCTGGTTGAGAGAATGCCAAGGGTGTGCGACTCTGTCATCAAGGCAAAGGGTGGTTACTTTGACGAATCTAAAATATTTGAACACTTTTTGGTTTCTACATTATTCTGTGTGTATTATTTCATAGTTTTGATGTCTTCAATATTATTTTACATTGTAGACCATTAATAAAAACAGCAAGAACCTCTTGAATGAGTAGGTGTGTCCAACATTTTGACTTGTACTGTATGTACAGTGGCCTGTGAAACTATTTTTCCCCTTGGCATGTTTCCTATTTCATTGCCTTTTATTCCAGGCTGTATCATTTGATTTACCCAACATGCCTACCACTTTGAAGATCCAAAATATTTGTTATTTTGAAACAAACAAGAAATTAAACTTAACTTCATAACTATTCAGCAATTGCAGCTGCAAGTATCTTGGGTTATGTCTCTAAGCTTGGCACATGTAGCCACTGGGATTTTTGCCCGTTCTTTAAGGCAAAACTGCTCCAGCTCCTTCAAGTTGGATGGGTTCTGCTGGTGTAAAGCAGTCTTTATGTCATACCACAGATTCTCAATTGGATTGTGGTCTGGACTTTGACTTGGCCATTCCAAGACATTTAAACTTTTCCCTTAAACCACTTGAGTGTTGCTTTAGCAGTATGCTTAGGGTCATTGTCCTGCTGGAAGGTGAACCTCCATCCCAGTCTCAAATCTCTGGAAGACTGAAGCAGGTTTCCATCAAGAATCTCCCTGTATTTAGCACCATCCTTCAATTCTGACCAGTTTCCCAGTCCCTGCCGATGGAAAAACATCCCCACAGCATGATGCTGCCACCACCTTCCTTCACTGTCGGGATGATTTTCTTTGGGTGATGAAAGGTGTTAGTTTTGCGCCAGACATAGCGTTTTCCTTTGGCCAAAAAGCTCAATTTTAGTCTCCTCTAACCAGAATACCTTCTTCCATATGTTTGGGCAGTCTCCCACCTGCCTTTTGGCTAAAACCAAATGTGTTTGCTTATTTTTTATATTTTTTAAGCAATGGCTTTTTTCTGGGCACTCTTCCGTTAAGCCCAGCTCTGTGGAGTGTCCAGCTTAAAGTGGTCCTATGGACAGATACTCC
Organism: Oncorhynchus mykiss; assembly: GCF_013265735.2. NCBI lineage: Eukaryota > Metazoa > Chordata > Actinopteri > Salmoniformes > Salmonidae > Oncorhynchus > Oncorhynchus mykiss. The sequence goes on along the minus strand of NC_048574.1, from coordinate 9,258,182 downwards.
AATCTCCACTGTGGAGCATTGCAGCTCCTTCAGGGTGATCTTTGGTCTCTTTGTTTCCTCTCTGATTAAAACTTCTTAGAGCCAGGTGAGATGCCAGCGTCTCACCTAGCCAACAGGAAATGGAAGTGCGCAACGCCAAATGCTAATAGTACTCGATAAAACTCAAACTTTCATTAAAACACACATGCAGGGTACTGAATTAAAGCTACACTTGTTGTGAATCTAGCCAACATGTCAGATTTTTAAAATGCTTTTCGGCGAAAGCATGAGAAGCTATTATCTGATAGCATGCAACACCCCGGAATACCTGAAGGGGACGTAAACAAAATAATTAGCGTAGCCGGCGCTACACAAAACGCAGAAATAAAATATAAAACATTCATTACCTTTGACGAGCTTCTTTGTTGGCACTCCTATATGTCCCATAAGCATCACAATTGGGTCTTTTTTTCGATTAAATCCGTCCATGTATACCCAAAATGTCCAAAACGCAACGTCATTTTTTAAAATTAAAAAAGTTGCCTATAAACTTTGACAAAACACTTCAAACTACTTTTGTAACCCAACTTTAGGTATTAGTACACGTTAATAATCGATCAAATTGATCACGGGGCGATCTGTATTCAATAGCAGCTACTCTGGAAATCATGGTCCACATTCTCTCTTCCATTAACTTCCTGTTGTTTACTCGACGAGAGGAAGTGCCTATTTCTCATATCACCAAGGATTAACTTCAATAGAATTGCCAATACTGGTGACATCGTGTGGAAGCTGTAGAAACTGTAAACTGACCGCTATCTATCTATTTTCCCTTGCCATAGACAATTCAGAGACTGGCGGATGGATACTGTTTTTTTTGTTTTTGTGACCAGGTTTTTCTTGGGATTTCGCTTGCTATTCACGTTCTGTTATAGTCACAGACATGATTTAACCCGTTTTAGAAACTTCAGAGTGTTTTCTATCCACACATACTAATCATATGCATATACTATATTCCTGGCATGAGTAGCAGGACGTTGAAATTTTGCGCGATTTTTAACAAAATGTTGAAAAAATTCTAGAGAGCCTTAAAAGGTTTTAAGGCCTTCCTTGCCTGGTCTGTGAGTTTGGTGGTCGGACCTCTCTTGGCAGGTTTGTTGTGGTGCCATATTCTTTCAATTTGTTAAATAATGGATTTAATGGTCCTCTGTGGGATATTCAAAGTTTCTGATATTTTTTTATAACCAAATCGGTATCTGTACTTCTCCACAACTTTGTCCCTGACCTGTTTGGAGAGCTCCTTGGTCTTCATGGTGCCGCTTGCTAGGTTGTGCACCTTGCTTAGTGATGTTGCAGATTCTGGGGCCTTTCAGAGCAGGTGTGTGTACAGTTGAAGTCGGAAGTTTACATACACCTTAGCCAAATACATTTAAACTCAGTTTTTCACAATTCCTGATATTTAATCCTAGTAATAATTCCCTGTCTTAGGTCAGTTAGGATCACCACTTTATTTTAAGAATGTGAAATGTCAGAATAATAGTAGAGAGAATAATTTATTTCAGCTTTTATTTCTTCATTCCCAGTGGATCAGAAGTTTACATACACTCAATTAGTATTTGGTAGCATTGCCTTTAAATTGTTTAACTTGGTTAACCGTTTCGGGTAGGCTTCCACAAGCTTCCCACAATAAGTTGGGTGAATTTTGGCCCATTCCTCCTGACAGAGCTGGTGTAACTGAGTCAGGTTTGTAGGCCTCTTTGCTCGCACAAGCTTTTTCAGTAATGCCCACAAATGTTCTATAGGATTGAGGTCAGGGCTTTGTGATGGCCACTCCAATACCTTGACTTTGTTGTCCTTAGGCCATTTTGCCACAACTTTGGAAGTATGCTTGGGGTCATTGTCCATTTGGAAGACCCATTTGCGACCAAACTTTAACTTCCTGACTGATAATGCCATCTATTTTGTGAAGTGCACCAGTCCCTCCTGCAGCAAAGCACCCCCACAACATGATGCTGCCACCCCCGTGGTTCACGGTTTGGATGGTGTTCTTCGGCTTGCAACTGCCCTTTTTCCCTCCAAACACAATGATGGTCATTATGGCCAAACAGTTCTCTGGTCTGATGAAACAAAAATTGTACTTTTTGGAGAAATGTTCTATCTTTGTCCCCATGTACACTTGCAAACCGTAGTCTGGCTTTTTTATGGCAGTTTTGGAGCAGTGGCTTCCTTGCTGAGCGGCCTTTCAGGTAATGTCGATTTATAGGGCTCGTTTTACTGTGGATATAGATACTTTTGTACCTGTTTCCTCCAGCATCTTCACAAGGTCCTTTGGTGTTCTGGGATTGATTTGCACTTTTCTCCAAATACGTTCATCTCTCTCATCTGACGTTGTCCCATGGTGTTAATACTTGCGTACTATTGTTTGTACAGATGATCATGGTACCTTCAGGCGTTTGGAAATTGCTCCCAAGGATGAACCAGACTTGTCGAGGTCTACAATTTTCCCAATTTTCTTGGCTGATTTCTTTTGATTTTCCCATGATGTCAAGCAAAGAGACACTGAGTTTGAAGGTAGGCCTTGAAATTAGAGGTCGACAACTTAATCGGAATGGCAGATTAATTAGGGCCGATTTCAAGTTTTAATAACAATCGGAAATCGGTATTTTTGGGCGGCAATTTCCGATTTATTATTTTTGTATTTATAAAAATAAAATACAAATGTATACCTTTTTTATTTAACTAGGCAAGTCTGTTAAGAACACATTCTTATTTTCAATGACTTCCTGTGAACTGTGGGTTAACTGCCTTGTTCATGGGCAAAACGACAGATTTTCACCTTGTCAGCTCAGGGGTTCCAATCTTGCAACCGCACAGTTAACTAGTCCAACGCTCTAACCATTGCACTCCACGAGTAGCCTGCCTGTTACGTGAATGTAGTAGAAGCAAGGTAAATTGCTAGCTAGCATTAAACTTCTTATAAAAAACAATCAATAATTATCACTAGTTATAACTACTGATCCAGTTTAGCAGGCAATATTAACCAGGTGAAATTGTCATTTCTCTTGCATTCATTGCACACAGAGTCAGGGTATATGCAACAGTTTGGGCCGCCTGGCTCATTGCGAACTAATTTGCCAGAATTTTAGGTAATTATGACATAACATTGAAGGTTGTGCAACGTAACAATAATATATAGACTTAGGGATGCCACCCGTTAGATAAAATACGGAACGATTCCGTATTTCACTGAAAGAATAAACGTTTTGTTTTCGAAATGATAGTTTCCGGATTCTATCATATTAATGACCAAAGGCTCGTATTTCTGTGTTATTATGTTTGTCTGGTTTGATAGAGCAGTCTGACTGAGCAGCAACAGGCCCATAATCATTCATTCAAACAGCACTTTCGTGCGTTTTGCCAGCAGCTCTTCGCAAGCACAGCGCTGTTTGACTTCAAGCCTATCAGCCTAATGGCTGGTGTAACCAATGTGAAATGGCTAGCTAGTTAGCTGGGTGTGCGCTAATACTGTTTCAAACGTCACTCGCTTTTAGATTTGGAGTAGTTATTCCCCTTGGCGGCTTTTGTGGAGCGATGGGTAACGATACTTAGTGTGACTGTTGTCTGTGTTCCTGGTTCGAGCCCAGGTATGGGCAAGGAGGGGAACGGAAGCAATACTGTTACACTGGCAATACTATAGTGCCTATAAGAACATCCAATAGTCAAAGGTATATGAAATACAAATGGTATAGAGAGAAATAGTCCTATAAATACTATATTAACTACAACCTAAAACCTCTTACCTTGGAATATTGAAGTCTCATGTTAAAAGGAACCACCAGCTTTCATATGTTCTGAACAAGGAACTCAAACGTTAGCTTTTTTACATGGCACATATTTTTACATGGCACATATTACTTCTCCAACACCTTGTTTTTGCATTATTTTAACCAAATTGAACATGTTTCATTATTTATTTGAGGCTAAATTGATTTTATTCATGTTTTATATTAAGTTAAAATAAGTGTTCATTCATTATTGTTGTAATTGTCATTATTACAAATTAAAAAATCGTACGATTAATCGGTATTGGCGTTTTTGGTCCTCCAATAATCGGTATCTGCGTTGAAAAAAATCATAATCGGTCGACCTCTACTTGAAATACATCCACAGGTACACCTCCAATTGACTCAGACTACTTGACATAATTTATCAGAAGCTTCTAAAGCCATGACATCATTTTCAGTAATTTTCCAAGCTGTTTAAAGGCACAGTCAACTTAGTGTATTTTAACTTTTGACCCACTGGAATTGTGATACAGTGAAATAATATGTCTGTAAACAATTGTTGGAAAAATGACTTGTGTCATGCACACAGTAGATGTTCTAACCGACTTGCCAAAACTAGTTTGTTAACAAGACATTTGTGGAGTGGTTGAAAAACGAGTTTTAATGACTCCAACTTAAGTGTATGTAAACTTCCAACTTCAACTGTATGCTGCCACCACCATGTTTGACAGTGAGGATGGTGTGTTCAGCTGTGTTGCTTTTACGCCAAACATAACGTTTTGCATTGTTGCCAAAAAGTTCAATTTTGGTTTCATCTGACCAGAGCACCTTCTTCCACATGTTTGGTGTGTCTCCCAGGTGGCTTGTGGCAAACTTTAAACTACACTTTTTATGGATATCTTTAAGAAATGGCTTTCTTCTTGCCACTCTTCCATAAAGGCCAGATTTGTGCAATATACGACTGATTGTTGTCCTATGGACAGAGTCTCCCACCTCAGCTGTAGATCTCTGCAGTTCATCCAGAGTGATCATGGGCCTCTTGGCTGCATCTCTGATCAGTCTTCTCCTTGTATGAGCTGAAAGTTTAGAGGGACGGCCAGGTCTTGGTAGATTTGCAGTGGTCTGATACTCCTTCCATTTCAATATTATCGCTTGCACAGTGCTCCTTGGGATGTTTAAAGCTTGGGAAATCTTTTTGTATCCAAATCCGGCTTTAAACTTCTTCACAACAGTATCTCGGACCTGCCTGGTGTGTTCCTTGTTCTTCATGATGCTCTCTGCGCTTTTAACGGACCTCTGAGACTATCACAGTGCAGGTGCATTTATACGGAGACTTGATTACACACAGGTGGATTGTATTTATCATCATTAGTCATTTAGGTCAACATTGGATCATTCAGAGATCCTCACTGAACTTCTGGAGAGAGTTTGCTGCACTGAAAGTAAAGGGGCTGAATAATTTCGCACGCCCAATTTTTCAGTTTTTGAATTGTTAAAGTTTGAAATATCCAATAAATGTCGTTCCACTTCATGATTGTGTCCCACTTGTTGTTGATTCTTCACAAAAAAATACAGTTTTATATCTTTATGTTTGAAGCCTGAAATGTGGCAAAAGGTCGCAAAGTTCAAGGGGGCCGAATACTTTCGCAAGGCACTATATATATATATATATATATATATATATATATATATATATATATATATATATATATATATATATATATATGATCTCATTTAGGGGCCTCATAGCAAAGGGGGTGAATACATAATCACTCACCACTTTTACGTTTTTTTTTTTTGGTTGAACTTTTTGAAACAGGTCATTTATTTTTCAGTTCACTTCACCAATTTGGGCTATTTTGTGTATGTCCGTTACATGAATTACAAATACATGTCTATTTAAATTACAGGTTGTAATGCAACAAAATATGAACAACGCCAAGGGGGATGAACACTTTTGCAAGGCACTGTATATCCATAAAAAATTATACTGATTCTTGATTTCGACCGGCTGAGAAAAGCTGCCTTCACTTTCATTACTATGCGACAGCCGGCGATCGAATTTGAATATTGAAACAATGTTGCAAATGTCGGAGAAAGACAGCAAGGTTTATTCAAATCTCCGCTGTTAAACTATATGTTAGTCTAAAGGAAATGTGAGAACGTCTAGATGCCTTTTTGATGGTGGAGATTAAGTTTATAAATTGCCTGGCTGGGCTGATGAGACGGTGGATAGCGCAGTCAGATGGAACAGAGTAAATAGGCTTTTTTAAAGTCATATTTAGCTGGTGGTAACTCGTGGAATAGGCACCGGCTGTAATGTGGTTTTAACCAATCAGCATTCGGGATTAGACCCGCCTGTTGTATAAAGCACTGTGTAATAGGAACCACTATTGTTCTCATAAGCTGATATGTATAAAAAATATATATATTACAATGACTCCTTAAGGCGATGGGTTTCTCCCAGCAACTATCTCGAGCAAAATAAACATCAGCATGCTTCCTAACTTTCTCATCTTTCTCCTTGTTTCTAGGTGGAGTCCTTCATATTAGACCAGGAAGACCTGGACAACCCCATGCTAAAGACGGCATCAGAGCTGCTCCTGTCCAGCGCTGCCGACGGAGCTGATCTCAGAACAGTGGACCCAGAAACACAAGCCAGATTGGAGGCTCTGTTGGAAGCAGCCGGTACGTATCGTAGTGGTGTGAACCCTTCACCTGTTACTTTATTTTAATTTTAATTTATTTTGAATGCACTTGATTGATCACTTTTAAATTACGAAGATGTTACATGCTACGGCCGCTTCAGTCCTGTTCTCTTTATCAAATAGGACTGCTGCCCTTTTGGGACTTTGAATGCTGAAACCTGCTTGAAACTCCGCCCAATTTAGTATCAATGCTTAATTAAGGCCTACAATTTAGTTTGTACTTACATACTTTTCTGACGTTGTCAGGCCTGTGTCTGGTGTTTCTGTTCCTACCACTGTGCTGGGACATGACCTCGTAGGTGTGTAGAGATGGCACGTTGCCAGGGAGAAATACCTGCGTAACAAACGCAAGTGCTCAAAATAGATGCTGCACTACAAATCAAATGTATTTCTAAAACCCTTCGTACATCAACTGATCTCTCAAAGTGCCGTACAGAAACCCTCAGCCTAAAACCCCCAAACGGCAAGCAATGCAGGTGTAGAAGCACTACAGCCTGCGTTTACCCTGCTTTGCATGTGGTTGTGTTTTGGTTTCTGTCGTCCACCTACTTCCCATGTTGGATTGTCTATGGGGGAGGGGGTGGGGTAACACTGATCAATTACAGTGATCAGTAAATTTGACTGCAGGGTGCTCACAGGCTAAGTGTTGCAAGGCAATTATCAAACCGGCTACAACTCTCGCTCAGGCCTCTGTTGAGCTAAGCTGAACCAGCCCGTCAAAGCACTTAGCCTTGGTCTGTATAGTTAGTGCCTCACTGCTGCCTCTTTAGAGAAACTAAAAAGCTTTCTGAAACAATGAAAGAAGTCTTTGCGTCTAATTTGATGCGCATGAACCTGTGGGATGGATGGATGGTGTGGTGTGCATCAGGAAGACATGCAGTGTGTTAGCCAGGTCCCAGCCAGTCAGTCAGTGTATGGGGAGTTGGTACAGGCTAGCGCAGCACATGAGATGGTAGGTAGCTAGGCTCGCGGGGGCACCACGGGGAAGATTAACATGAGCAATGGATTTCGATAGAGCAGCAACAGCTTCCGTCATGACTCAACCTTTAGTACACTGCTTCTGTGCATGTCTGCCTCCCATCTATCGTTGTCTGTGTGCAACTGTGTGCATGTCTGCCTCCCATCTATCGTTGTCTGTGTGCAACTGTGTGCATGTCTGCCTCCCATCTATCGTTGTCTGTGTGCAACTGTGTGCATGTCTGCCTCCCATCTATCGTTGTCTGTGTGTAACTGTGTGCATGTCTGCCTCCCATCTATCGTTGTCTGTGTGCAACTGTGTGATTGTGTGTGTGTGTACATTTTAACATCTATGTAACCAATCATGTGGCGCATGCAGTGGTTTTTTGCATACCGCTACTAATACTGGACTCTGTTGCTTCTGTTCTTAAGCTTCAATGTTGGCCGATCATCAGATTCTCTTCCATTAATCGTTAATACGCCCACTTACTCAGTCATGTGATTAGGTCCCGCCCCCCCCCCCCCCCTTTGATATGTTTCCTCAACGCTGTGTTCACAACTTGATAATCCAGACAATGTGTTTGTTCTCTTTACACCTTGTTGCATAGTTTAATTGTGTGTTGCGTGTGTGTGTGTTGCGTGTGTGTGTGTTGCGTGTGTATGCTGCTGTGTGTGTATGCTGCTGTGTGTGTGTGTGTGCGTCTGAAGGTATTGGTAAACTGTCCACCACCGATGGAAAAGCCTTCGCAGATCCAGAGGTGCTACGCCGCTTGACGTCGTCCGTGAGCTGTGCGCTGGACGAGGCCGCCGCCGCTCTCACACGCATGAGGGCCGAAAACACACTCAACGCCAGCCAGGCAGACAAGTATGTATCCCCTCTGCGCTAAGTCTAAACGTTAAGTGCACTACACCATATTCAGGGATCCTCCCTCACACCAGTCTTGTCTAGGCCATATGTTTCCTTTCGACTTGTTGTGCTTTCTTCAAGTTCGCGTGAACATCTGACAATTCCTTAGGTGAGAATCTTTTAAAAGGGGAACAAAATCTTATTCCTATAATTTACAGTGTTACAAATGTTTAATTTTGTCGTTTTAATAATGTTGGTAGCGACGCGTGGAAAAAAAAGTTGCGCCGATCTGTTGCAGTTCAAGTCGACTACAAAACCCGCAATACAATGGTCTCGCTGGGCCGTCTTTAGCATGGGGTTGTCCAGGTCTTCCTGGTCTAATATGAAGGACTCCACCTAGAAACAAGGAGAAAGTTAGGAAGCATGCAGATGTTTATTTTGCTCGAGATGGGTTTCTCCCAGCAACTATCGCCTTAAGGTAGCTAGTTTGCAAACATAACTACGCACAATAATAGCAAAGTCAATAACGGCATGTGAAGTAGCTACAGTAGTTAGCTGTAAAATTGCCTAAAACAAACTGCACTATCAATTTAGGAGTCTACAATCTCACCGTGTTCACCCTGCAGAGTGGAGTCTGATATTTGCAACGGTACCATGAAAAGCACCCTGGACTGAAGAGGCAGACCAATAAGGGAGATGTGTTAGGACCTCTGTTAAATTACACATTTCTGGAGGTTGTTATATTGCAAAACTATTATCAATGGCTCATTTCTAGAGAAGACACCCTCCTGCGTTATGACATCGGCCAGTATTGAAATCTGACGCTTTATTACTGCAACGTTGAAGCTAGGAACGCAAGCATTTCACTGCACCCGCTATAACAACTGCTAAATATGTGTTTGCGACCAATTTAAAAATGTATTTGATTTGTGTGATGTTTTCACAGTGTAAAAGGCATGCCTATTAATTTCCAGTGTCGTGAGGGAGACTTTCTCAATGCTACGTCATACTGGCCGAATTTCTGCCTGCTTCCACGGATATCTGATACACCTGAAAACGTGAATCGATAGGACATCGCACAGAATGAATCTTAACTTCAGCTGTCCTTTCTCCTGGCCTTTGTATTAAGACTGTGGTTGATTTTTAAGTCCAGTGGCAGCTAGCTGATGCTCTGAATAACGCCCATGATTCATAGAAGATGCGTTTTGTCTCTACTGTTCTCTGACTTGATCACTGTTTTACTGAAAAGCTTTAAGGTGCCATATTGGGTCAAAGGCCGTTCATGAAATGTACTGCTCAGTCCTGAGTGAAAATTAATTATTATCAGGTTGAAATAACTTTTTTCAGTTTCCTTGTTTCTTCTATCGGCTATTGAAAATGAGCACGTTTAATGTATTAGTTGGTTTACAGATTACATTAATAGTAATCTGGCCCCCCCAAAAAACGTTTTATTCTGTCTACAAGGAAGGTAACGAACGGAGGACATGTTTCCAATGACTTGTTCAATCACATGCAGCCCAGATAATGTTTTGTAGACAAAGAGACAAAAAGGTGTGAAATAATATAATAAATCCAGAAAAGGGGGAAGACAGACGCTGTTAGAAATATTTAAAAAAAAATTAACAGAGATCCACATGTGGTGGTTCCTGGGGCTCCATCTTCTTACAATGTCTGATATTGTAGCTAAATCTAAATGTACAAATTATATCGATTTAAATAAATACTGCGTGAATTGTGACAACTCCGTTCATCCTATTGATGCTTTGGTCTGCGCAGCCACAGTCCCAGTAATTGTAGCAGTCTGGTTATTTTCAGCCGTAGCTTGGCGGAGGCGTGCTCCGACGGGGACGTCAACGCTGTGAGGAAGCTGCTGGATGAGGGGAGGAGCGTCAACGAACACACAGAGGAGGGAGAGAGTCTGCTCTGCCTAGCCTGCTCTGCTGGTTACTATGAACTTGCACAGGTATAGCGAACACACACACACACACACACACACACACACACTGACCTTTAGCCACTCACAGTATACTGCTAACATTGTTCTGCCTTTCTGTCATAGTTTCCATCCAGTTCGGTAAGCAAATGTAGTTGTATATCCAAATGTTGCAGAGCCAAAACCTGATCCTTTGTGGTTGTTTGGATGTCTGTTTTTAAAACCCCCCGACCGACGTGTGTCCTCCTGCAGGTCTTGCTGGCCATGCACGCTAACGTTGAAGATCGGGGCATCAAGGGTGACATCACGGCCCTCATGGCCGCAGCCAGCGGCGGCTACGTAGACATCGTCAAACTGCTGCTGGTACACGGGGCTGACGTCAACGCGCAGTCCTCCACAGGTGAACACACACACACACGTCAAACACCACTAGGTGCTGTGACCGAGACCAGAAACCAATCACATCTACTTCCCTAAAACACGGACAACTCTGTCCCCGTCAGGTAACACGGCGCTGACGTACGCGTGTGCGGGCGGCTTCCTGGACGTGGTGAAGGTGCTGCTGAAGGAAGGCGCCAACATCGAGGACCACAACGAGAACGGCCACACCCCCCTGATGGAGGCGGCGAGCGCGGGTCACGTGGAGGTGGCCCGGGTGCTCCTGGAGTACGGGGCTGGTATCAACACACACTCCAACGAGTTCAAGGAAAGTGCTCTTACGCTGGCCTGCTACAAAGGTACGTCCTGGACAATGAACCCTTTAGCCGTGCACCGGAGAGATCAGAGGTCTTTATCCAGAAATCAGTGACTCAAGTGATCCACTTATGTTGACAAACCAGTGTGTGAAACAGGAAATGTAATTGTAGGGATGAAGCACCCAGAGCGTTTTTCCCCCTCTTGTCACCACACACAGGGCACCTGGACATGGTGCGCTTCCTGTTAGAGGCGGGGGCTGACCAGGAGCACAAGACCGACGAGATGCACACAGCACTCATGGAGGCTTGTATGGTGAGACGCACACAGAGACGCACACAGAGACGCACACAGAGACGCACACACTATTAAATTGAAGGTGCAGTATGACCGATGAGGTCTCCTGTTCCTCTGCCCCTCTTCAGGATGGGCATGTGGAGGTGGCGCGGTTGCTGTTGGACAGCGAGGCGCAGGTCAACATGCCCGCTGACTCTTTCGAGTCTCCGCTGACGCTGGCGGCCTGTGGGGGCCATGTAGAGCTTGCTGCCCTGCTGATGGAGAGGGGCGCCAACCTGGAGGAGGTTAACGATGAGGGATACACCCCCCTCATGGAAGCTGCACGAGAGGGCCACGAGGAGATGGTGGCGCTGCTTTTGGCACAAGGTATGGCCTTCTCTTGCTCTCTGGTTTGAATGAAACTAGTGTTCCCAGTAGATAGGTTCTCCCTACTATATTGAGCCTCCAGCTTTGTGTAAATACAAAAATATTTTTTTTCTCCTTTTTTTTAATGTAATGAAAGGCGAAGGGAGGATACCTAGTCAGTTGTCCAACTGAATGAAAGGGAGGATACCTAGTCAGTTGTCCAACTGAATGAAAGGGAGGATACCTAGTCAGTTGTCCAACTGAATGGAAGGGAGGATACCTAGTCAGTTGTCCAACTGAATGGAAGGGAGGATACCTAGTCAGTTGTCCAACTGAATGGAAGGGAGGATACCTAGTCAGTTGTCCAACTGAATGGAAGGGGGGATACCTAGTCAGTTGTCCAACTGAATGGAAGGGAGGATACCTAGTCAGTTGTCCAACTGAATGGAAGGGAGGATACCTAGTCAGTTGTCCAACTGAATGGAAGGGGGGATACCTAGTCAGTTGTCCAACTGAATGAAAGGGGGGATACCTAGTCAGTTGTCCAACTGAATGAAAGGGGGGATACCTAGTCAGTTGTCCAACTGAATGGAAGGGGGGATACCTAGTCAGTTGTCCAACTGAATGAAAGGGGGGATACCTAGTCAGTTGTCCAACTGAATGAAAGGGGGGATACCTAGTCAGTTGTCCAACTGAATGAAGGGGGGATACCTGGTCAGTTGTCCAACTGAATGAAAGGGGGGGGGGGGGGGATACCTAGTCAGTTGTCCAACTGAATGAAAGGGGGGATACCTAGTCAGTTGTCCAACTGAATGAAAGGGGGGATACCTAGTCAGTTGTCCAACTGAATGAAGGGGGGATACCTGGTCAGTTGTCCAACTGAATGAAAGGGGGGGGGGGGGGGATACCTAGTCAGTTGTCCAACTGAATGAAAGGGGGGATACCTAGTCAGTTGTCCAACTGAATGAAAGGGGGGATACCTAGTCAGTTGTCCAACTGAATGAAAGGGGGGATACCTAGTCAGTTGTCCAACTGAATGAAGGGGGGATACCTGGTCAGTTGTCCAACTGAATGAAAGGGGGGGGGGGGGGGATACCTAGTCAGTTGTCCAACTGAATGAAAGGGGGGATACCTAGTCAGTTGTCCAACTGAATGAAAGGGGGGATACCTAGTCAGTTGTCCAACTGAATGAAAGGGGGGATACCTAGTCAGTTGTCCAACTGAATGGAAGGGAGGATACCTAGTCAGTTGTCCAACTGAATGAAAGGGAGGATACCTAGTCAGTTGTCCAACTGAATGGAAGGGAGGATACCTAGTCAGTTGTCCAACTGAATGGAAGGGAGGATACCTAGTCAGTTGTCCAACTGAATGGAAGGGAGGATACCTAGTCAGTTGTCCAACTGAATGGAAGGGAGGATACCTAGTCAGTTGTCCAACTGAATGGAAGGGAGGATACCTAGTCAGTTGTCCAACTGAATGGAAGGGAGGATACCTAGTCAGTTGTCCAACTGAATGGAAGGGGGGATACCTAGTCAGTTGTCCAACTGAATGAAAGGGGGGATACCTGGTCAGTTGTCCAACTGAATGAAAGGGGGGATACCTAGTCAGTTGTCCAACTGAATGAAAGGGGGGATACCTAGTCAGTTGTCCAACTGAATGAAAGGGGGGATACCTAGTCAGTTGTCCAACTGAATGGAAGGGAGGATACCTAGTCAGTTGTCCAACTGAATGAAAGGGAGGATACCTAGTCAGTTGTCCAACTGAATGGAAGGGAGGATACCTAGTCAGTTGTCCAACTGAATGAAAGGGAGGATACCTAGTCAGTTGTCCAACTGAATGGAAGGGAGGATACCTAGTCAGTTGTCCAACTGAATGGAAGGGAGGATACCTAGTCAGTTGTCCAACTGAATGAAAGGGGGGGGGGGATACCTAGTCAGTTGTCCAACTGAAATGTGTCTTCCGCATTTAACCCAACCCCTCTGAATCAGAGGTGCCCTGGGGGGAGGGGGGTTGCCATAATCGCCATCTGATGGCGTTCGAAGCCCGGGGAACAGTGGGTTAAATGCCTTGCTCAGGGGCAGGACGGCAGATTTTCACCCTGTCAGCTCTGGGATTCGATCCAGCAACCTTCTGGTTACTGGAAGGAATGTAATGAAGTCACATGATAATATTTTGAGTTTTGAGCTCATGATCTAATTGGGTTGATGCCGAAGGGACAAGATGGGAGTAGGTTTAGTACTGTTTTTAAAGTGTGTTCCCAGCTGAACCATCTTGAATCCTCCCTCTGTTGTCTGTGTGGTCTGCAGGTGCCAACATCAACGCTCAGACGGAGGAGACCCAGGAGACAGCCCTGACGCTGGCCTGCTGCGGGGGCTTCCTGGAGGTGGCCGACTTCCTCATCAAGGCCGGGGCCGACATCGAGCTGGGCTGCTCCACGCCTCTCATGGAGGCTGCACAGGAGGGACACCTGGAGCTGGTCAAGTACCTGCTGGCTGCTGGTGAGCAGAACCACTCCCCTCTGGACAGCCTCTCTGTCTGTCTCAAAACAAACTCCACCAACCGGTCCTCCCCGCACATTGACTCTGTACCGGTACCCCATCCCCTGTATATAGTCTCGCTATTGTTATTACTTCTGCTCTTTAATTACTTGTTACCCTTTTCATTTATTATTCTTATCCATATATATTTTTTAAAACTGTATTGTTGGTTAGGGGCTCGTAAGTAAGCAGTTCACTAAGGTCCACCACACCTGTTGTTTTCGGCGCATGTGACAATTTTTAAAAATCAACAATTAAAATAAAATTGGATTTTGATCATCATTTCATAAATTATTGAAATTGACTCGGTTATTCCCAAAAACCCACATTTTATATTTGAAGTTTGTAGTTGTTACACCCTCTGTGTGTAATTTGACACCTGTGCTCTTGTCCCCAGGAGCCAATGTCCACGCCACCACGGCGACGGGGGACACGGCGCTGACCTACGCCTGTGAGAACGGACACACAGACGTGGCTGACGTGCTGCTGCAGACGGGGGCTGACCTGGTGAGACCTCCCCCTCTGGAGAAACACACTTCATGTCCATGCACAGACCTATTTTCTTTTTTTGTAGTTGAGTTGTTCACACGTTTGCATAAGTGTGTGTGGGCTTCTTGAATGGCACCCTATTTGTTTTCTAGTGCACTACTTTTGACTGGCGCCCATAAGGCTCTGATCTAAAGTAGTGCACTATATAGGGAATAGGGTCCCTATAGGACTCTGATCAAAAGTAGTGCACTATATAGGGTCCCTATAGGGCTCTGGTCTAAAGTTGTGCACTATATAGGGAATAGGGTCCCTATAGGGCTCTGGTCTAAAGTAGTGCACTATATAGGGAATAGGGTTCCATTTGTGACGCTGTCTCTGTGTTGTGTAGATGCTGGATACGTCGCTGCTTGAATAGGCTCTCTGTTTCTACTTGTGCACGTTACACACTCCTGTCTCTGTTTGTCTTACAGGAGCATGAATCGGAGGGGGGCAGGACCCCTCTAATGAAAGCCGTTAGAGCGGGCCACCTCTGTACTGTACAGTTCCTAATCAGCAAAGGTGTGCTTCTGCTCCTTCACTGTGTAGCAACGCCACACAAAACCACACACACCAGACATCTGACACGTTGTAGCTTGAGCCGCGTGGCTCATCAGATCAGAAACAGTAGAGTATATAAACGTTATAGGGTTGCTGTTGTTTTCCATATGGCCTCAGATTGACCCTGTTCTTGGTCTCTCTCCCTCCACCAGGAGCTAATGTGAACAGGGCGACGGCCAACAATGATCACACAGTAGTGTCTCTAGCCTGTGCCGGGGGCCACCTGGCCGTGGTGGAGCTGCTGCTGTCCCATGGGGCTGATCCTACACACAGACTGAAGGTGAGATCACTTGTCCCAAACTCCTGGGCACAACGGTCTCAGAAGTGACCAGGAAGGAAATCTGATATTAAGATTGTCACACTGCAAGCCTTATAATGGACACCTGTGTAAATAAATCTTTCTCTAACCCCTGTGTAAACAAACCTTTCTCTAACCCCTGTGTAAACAAACCTTTCTCTAGCCCCTGTGTAAACAAACCTTTCTCTAACCCCTGTGTAAATAAACCTTTCTCTAACCCCTGTGTAAATAAATCTTTCTCTAGCCCCTGTGTAAACAAACCTTTCTCTAACCCCTGTGTAAACAAACCTTTCTCTAGCCCCTGTGTAAATAAACCTTTCTCTAGCCCCTGTGTAAACAAACCTTTCTCTAACCCCTGTGTAAACAAACCTTTCTCTAGCCCCTGTGTAAACAAACCTTTCTCTAACCCCTGTGTAAATAAACCTTTCTCTAACCCCTGTGTAAATAAATCTTTCTCTAGCCCCTGTGTAAACAAACCTTTCTCTAACCCCTGTGTAAACAAACCTTTCTCTAGCCCCTGTGTAAATAAACCTTTCTCTAGCCCCTGTGTAAACAAACCTTTCTCTAGCCCCTGTGTAAACAAACCTTTCTCTAGCCCCTGTGTAAACAAACCTTTCTCTAACCCCTGTGTAAATAAACCTTTCTCTAACCCCTGTGTAAATAAACCTTTCTCTAACCCCTGTGTAAACAAACCTTTCTCTAACCCCTGTGTAAATAAACCTTTCTCTAACCCCTGTGTAAACAAACCTTTCTCTAGCCCCTGTGTAAACAAACCTTTCTCTAGCCCCTGTGTAAATAAACTTTTCTCTAGCCCCTGTGTAAATAA
The DNA here is from genome assembly GCF_013265735.2 of Oncorhynchus mykiss. Taxonomy (NCBI): domain Eukaryota; kingdom Metazoa; phylum Chordata; class Actinopteri; order Salmoniformes; family Salmonidae; genus Oncorhynchus; species Oncorhynchus mykiss. The sequence goes on along the minus strand of NC_048574.1, from coordinate 9,241,891 downwards.
ACCTTTCTCTAACCCCTGTGTAAATAAACCTTTCTCTAGCCCCTGTGTAAACAAACCTTTCTCTAACCCTTCTGTAAACGCAGAACTGTCTCCATGTATTTGTTCCTTTTTTAATTCTTGATCAAATTCTCCCAAGATCCTGATACTAACGATGACGTGTGTTTTTGTGTCAATCTCTCACCCAGGATGGCTCCACCATGCTGATCGAAGCTGCTAAGGGCGGTCACACCATCGTGGTGTCCTATCTCCTCGACTACCCCAACAACGTCCTGTCGGTCCCCGTGACAGACTTGTCTCAGCTCACACCCCCATCCCATGACACCTCTCCGGTAGGGACTTCTACAAACATGTTTGTTTACTGTTGATGCCAGTTACAAGTATTGATACTAAATATACTTTTCTAATATCCTACCCTAACCCAAACAGGCTCCACGAGTTCCATTCCAAGCCCTGGCCATGGTGGTGCCTCCTCAAGAGCCAGACAGAGTGCCCTCCAACATCACAACACCTCCATCCGTCATCACAAAAGGTCAGATCATACAACGTGTTAACAGCAAATACATTTTCCAACTTTGCCAAGAAGAAAGACCACTAGACCACCATTTGACTGCACAAGGAATCAAAGTGTTACAATATTGCAGTAATCATTGAATGTATGGTACAACCTTGTAGCTAACTGGTTGTGTTGTCCTGTGTGGCTGTCTCAGGTGGCTCCAAGCAGAGGCTGAGCCCCCTACAGGGCAGCCCCGTCGCCGCAGGAGGTCCGGACGTGGACCTGCTGCCTCCTTTCCACCCGTACCAGCCCCTAGAGTGCATCGTGGAAGAGACTGAGGGCAAGCTGAACGAGCTTGGCCAGAGGATCTCCGCTATAGAGAAGGCCCAGCTGCAGTCCTTGGAGCTCATCCAGGGAGAGCCTCTCACCAAAGACAAGATCGAGGAGCTGAAGAAGAGCCGCGAGGAGCAGGTCCAGAAGAAGAAGAAGATCCTCAAGGAGCTGCAGAAGGTGGAGCGCCAGCTGCAGCTCAAGACACAGCAGCAGTTCACCAAAGAGTACATGGAGGCCAAAGGCCTGAAGGACGACCCGGGGCAGCTTGGCCAGGCGGCAGGGGTGGAGCAGCCCGGCACCCCCCTGCCCTTGCAGGCTGCAGAGCCGGGCTCCGACACCGAGGGGGACGGGGAGGGCATCCACCACCATGATGGACAGCCCCACCCCGCCGCTGAGGAAGAGGACGATGAGGAGGAGGAGGAGGAGGAGGAGGACTACGCCAAGCTACCTCAGGTGGACACCATCCTGTATAGACAGGCCCAGGAACCCCCGCCACCCGCTCCTTCTCACACCCAGGCCCTGCCGAGTCCTGCTCCTCCTCACACCCAGGCCCTGCCGTGTCCCGCTCCTCCTCACACCCAGGCCCTGCCGTGTCCCGCTCCTCCTCACACCCAGGCTCTGCAGTGTCCCGCTCCTCCTCACACCCAGGCCCTGCCGAGTCCCGCTCCTCCTCACACCCAGGCCCTGCAGTGTCCCGCTCCTCCTCACACCCAGGCCCTGCAGTGTCCCGCTCCTCCTCACACCCAGGCCCTGCAGTGTCCCGTTCCTCCTCACACCCAGGCCCTGCAGTGTCCCGCTCCTCACACCCAGGCCCTGCCGTGTCCCGCTCCTCCTCACACCCAGGCCCTGCAGTGTCCCGCTCCTCCTCACACCCAGGCCCTGCCGAGTCCTGCTCCTCCTCACACCCAGGCCCTGCCGTGTCCCGCTCCTCCTCACACCCAGGCCCTGCCGAGTCCCGCTCCTCCTCACACCCAGGCCCTGCAGTGTCCCGCTCCTCCTCACACCCAGGCCCTGCAGTGTCCCGCTCCTCCTCACACCCAGGCCCTGCCGTGTCCCGCTCCTCCTCACACCCAGGCCCTGCCGTGTCCCGCTCCTCCTCACACCCAGGCCCTGCAGTGTCCCGCTCCTCCTCACACCCAGGCCCTGCAGTGTCCCGCTCCTCCTCACACCCAGGCCCTGCAGTGTCCCGCTGCTCCGCCCCTCCTGCAGGCCCATTTCTTACCCTCCCATCTCCTGGCCACCCAGCAGTCCACAGACTTCAGTACGGCAGACTACCCCGTCAGCTCCAGCCCCGATCTGGAGAGGGTGATGGTGAACCAGCAGCAGATGTTGTGGCAGCAGTTGACAGACCTGGGACCGGGCCTTCTCACCCAGGCCCCTGAAGGACTCATGGTGGCCACCCCAGCACAGACCCTCACAGATACTTTGGACGACATCATGGCAGGTGTGTTCATTAACACGGTCCTCTCTTTGCTTTGTGCTCTCAGTCCAGGTCTCTTTTTAAAATTTTTAACTCGACTAAAATCAGGAAATAAAACCTCTAACCATTTAAGGACCGCTTGATCACTCATCCTTTTCATTAGCACTGAACTTGGTTTCAGTACATTTTCAACAGACTTTTTCAAATGGTTTTAATCCATCTTGAATTCGAATGGGATGTAGTTATATTTTGAAGGTGGACTAACAACTCTCCTTCCCTCTCGCCCCTGTGACAGCAGCGGTGAGCAGCAGAGTCCCCATGTTGAGCACGACGGCCTCGCCACCAGCACAGACGCCCATCCATTCAGTGTCCCCACACTCTATGCTCCCCCTCTACCCCTCCGTAGACATCGACGCACACGTACGTCACACCACATGTCTAACAATAACACGCTAGTGGGCCTCCCGGGTGGCGCAGTGGTTAAGGGTGCTGTACTGCTGTGCCAGTTGTGCCACCAGAGACTCTGGGTTCGCGCCCAGGCTCTGTCGTAACCGGACATGACCGGGAGGTCTGTGGGGCGACGCAAAATTGGCCTAGCGTCGTCCGGGTTAGGGAGGGTTTGGTCGGTAGGGATATCCTTGTCTCATCGCTCACCAGTGACTCCTGTGGCGGGCCGGGCGCAGTGCACGCTAACCAAGGTGGCCAGGTGCACGGTGTTTCCTCCGGCACATTGGTGCGCCTGGCTTCTGGGTTGGATGTGCGCTGTGTTAAGAAGCTGTGCGGCTTGGTTGGGTTGTGTATCGGAGGACGCATGACTTTCAACCTTCGTCTCTCCCGAGCCCGTACAGGGGTTGTAGCGATGAGACAAGATAGTAGAAACAAAATTGGATACCATGAAATTGGGGAGAAAAAAGGGTTAAAAATTGAAAATAAATAAATAAATAAAACAAAAAAAACAACACGCTAATTTAGCTAATAATAGTCAAACGGGTTTGTCTGGTCTGTCTGTCTGGTCTGTCTGTCTGTCTGGTCAGGAAAATAACACCCGCCTGTATCTCTTGTCAGACGGAGAGTAATCACGACACCGCTCTGACGCTGGCCTGTGCCGGCGGTCACGAGGAGCTGGTGTCGGTGCTCGTCGCCCGCGGGGCTAACATCGAGCATCGGGATAAGAAAGGTACACAACTCCCATACTTTGTCTTTTTAAAAAATATATGTTTTGTAGCAATAAAAAAACAATAAAAAAAACATGTTGGGATCAATTATCAGGGAACTTGATCATTTGTGTTTAGAAGTGGGAGTCCGTCTGTAAGGTTGGAAACTGATTGGATGACTAGATTTAACGGATGGGCATTTGACCGTTTTTTTCTTTTTTTCACTGTTTGAGTCCTGGCAGGATTTATTTTCTAAGTACTTAAATGAAAAATATTATTTGGACACAAGGCATGTACTCAAAATACATATGTGCACATTGATCTATAGGCCTATGCCAACGGTGTGCGACAAATTCCAATTTTTCCTAACCATTACAGAGAACACATCCATAATGACAAAGCAAAAACGGATATCACATTTCCACAAGTATTCAGACCCTTGACTCAGTACTTTGTTGAATCACCTTTGGCAGCGATTACAGCCTCAAGTCTTCTTGGGTATGACGCTACAAGCTTGGCACACCTGTATTTGGGGAGTTTCTCCCATCCTTCTCTGTAGATCCTCTCAAGCTCTGTCAGGTTGGCTGGGGAGTGTTGCTGCACAGCTGTTTTCAGGTCTCTCCAGGGGAAGTTAGATCGGATTCAAGTCCGGGCTCTGGATGGGCCACTCGAGGACTTTCAGAGACTTGTCCCGAAGCCACTCTTGCGTTGTCTTGGCTGTGTGCTTGGGGTTGTTGTCCTGTTGGAAGGTGAACTTTCGCCCCAGTCTGGTGTCCTGAGCGCTCTGGAGCAGGTTTTCATCAAGGATCTCTCAGTACTTTGCTTCGTTCGTCTTTCCCTTGATCCTGACTAGCTCCCAGTCCCTGCCGCTGAGAAACATCCCCACAGCATAATGCCTCCACCACCATGCTTCACCGTAGGGATGGTGCCAGGTTTCCTCCAGACGTGACGCTTGGCATTCAGGCCAAAGTGTTGAATCTTGGTTTCATCAGACCAGAGAATCTAGTTTCTCGTGGTCTGAGAGTCCTTTAGGTGCCTTTTGGCAAACTCCAAGTGGAGTGGGAGTGGCTGCCGTTTGGCCACTCTACCATAACGGCCTGATTGGTGGAGTGCTGCAGAGATGATTGTCCTTCTGGAAGGTTCTGCCATCTCCACAGAGGAACTCTGGAGTTCTGTCATCGGATGATTGTGGAGGCCAGGTCATCTGATGCAGCACTCAATCACTCTAATTCTTGGTAAAATAGCCTTACACAGCCTGGAGGTGTTTTTGGTCATTGTCCTTTTGAAAAATAAATGATAGTCCCACTAAGCTCAAACCAGATGGGATGGCGTATCGCTGCAGAATGCTGTGGTAGCCATGCTGGTAAAGTGTGCCTTGAATTCTAAATAAATGAGACCGTGTCACCAGCAAAGCACCCTCACACCATAATACCACCACCTCCGCAATTTACATAGAGAAATACACATACGGAGATCATCCGTTCACCCACACCGCGTCTCACAAAGACACGGCAGTTGGAACTAAAAATCTGTAAAATGGACTCCAGACCAAAGGACAGATTTTCACTGGTCTAATGATCATTGCTCTTGTTTCTTTGCCCAAGCAAGTCTCTTCTTCTTATTGGTGTCCTTTAGTAGTGGTTTCTTTGGAGCAGTTTGACCATGAAGGCCTGATTTTTAACGCAGTCTCCTCTAAACAGTTGATGCTGAGATGTGTCTGTTACTTGAACTCTATGAAGCATTTATTTGGACTGCAATCTGAGGTGCAGGTAACTCTAATGAACTTATCCTCTGCAGCAGAGGTAACTCTGGGTCTTCCTTTCCTGTGGCGGGCCCCGTGAGAGCCAGTTTCATCGTAGCGCTTGATGGTTTTTGCAACTGCACTTAGACATTTTCCAGATTGACTGACCTTCATGTCTTAAAGTAATGATGGACTGTCGTTTCTCTTTGCTTATTTATTTGAGCTGTTATTGCCATAATACGGACTCGGTCTTTTACCAAATACCTCATGAAGCTGGTTGAGACAATGCCAAGAGTGTGCAAAGCTGTCATAAAGGCAAAGGGTGGCGACTTTGAAGAATTTAAAATACATTTTGATTTAACCCTTTTTTGGTTACTACATGATTCCATATGTGTTATTTCATAGTTTGGTATCTTCACTATTTTTCTACAAACTAGTAAAAAATAAAGAAAAACCCAGCAGTCCAATTGACTGGTACTGTATATATTTAGTCAATAGAAAAGCAAGTGTAATATAAGATAATTGTTTTGAAACCGTAATATCATTATATTATATCGTTGTACACAGTCTTCAAGAACCTCTGCATTGGCACTTGCATTTGAGGCCTTTTGGCTCTGCAATGGCATAGCCTTGCTTAGTTAATTTATCAGACAAGACGCTTATATTTCCCCGAGTCCTTATCACAGTCAAGACACGAATATTATAGTAAAAAAAAAACATTTTTTTTAATATAACAGAATAAAAATATATTTTTCCAAATGAAAAAGGTGGCACTGCAAAAGTGATCCGTATCTCACGTCTGAAACAGTTGTCAGAGATCATTTGAAACCGGGGCTCAAACACAATTTGGGTTTTCGATATGCACAGCTCAAAAAAATAAAGGGAACACTTAAACAACACACTGTATTCTTTCATTCTCCCAGCCTCCTTTCCTTTTATCTCTGAGTTCCTATTATAACTGACATATACACTGCTCAGAAAGGGGTTGAACCTCGACCTAGCAACATTTAATTTTAAGAAAGGGGTTTTATCGGTGTGTTGCTTTTTTATTTTTTATACAGTTCTTCTGAAGATTAATTGCATGTAGGAAATGTCATGCTAAACGGCACAGTAGCAAATAGATGGGCAGCAATGATTCCAAAACTGCAGCTGTTTGTTGGAACACAGAGTTTCCTACTTCAGGATTAAACTGTCATCTTTTGGCTAGAAATGTAGCAGTTAGATACGTTTTTCTAGGTGTTTATTTCTGTCGGACTAAACGGGAGCTTGTGAGCGCTCAGCACCTGGCACGTAGGAAGCGGTCGGAACGCAATTGGGTGAATGAGACATGGAGGGGAAAGGGAATTTGGAAGAAAACGCAAACGCACATGTACACATGGAACACTACAGTCGAGGGAATTATTTTTAAAGACAAAAAAATATATAATTTGGACCATTTTACTTGCCCCCCAGAAAGCACATTTCACCCAATAGTTTTACAGTATTATTTATTTTATTTTTTTTTTAATCTCTGGTTAAAGATTTACCTTTTGTCGGTTCAAGCAGTCGAGTATTCATGCCCATCCTTAGTATGTTGGAGAGTAAATCTAAATGTCTCTAACCATCTGTCCCCAGGTTTCACTCCTCTGATCCTGGCTGCTACAGCGGGTCATGTTGGCGTGGTGGAGATCCTGCTGGATAAAGGAGGGGACATCGAAGCCCAGTCGGAGAGAACCAAAGACACTCCTCTCTCCCTGGCCTGCTCTGGAGGAAGACAGGAGGTGCTGCTCTGCTTGTTATATTTTGTGAACAACAGGATGAGGCAGTGCCGTAAAGCGAGACATTTTAGCGTAGCCACTTTCCCCACAGCACTCTCACCGCAGCTAACCCCAGAAGTCCCAACACTAGCATTCATGCAATTGCAAACACAGCTTTAATTTATTGCATCGAACATACTATATGCTACATTAAGGCTACATCGACCCAAAATACCATGTAGGCCTAAGACATAAGTCTAATGTCCAGAATTTAATCAATATCATTTGTAAATTAGATTTAGCTACAATATCAGACATTGTAAGAAGATGGAGCCCCAGGAACCACCACATGTGGATCTCTGTTTATATTTTTTTAAATATTTCTAACAGCGTCTGTCTTCCCCCTTTTCTGGATTTATTATATTATTTCACACCTTTTATCTCTTTGTCTACAAAACATAATCTGAGCGGCATGTGATCGAACAAGTCATTGGAAACGTCCTCCGTTCGTTACCTTCCTTGTAGACAGAATAAAACGGTTTTTGGGGGGGCCAGATTACTATTAATGTAATCCGTAAACCAACTAATACATTAAACGTGCTCATTTTCAATAGCCGATAGAAGAAACAAGGAAACTGAAAGAAATAGTTATTTCAACCTGGTAATAATTAATTTTCTTTCAATTTGCTCTAGAATCGAATTATCAATATAATAAAGCTTGGCGTAGGATATTTCCTTAAAGTAGACTCAAACAGCTTATGTTGTATATGAATTGGCTTTAGCAAGATGCTGTGCAGATTTAATTCATTTTCAGCACATTGAATTAAAAAATATCTATATATTCTTAGAGATTCTACACAGCGGCTTGTTCTGGCCAATCCTCTCAATCTCTTCATCCATTGGTTGGGCTACTGGTCATTTCCACCAATAGGCTATGGTAGCCCGGTAGCCTATAAAGAAGCTACCAGGTGCATTTTTTTTTTTTTTTTTTTAGATATGAAAGAAGACGTTAAATGTGATTAACAGGTAGGAAAGTGTGGAGATGAGTGTGTGCTGATTGACCAGTAGGATAGGTGTGAATGAACGTCTTCTCAACTGGCCTACCTGGTTCAATAAAGGTAAATTAAGGTGTGAATGTTCTGAAAGCTTAATTTTAATCAATCATATGAATACCCCGTTGAGACCTGATGGGTCATCAGCAGGACAATAGTCTTGCTGTGTCTATGACATGGTACGCCGATGAAGACTGTTATGCTCCACAATGCTCCCTAAATTTCATGTTCATCATCTGCTACTGTCTACATGATTTACAGCGGGTTCCAGTAAGATTCAACAGAGAAAGCATCAAGGAGTAATTACTTTTGTTTTCTGTCTGTCGGACTGGACAGTCTACTGTGCAATTGTGTAGGATAGGCTATTGCGTAACACCCAACAATATTTTCCTTTCTATTATTTAGGACCATGGGCTTAAAAACAAAACGATCAGAGGATAATTCACAAGGGATTTGTTTTTTCCCCAAACGTTTTTCATTCAGGTCAGTCTTTTGACAGAAACCTGGAGGATCCCTAGTCAAATTAAAATATGAACACATATTTTAGGCCGTAGCCTGAAGAAAAAAAAAAAAGCCAGACATGATTTTATGAAAAGCAGTGAACATACACATGGTTTCACCTTCTTGAATAACAGACTCACGAACATGCTTGCATCACAGCTGTTTCTGCCCAGGGAAGCTCAACGTATTGTAGCCTACAGTGCGTTAAGGGCGAGTACGCAGCGTAGAGTAGCTGCTGCTGCATAGAAACAGCTAATGGTGACCCTAATAAAACAACAAAAATAACCTGTGGTGAAACAAGAGGCAGAACGACAACCTTGACAGACACAAACTCACTGTCCGAACCAGCTTAACACGGCATACATTTAGATAAACAATTAGAAGTGTTCTGTGGATTGACTAACCTGTGGTCCGTTCACTCCAGGTGGTGGAGCTGTTGCTGCTGCGCGGGGCCAACAAGGAGCACCGTAACGTTTCAGACTACACTCCTCTCAGCCTGGCCGCCTCGGGGGGCTTCGTCAACATCATCAAGATCCTCCTCAACACTGGAGCTGAAATCAACTCCAGGTATCCACAACCAGCCCTCCTTGCCACAGTTTGTGCAGGCTGTGCCTCTGTCCCAATCTTGAACAGTTTGTGTAATCATCCCTCTCGCCCTGTCTGTTCCCCTCGCCCTGTCTGTTCCCCTCGCCCTGTCTGTTCCCCTCGCCCTGTCTGTTCCCCTCAGGACTGGGAGTAAGCTGGGTATCTCTCCTCTGATGCTGGCTGCCATGAACGGTCACGTCCCTGCGGTCAAGCTGCTGCTGGACATGGGTTCCGACATCAACGCTCAGATCGAGACTAACCGCAACACGGCGCTGACCCTGGCCTGCTTCCAGGGACGGGCGGAGGTGGTCAGTCTGCTGCTGGACCGCAAGGCCAACGTGGAGCACCGCGCCAAGGTGGTAGCAGCTGCAGCAGGCTGGAGCCCGACATGTCCTCATGTTGTCTGGGCTTGTGTCAAAGACATTAGAAATGATGTTCTGGTGTTTGGTCTGTGTGGTGCAGTCTCACTGACCCATTATACGTTCTCTCTCAGACTGGGCTGACCCCCCTCATGGAGGCGGCATCGGGTGGCTATGCTGAGGTGGGGCGGGTGCTGCTGGATAAGAGCGCTGACGTCAACGCCCCACCCGTCCCCTCCTCCCGAGACACCGCGCTCACCATCGCTGCAGACAAGGGCCACTACAAGTTCTGTGAGCTCCTAATCAACCGGTAATACATCTTTTTAATGTACAAGTATGACCGTGAGAAGTACCTTTTCAGTCAGAATATCATTCCTCTCCAGTCTCTCTTCCTCCCTCTACTCAGCCTGTTGTCCTTCTCACAGAGGTGCTCACATTGACGTGCGCAATAAGAAGGGAAACACTCCCCTGTGGCTGGCGGCCAACGGCGGCCATTTTGACGTGGTGCAGCTGCTGGTGCAGGCTGGGACCGATGTCGACGCAGCAGACAACCGCAAGATCACACCACTCATGGCTGCCTTCCGCAAGGTGGTGTACACACACACACACACACACACACACACACACACACACACACACACACACACACACACGTATGAAATAGCGGAGGCTGCTGAGGGAGGACGGCTCAAAATAATGCCTGGAACGGAGCGAATGGAATGAAATCAAACACATGGAAACACCTGTGTTTGTTGTATTTGATACCGTTCCACTTAATCCACTCTAACCATTACAACAAGCTCATCCTCCCCAATTAAGGTGCCATCAACCTCCTGTGGTATGAAACTAAACTGTGATTAAACACTAGTGTCACTTGCTCCTTTAAGTAAATTGGTTCTGATACTGATACACAGTTGAATATCTCGTATATGACGTGTGCTCCCCGTTCATTTCCTGTTCTTAGCTAATGACCCCGGTGGAGTGTAAATGGAAGTGAATGTATAATAATCCCAGGAGGCTGACCTCTGAACTCTGTCTCACAGGGCCATGTGAAGGTGGTTCAGTACCTGGTCAAGGAGGTCAACCAGTTCCCCTCGGACATCGAGTGCATGAGATACATTGCCACCATCACGGACAAGGTAAGCTGAAATGGACAAGAACAACAACACATTCATTGAAAATGACAAAGGGGGTCTCGACCTTCGCCTCTCCTGAGTTGCAGCGATGGGACAAGACTGTAACTACCAATTGGATATGACAAAATTGAGGAGAAAAGGGGGGTGGGTACATTTTTAGAAAATGACAAAGGGTCAACTTTTTATTTTTCTGAAAGAAAGTGCGGTTCCAACAGTACATTTTTGTCTCGTACTCCTCCTAGGACCTGCTGAAGAAATGTCACCAGTGCATGGAGACCATTGTCAAAGCCAAAGACCAGCAGGCAGCAGAGGCCAACAAGAACGCCAGCATTCTGCTGAAGGAGCTGGACTTGGAGAAGGTAAATTACTTTTCCACCCAACACAACCTTCTGCTCCTCATGGATTTGTATGGATTTACAGCTCTCTGTAGATGTTGCGTGCATCCTAAATGGAACCATGTTCCCGTAGGGTTCTAGGCTAAAATGTAGTGCACTATATAGAGAATATGGTCCCATTTGGGATGCATTCTCTGGCTTGTAATCAAATTATTATTTTATTTTTTTCTTGGGGTGTACAGTCCAGGGAAGAGAGTAAGAAGCAAGCCCTGGCCGCTAAGCGTGAGAAGCGTAAGGAGAAACGCAAGAAGAAGAAGGAAGATCAGAAGAGGAAGCTGGAGGGGGAGGAAGAGGAGGAGGAAGAAGAGGAGGCCAAAGTAAAAGAGGAGTTAGAGGACCAAGACTCCTCTGAAGGTAACCACCTTTTTACTAGCTGTACCTGAACAGCCTCTATTAGACTAACCCAGCACCTGAACAGCCTCTATTAGACTAACCCAGCACCTGAACAGCCTCTATTAGACTAACCCAGCACCTGAACAGCCTCTATTAGACTAACCCAGCACCTGAACAGCCTCTATTAGACTAACCCAGCACCTGAACAGCCTCTATTAGACTAACCCAGCACCTGAACAGCCTCTATTAGACTAACCCAGCACCTGAACAGCCTCTATTAGACTAACCCAGCACCTGAACAGCCTCTATTAGACTAACCCAGCACCTGAACAGCCTCTATTAGACTAACCCAGCACCTGAACAGCCTCTATTAGACTAACCCAGCACCTGAACAGCCTCTATTAGACTAACCCAGCACCTGAACAGCCTCTATTAGACTAACCCAGCACCTGAACAGCCTCTATTAGACTAACCCAGCACCTGAACAGCCTCTATTAGACTAACCCAGCACCTGAACAGCCTCTATTAGACTAACCCAGCACCTGAACAGCCTCTTATAGCCTAACGCGGCAGCACCTGAACAGCCGCTTGTGGCCTGGCGCGGCCTCCGGCGGCCAAGCTGGGCTCCTGAAATCAGCATGGTTTTTGTCTTGAAGATGACCGTCTCTGTCTGTGTGAATTAAAGGATATTTTCAAGTCAGTTTTAATTCAAGTAGTTTAGAACATGAAATCATCTGTCAAATGAACTGAAATGACGCGCTCATGTTAATTTCACCTGAGACGAAGCCGTTCGACATCTTTCTAATGTCCTTTTGGTTGTTTCAGTGGCCCAGTGGTAAAATAAGGGTGAATAACCTTCCGTATTTCACGCTCTGTTTAGACGGTGACGTCCCCATTGACCCGCCCAGCGCTACCACCACCACTACCATCGGCATCTCTGCCACCTTCACCAACGCCTTCGCCAAGAAACGAGCCAATGTGGCGACCACGCCCAGCACCAACCGCAAGAACAAGAAGAACAAGACCGTGGAGCCCGTCATCCTGCAGGACCCCCAGGTGGCGCTGGCTCAGCAGAAGACCGACAAAGACAAGATCCACGGGGAGCCCAGGGGCGGCAGGGTGCCTGGTGGCAGCGACTCGGACAACCTGGACAGCACCGACTGCAACAGTGAGAGCAGCAGCAGCGGAGGCAAGAGCCAGGAGCTCAACTACCTACCGGACATGCCCTCTTCATCTTCCTCATCCTCGTCTTCATCGTCTGCTCCCTCGGGGGTGAGCCAACATCCCCAGCCGGTCCCTGAGAAGAGGCACAGCTCCCGAGACCACAAGGTCACAGTGTGCATCTCCAAACCACACCAGAAGTAAGAGACCAGGTCTTAATGCTGAAAAGCAGTGTCCAAACTGGGAATTCTTAAGTCTAAACTTGTGAATTGTCTACAGTACACCACAGGGCTCTCTGTTTATTTTCGTCTTCTTCTCAGACTCCATGACTGCATCAACGTCCTGGCGCCCAGCTCCCTTCCCCCCTCCTTCAAAACCATTTCAGTGCCGGTCACCTCGCCCAACAGCAAGATGAACCTCACCAGCCCCAAGAGGGGCCAGAAGAGGGAAGACGGCTGGAAAGAGGTGGTACGGAGGTGGGTTGGCCTCAACTCAAACAATGGCTACTGTAGTTACGGTTACTGTGACCTTTACCCATAGAGTGCAGTGAGGGTACAGCATCTCCCTTCCTCTAGTTCGGAATTTATAACTGTCACTTCTTGTTAACTAGCAATCAACTGCACCTGGTATCTACTACGTAGTTGTTAAGTGCAGCCGTTTGACCCCGATATTAATGGAATGGCTTGTTTGTCTTCTGTCAGATCTAAGAAGTTATTGGTGCCTGCCTCTGTGGTGTCTCGGATCATGGGCAGAGGTGGCTGTAACATCACTGCCATTCAGGACGTGACCGGAGCTCACATCGACGTGGACAAACAGAAGGACAAGAATGGAGAAAGGATGATCACCATCAGGTAAGGTCGGCCCACTGATCACCACTAGGTAAGGCCGGCCCACTGATCACCACTAGGTAAGGCCGGCCCACTGATCACCACTAGGTAAGGTCGGCCCACTGATCACCACTAGGTAAGGTCGGCCCACTGATCACCACTAGGTAAGGTCGGCCCACTGATCACCACTAGGTAAGGTCGGTCCACTGATCACCACCAGGTAAGGTCGGCCCACTGATCACCACCAGGCAAGGCCGGCCCACTGATCACCACCAGGTCAGACACTCACCTGCTTCTCTCCCTTTGGTCTTCAGAGGAGGTACTGAGTCGACTCGGCACGCTGTACAACTGATCAACGCCCTGATCCAAGACCCAGCTAAGGAGCTGGAGGACCTAATCCCCAGAAACCACATCCGCACTCCTGGTACCAGCACCAAGATGGGCTCCACCTACACCACCTCCACAGGGGCCACCAACACTACGGCGGCCGGCTCAAAGGGCCTGGCATCGGTGTTTCCGTCGTCCGCTGTGTCCTTCCAGACCCCCCCGGTCTCTCAGCAGGGAGGGAAGATGGGAAAGAACCTGTCCCCCGGGGTGAGGCCCCCCTTTGTTTCACTGCCCCTGGCGTATGCCAACCCACACCTGGCCCTGCTGGCTGCCCAGACCATGCACCACATCCGACACCCACGTCTGCCCATGGCACAGTTCGGTGGCACCTTTTCTCCATCGCCTAACACCTGGGGCCCGTTCCCGGTGAGGCCCGTCAACCCCGGCAGCACTCACAGCTCTCCCAAGCACAACGGGAGCACTGCCCCCCGGCCCTCGCCTGTCTCCGCTGCCCATCCGGAGTACACAGCTCCTGCCTCTACAGCAGCCCCTGCAGCCACCGTCTCGCCCACCAGCACTGCCCCCTCCGGCACCCCAACGCCCTCCTCTGCCAGGAAGCAGCTCTTCTCTGGCGAACCAAAGACGACCAGCATGACAGCAGTCACTTCCACAGTGAGCAACGTTCCCGCCACGCAGCTGGCCCCTGCACCCTCCACCATGTCCTCTACTCCGTCTTCCCCTTCCGTGCCCATCGCCACGTCTGCACAGCAGCTGCCCGTCTCCAAGCCGGAGCCTGCTGGTGGCACCACGCCTGGTAAAGAGAAGTCCTCTCCAGATGCAGCACCTGTCCAAGGTGGAGCGTCGGAAGGTTCCAGCTCCAACGGCCCCATGTACTTCACAGGTCCTCCCACGGCTTCACCATCACTGCCCTCCCAGCAGCCGGACAGCCGACAGCAGCAGCTGCCACTCCCCTTCTCCCCCAGCACAGAGCCCAGCCCCCAGGCCACCCAGCCTCCCTGCTCCCACCTGCCCTCCTCTCACGCTGCACCAGCAGGGGGCAGCACCGTACCTCACTACGCACAGCCTTCTCCCTCATGCGTGCAGCCCTCGGCCCAGGTCTACCCCATGACAGCTGGGACATCTCCGCAGGAGCACCATTCTGTGTTTGTATCCTCTGGAGCCTCCCAGGAGCAACACCAGAAACAACCGCAGCAGTATACCAACCAGGGTATGGCAGCCCCTTCCATGGGCATGATGAACGGCTCCCAGATGCACAGCCACGGGGGCAAGACCCAGCAGCTGCCCCCCAACTACGGCCCCAACGCCCTCTTCAACCATTTCAGCAGCATGTTTGACAGCAATCAGGTGGGCAACAATCAGGTGTGGGGAGCATGTCACCTGCCTGCTCGGACCCCTCCGGAGCAGCCCTACATGGGAGGCATGGGACAGATGGAGAAGGTGATGCCAGCTCCTGACGGCTCCAAGGCTCCAGGGTACCGCTGCAACTCCCAGAGGATTGTCACCAGTCCCATCGGTAAGCAACAAGGACCATAGACTCCACTACACACACACACACACACACACACACACACACACTCTGCAGGAAATAACACCCATAACACCATGTTGTAACCCAAGAAAAAAATCTTGTTCCAGAGAAACAAATTCTACTGATTCCACAAAGCAGCACTAATCATGTTTATATTGACGTACTTGTTCAGTTTATTAGTGGTTTGTGCCTAAATATTTTAACCAGGTCAGTTGACCTCTTTTGTTTCAGGCATGCACATGGACCCGTCGGGAAACGCCATCTCTTCGTCTGCTGCTCTGACCAGCTTCGCCACCAGTATCTCTGGCAGTGCAGTGTACCTGCAGGGTCCGTCCCCGGTGGGAACCCCCTCCTTTAGCCGCCAGCATTTTTCCCCTCACCCCTGGAGCGCCTCCACCTCCAGTAAGAACACAGGGCACGGGGCAGGGCGGGGCGCGGCACGGGACAGGGGGACGGGACAGGGGATGGGACAGGGCGCGGCACGGGACAGGGCGGGGCGGGACAGGGGATGGGATATGGCACGGGACAGGACGGGACAGGGGATGGGACGGGGGACACGGGACGGGACAGGGCGGGACGGGACAGGGGACGGGACAGGGGACGGGACATGGGGGGGGGACGGGACAGGGGACGGGACGGGGGATGGGACGGGACGGGACAGGACGGGGGGCGGGACGGGGGACAGGACGGGGGACAGGACGGGATGGGACAGGACGGGGGACAGGACGGGGGACAGGACGGGATGGGACAGGACAGGGGACAGGACGGGATGGGACAGGACGGGATGGGACAGGACGGGGGACGGGACGGGGGACGGGACGGGGGGCGGGACGGGGGCGGGACGGGGGGCGGGACGGGGGACGGGGGACGGGACGGGGGACGGGACGGGGGACGGGACGGGGCAGTTCATAGATCTAAAGTGTTTTTCACCCCCCTCCCTTTTTTTTTTTTTTTTTTTTTTTTTTTGCAAAGTAGCTTCAATGTCTACTTTTTGGTAAAATAAAGAACTTAAATTAAGCTAAATCAAAGGATTTCATGTGATTTTATCTTAAGTCTTCTTTGATAAATCCAACATTTGGAAAGTTAACAAGCCTTTGCCCCCCTCAGGTGAGTCCCCGGTGTCCTCCGTGTCGTCCCCTCTTTGTGCATCCACGGTGACCACGGCTCTGATTCAGGCTAAGCCCAGCGGCAACAGCCAGCAGGACCGCAAGGTGCCCCCACCCATTGGCACTGAGCGCCTGGCACGCATCCGCCAGACGGGCTCCGTGAACCACGCCATGCTCACCGCCGGCTACACGCCGCCTGTGGGACAGGGAGGAATCTGGTCCTTCGGCGTGGGCAGTGCGTCTGGTGAGTGTTTTGGAGAGAGGTGGATCGGGTTAGTGTACAGTTGTAGAGGAATTGGATAGTTGTAGAACTGATCATCTTTAATCGTCAGTGGTTTAAAGATGTTTATCATAATGCTTTGAAATATATTGTAAAGGTTTTTTTGAACATAACGAGTAACTCTCACACGATCCAAAATCTCAGTCCTCCCCTGCTCTTACCCTCCACCTTTAGAGGCGATGTCAGGCTGGTCTCAGCCCCTGATGGGTGGTCACGTGATACAGCAGCCGTCTGGCTTCTCCCAGCACCAAGCCATGGAGAGGGACGACACCGGCATCGTGAACCCCTCAAACACCTTCCATCAACCCATGCCCACCAACTTCATGGACTTCCCAAAGGTAGTGGACAGACACGGCTAAATAGTTGATGCAAAGATTGTGTGGTTGGAATGATCCAATGAGAACTATCACAAAAACATATTTTTTATATTTATATAGATATATTTATGTATATTTTTATATATATAGATATAGATATATGTGTATATATATGTATATTTATATAGATATATGTATATATATGCATATTTATATAGATATATGTATATTTATATAGATATATTTATATAGATATGTATATTTTTATATATATAGATATATTTATATAGATATATTTATATAGATATAGATATATTTATATTTTTATAGATATATGTATATTTATATAGATATATGTATATTTATATAGATATATGTATATTTATATAGATATATGTATATTTATATAGATATATGTATATTTATATAGATATATGTATATTTATATAGATATATGTATGTATATTTTTATAGATATATGTATATATATGTATATTTATATAGATATATTTGTATATTTTTATATATATATAGATATATTTGTATATTTTTATATATATAGATATATTTATATAGATATATGTATATTTATATAGATATATATATATTTTTATATATATCTAGATATATATATATTTTTTTACCCGTTTTTTTATTTATTTTATTGTCCTTTCTAGGGTTTGCCAATGTATGGCGGGACGATCATTCCTCCCCACCCTCCTATGGGAGAGGCCCCTGGGGGCCCCATGTACAACGGGCTCCATAGCGCTGACCCTGCCTGGAATCCCATCATGAATGTGGTCTCCAACTCTGCAGAGACTGCAGAAACACAGCAGGTAAACACTCCCATCAACATCACTAACTTATTTTCACCGTTACTCAGTCTTCCTCTGTTGTGGTTTTGTAACTCGGTGATGAAAACGTGTCGTTTCAGGTCTGGCCTGGGACTTGGGCCCCGCACGTTGGGAATGTGCACCTGAATCACGTCAACTGAACACATCATCTAGCGATTTGAAGCATAGGACCATTAATAACAAGACTCATACACGTTTTAAGAGAACCAGATAATTACATAATATACAAAGATATTAACCTAGGGAGTGTCCAGAAACGGAGAAATTGGATGTTCGGACACCGTTTTGATGTGCCTAACTCAAAAGACGAATCCAGTGTGGGCTGTAACTTGTTTATCACCGTCTATGAACAAACCGATTGCCTGTTAAACAGGATCCATTCTTTGCGTAGTATAGCCATTATTTTTGACTTTAAAAGCCCCCCACATTAATTGTTCTTGGTCTGCAGGGCTCTACAGGACTGTACGCTTATTTATACTCAGTCCAAGAACTAGGTGATAACATAAAGCGAGAACTAAGTCCTTTTAGTGGTAAATACATGTATAATTGTTTACATACAACAACAAAAAAAGGGTTAAAACCAGAGTACATGTCGTATAGTGACTCTACTGTATTAATGTGTAATATTTACCTTAATAGTCAATAAAAAAAATTACGAAACTGTACTGTTGTGCCTTTTATTCATATTGTATTTACCTCATGACATCATACACCTCGTGATTTATCTCGGCACACTTTTTTTGTTGATATGAAGTACCCTTGGTCTGTCTATAGAAGCGAGAGACTGCTTCCTGTGTGTCATGTTTACTCACGATGATGTAATCACTCACTCTGACTGAATGTTCTGGCAATGGGGGTGCTGTTTATCATGCATGGTGAAGTTTCCACGAAAGACTGCAATCGGACACTTGATTTTACATTCACTAAGAGTCTACCCAGAGAACACCATAAGGTCATTTTTATGTTTTGACAGACGTTCAACTAGGATTGCTATCTTTGTTATCCAACTTCAGATTGATTATTGCTAATTGCCTTGTTTGAATTGCACTTGTTAACAAGTAATGCTGGAGATGTTTACTTTGTTTCCCCCCCCAACAAGATTGACTGGGGATTTGATATATTTGAGGAGAGAGCAATCACTCAAACCATAATGTGACAGTCAAGTAATCTTACATTTTGGATGATTTAAGAACAGAAGAATGGAGGCTGGTGGGAGGAGCTATAGGAGGACGGGCTTATTTTAGTGGCTGGGATGGAATAAATGGAACATACTGTATCAAACATTTGGAAACCATATGTTTCATTCTGTCCCATTTCATTCCATTCCAGCCAATACAATGAGGCCATCCTCCTTATAGCTCTTCCTACCAGCCTCCACTGGGAGAAAAACATTGTCATGACGTCACAAACATATAGAAGGTCGAGTTTATTTGGGGGTTGGGCTATTGCGTTAGTATTTTGATTGCATTTAAAAACAAACTTTGTTTGCAAGGTATACAAAGATCAACCGGGGCGGCAGGTAGCCTCGTGGTTAGATTGTTGGACTAGTAACGGAAAGGTTGCATGATCGAATCCCTGAGCTGACAAGGTAAAAACCTGTCGTTCTGCCCCTGAACAAGGCAGTTAACCCACTGTTCCTAGGCCGTCATTGAAAATAATCATTTATTCTTAACTGACCTGTCTGGTTAAATAAAGGTAAAATACAAAAATAAAACCCGGCCTAAGCATGTGACGGTTCATTTCAGTTCACACTGAGTCCACATGTGATTGTGAGCTTTTAAAATGAAATGTTGCGCAGGTTGATACAGTAGTGAGGTGATTGTGAAACTCAAATTAAACCACGCCTCAAATCAGCAGATTTTTCATAAACACCTGCACGTGGCTGCTAGAGCTCACTGCGTCTTACGTCTCCCAGCGCCCCAGTCCCCTAGTTGTCAAACAAAACTTCAGTTGGCGCGGCTTTACTATCTTACAGGCTATAGTAGACATCGATCACAAATAATTTGCAGTGTCTTTTTTTACTTAAAAAAAAAAAGTATTTGTTCTTTCATCTGCTGTCTACGATGTCTTCTAACGGTACCACCAGTATAGGCCTAAACTGCCCTATCCCCAGTCGCTTTGAGCAGTCAAAAGACTGGTCTCAGCTGGCCGACTCCTACAGTCAGACGCCTGGAGGCACCCTGTTCTCCACGACACCTGGAGGTAAGTTTAGCAAAATAAGGGACTATTTATCGTATTGAAGAACACACTGATACGGCCTCGGGAGTTTAAGCGCTGCGCTAGTTTGGAGAACAGCACATTGCGCACAATTGCATAAAGATATAATCTGGGAGCTTGGTGACGCTTTTGTCCAGTTTTGAATGAACGGTTATGTACTTACATTCCTATTGCGTTAAATGCACTTTCACCTGTTCCAATAATTTTAGTTGCATCAGACAATAAACATTTATTGTATGTATCCAGCAATGACAGATTCTATTATCTCTATCAAGATGCAGTTGATCCGAATTATCAACGTGTGTGTATGTGAGGACATTATGTGGCCTTTACAAGGAGGCCAACGTGGAGGGGAGAGAGGCTGAAGGAGTGGGGTTGTTTTCACTGGTGGTGTTACATAGCTGGAATTGCTGAGGACGTTACGGCTCAGTTACAAGGAGGCACTACAGGGGTAGCGGAGTTTGTAAAGCCAGGCAACACACCTGAACTGAGGGGACTGAGATCCAGAGACTTTTTTTTATTTTTTTTATTTCACCTTTATTTAACCAGGTAGGCTAGTTGAGAACAAGTTCTCATTTGCAACTGCGACCTGGCCAAGATAAGGCATAGCAGTGTGAACAGACAACACAGAGTTACACATGGAGTAAACAATTAACAAGTCAATAACACAGTAGAAAAAAGGGGAGTCTATATATACATTGTGTGCAAAAGGCATGAGAAGGTAGGCAAATAATTACAATTATGCAGATTAACACTGGAGTGATAAATGATCAGATGGTTATGTAAAGGTAGAGATAGAGATATTGGTGTGCAAAGACTTCTATTGAACTGTATGACAAAAGAGTGCATAGGTGTGATTGCGTTCAAATTATTTTCCCAGTACAGCATATGAAACATGTCAGACCAGTAGATTCTCAGAGGGTGTTTTCACATAGTCCTCTTTAAAAAAAACAGATCGCATTCCTCTTTATAGTGAATTCTGGGGTAAAAAAAAAAATATATTTCACACTGCCCTTGCCTTTGAATGAGGACTGCGCTGTTTTTCCAGTTCACTTCACCTAAACCCAGAGGCCTCTTTGCATTCACATTGCTATGTTTCGAAAGGAACCAATATATTTTTCCAACATGCACTCTGGATCTTTATAAATTGCAGGACAAGCCATTCAATCAGAATGTGTTCTCAGACAGCTAGATATATCGACTTACATTTTGGAAGCCAATAGATTAAGTTTAGTTAAAATGAGACATAATTGTAATCAGACGATACTATTAACATGTACATTTAATTGGTAACAGAATAAATAGCAATAGAATAAATCATGCTGTAATTGGAAATTGTACACCCAATGTAGGCTACTGCCCCTTTAAGAGCAAGAATAGATTTTGGACCCTGTGTTGTGATTCTTGCCAAATATATTGTCTTCTCACGCTAATCAAACCCCACAATCAATAAACAGTTTATGGCGTTCTCTTAACCTATAAATCACATATTGCTAACAAATAATCTGAACTAAAAACATAACATGTTTGAGTTTATGTGCGTCCTTGATAATCGCCAATCAATATTCAATAACCAAAACCCCGATTTTTCACGAAACCTCCACATCTCTTTTTTTTAGTGGCACCAATGTGCGGGTTTATGGCAGGGGAAACGGTGTAGCAGTAGTCTAGTGTGGGTGCTGCGGGAATAATGACAAGCGAACCTGGGGAGCTTTGCGTTCACATTGTCCTAAAAAAGGGAACCGGACAGTGGCATTCAAACGAATCGTACTCAGACCACCCCTCGAGATGGCTTTGCTTCCGGGGGCTCTTTTGAGTGTGCCGAATTCCTGTTCGAGTGTTCACACTGCACAAAAACTGGCTTAAAGAGACCAGGTGTGAAAACACCCTGATATAGTTGCTAGTAGTATAGGATCCATATCAGATCAAGGTGAGTGAGCTCTTCTATTGAAAAGTACACACGGAGTATAGACCGCCCACTTTTCTATGTAGCCTGCACTAACACACCTTGGATAAATATTGAAGCACAAGAATACCTCATGATCTCGACGGATTGCTGCACATCATGACTCTTGGTCAGTGTTGCCAACTAATTTGCAGGGTAAGTTGTTAGAGGCAGGTTGATTTGTTGCGAAAAGTTTCTAAATGACGTTGTGATGTCATTGCGTGATAACGTAAAGCCGCGTCAAATACATACACAACAACGTTGCTCAAATTAACTGGCCCCCTCGGCAAAAAATATGATTTGACATTTGTTCAGGTACAGACTCCCACTCTTTTCTGTACTTCTGGCTTTTTATTTTTGATTGAGGCATGTTGATTGATGTAAGTCCTGTTCAAGATCAAACATTCGTGACCAACTATATTCATCGAACCCGTACTACTGCTGTCAGCCAACAATGATTTGCTGAAATTACTGCTGCCTGTGCACGAGCTGAGCGCCTGCTGCTGACGTCACTCCACAACGCACTTTTGCAGCCAGGCACGTGTGTTATGACTGAGTGTGTGACAGAGAAAATCGTTTTGTGTCATTTGGAGGGAAAATGCGCGCATTTTAGCGTTCAAGGCAATTTTCTAAAGTTGCTAAAAGTTCCAAATACCTTTTTAAAAGTAGCTACATTTGTTGCTAGGTGCTGTTTGGGAAAAAAACGTTGCCAGGGTAGTCTGACAAGTTGCTAAATCTAGCAACAAAATTGCTAAATTAGCATCACTGCTCCTGGTACTTCTGTGTTCTTACCCGAGACAGACACTTCAACCCTTTGTCCTCACAGGAACCAGGATAATCTATGACAGAAAGTTCCTGCTGGAATGTCGGAATTCACCGATCACACGTACCCCTCCGTGCTGTCTCCCCCACATCCCAGGGGTCACGGCACCGGCCCAGCACCCTCTGGGCAAGCTGAAGGAAATGGACGAGAACAAAGACATCTCGGGTTGGTCTGGATCCTGATACTTACAGTGACACTACTGTATATCATATGAGACCCATTAACCTCTTCCCCTAGCCAGGCCTCTTGGTTACCTGCTCTCCTAAACACCTGACTCCTCTCCCACATGGCTTTGCAGCAGATGTGTTTTTACTAAGCAACACAAGAGGGAACACCTTTTTAAGGGCTCCTCAAGGAAATACTTGAGAAACAAGTTCTCTTGTTTTGTTATTAGAAACTGTGCAAGGAGAGTAAATCAAGTTATTGCATTTATTCTGTCTTAGTTCACAGTGTAGGGAAATGGAAAGCAGTTGCTATGTCTGAAAAGCATCATACTAATATCCCAAGATACAAGTATATCCTTGTCATTCAGTCCCTGTTACTTGATTTAGTCAATCTTGCATTCACATGATGTTCTGATGTCTCACCTCTATAACTTGCCTAATTTTTAAGTCTCCTTGAATTCCTTACCAGTAATTAAAGGGAGGGGATAGGTTGCTTTGTTCATGTGATGTTGGTGACCAATAAGTAGTTTATTTCCGAGGATAAGGAAGTAGGCTACATAGGCCTGTTATCATCAGTGCAGTGTGTATGAGGTGACAAATGCCCAGACTATCACCTGGTGTACAAACCAGTTAGTGTGTTTTGTTGACTCTCTCTTTTTTTTTTTTTTGTACCAGCACTAGACCAAGTTTCAAGGTGAACTGCTCCTCGAGAAAAGCAAACAAAAACCTGTCTGATATGTCAAGCTGCTGGCCAAGCATTATGCTGAATATCTTGTGACCGACCCATTTAGTTTGCAGATGCTCAAAGGTTTTTGGAAGTTTAGGAACGGATATGTCCTCGACGCTGACCTGTGTTCTCTCTTCTGTCCCTACAGCTGACGATGCCCAGTTTGTGATTGACATCTGAACCTACTCGTCCAGACCAATTCTTTTGGAGAAATTGTATTCTGTTCAGACCACTGGGTGGTCGTTCTACTGGTCATACTCTCACTTTAGATTCTCTCCTGTCTAATCCTGGTGGATGATTAATGAACTGTCAAACACTCAGAGAGTTGATCTCTGAGGCTGGAGCAAGAATTCTGGGTAAATTTGGGAAGGGTGGCTGCAGTCAGTCTGTTAACTGCTTTCCATCTTGATGTTCATCTTTATTTTTGTATTTTCTGTTTTTTCAGGATTAATGAATTTATAATTTAGAGTTTTATTCATTTTTTCAGGATTAATGAATTTATCATTTAGAGTTTTATTAATTTTTTCAGGATTAATTGAATTTATCATTTAGAGTTTTATTAATTTTTTCAGGATTAATGAATTTATCATTTAGAGTTTTATTAATTTTTTCAGGATTAATTGAATTGATCATTTAGAGTTTTATTAATTTTTTCAGGATTAATGAATTTATCATTTAGAGTTTTATTAATTTTTTCAGGATTAATTGAATTTATCATTTAGAGTTTTATTAATGGGAACTCATTTTTTTGAAGTTGCATTTTTATACATGGTCTGGGGGTTGGCAGCTGATTACAAGGGTATTCAGAGATGACTTCAATTCATCACTGCGCTCTTTGAGAGTGTGCTGTTCCACTGCAGAGAAAATAAATAAAACAGAAAGAAATGTAAAGTTACATGGTGCTTTGTGTTTTTTGATCATCTGATGGTTTGAAAAGACTTGGCAATAGGCCAAGAAGTGTGGTGAGGTTGAATGAACTCGTATGTTTCAGGACTCTGTACATTACCTCTGGACCTTGAAGCCAGTGCCACTGCCTACACTTAAAAAAAAAAAAATCCTCTAATCAAGAATTGATTTCGACCTGGGACACCGAGTGGGTGTAATTCATTATCAGGTAGAACGGAGAACCAGCAGGCTCCTCTGGACCTCATAAGGGTAAGAGTTGAATACCCCTGGTATAGAGCAGGGATGTTCATTTCTGTTCCTGGAGGGCCAAAACACTTTTTATTTATACCTGGTAGTTACAGTGCCTTGCGAAATTATTTGGCCCCCTTGAACTTTGCGACCTTTTGCCACATTTCAGGCTTCAAACATAAAGATATAAAACTGTATTTTTTTGGTGAAGAATCAACAACAAGTGGGACACAATCATGAAGTGGAACGACATTTATTGGATATTTCAAACTCTTTTAACAAATCAAAAACTGAAAAATTGGGCGTGCAAAATTATTCAGCCCCCTTAAATTAATACTTTGTAGCGCCACCTTTTGCTGCGACTACAGCTGTAAGTCGCTTGGGGTATGTCTCTATCAGTTTTGCACATCGAGAGACTGAACTTTTTTCCCATTCCTCCTTGCAAAACAGCTCGAGCTCAGTGAGGTTGGATGGAGAGCATTTGTGAACAGCAGTTTTCAGTTCTTTCCACAGATTCTCGATTGGATTCAGGTCTGGACTTTGACTTGGCCATTCTAACACCTGGATATGTTTATTTTTGAACCATTCCATTGTAGATTTTGCTTTATGTTTTGGATCATTGTCTTGTTGGAAGACAAATCTCCGTCCCAGTCTCAGGTCTTTTGCAGACTCCATCAGGTTTTCTTCCAGAATGGTCCTGTATTTGGCTCCATCCATCTTCCCATCAATTTTAACCATCTTCCCTGTCCCTGCTGAAGAAAAGCAGGCCCAAACCATGATGCTGCCACCACCATGTTTGACAGTGGGGATGATGTGTTCAGGGTGATGAGCTGTGTTGCTTTTACGCTAAACATAACATCTTGCATTGTTGCCAAAAAGTTCAATTTTGGTTTCATCTGACCAGAGCACCTTCTTCCACATGTTTGGTGTGTCTCCCAGGTGGCTTGTGGCAAACTTTAAACGACACTTTTTATGGATATCTTTAAGAAATGGCTTTCTTCTTGCCACTCTTCCATAAAGGCCAGATTTGTGCAATTAACGACTGATTGTTGTCCTATGGACAGAGTCTCCCACCTCAGCTGTAGATCTCTGCAGTTCATCCAGAGTGATCATGGGCCTCTTGGCTGCATCTCTGATCAGTCTTCTCCTTGTATGAGCTGAAAGTTTAGAGGGACGGCTAGGTCTTGGTAGATTTGCAGTGGTCTGATACTCCTTCCATTTCAATATTATCGCTTGCACAGTGCTCCTTGGGATGTTTAAAGCTTGGGAAATATTTTTGTATCCAAATCCGGCTTTAAACTTCTTCACAACAGTATCTCGGACCTGCCTGGTGTGTTCCTTGTTCTTCATGATGCTCTCTGCGCTTTTAACGGACCTCTGAGACTATCACAGTGCAGGTGCATTTATACGGAGACTTGATTACACACAGGTGGATTGTATTTATCATCATTAGTCATTTAGGTCAACATTGGATCATTCAGAGATCCTCACTGAACTTCTGGAGAGAGTTTGCTGCACTGAAAGTAAAGGGGCTGAATAATTTTGCACGCCCAATTTTTCAGTTTTTGATTTGTTAAAGTTTGAAATATCCAATAAATGTCATTCCACTTCATGATTGTGTCCCACTTGTTGTTGATTCTTCACAAAAAAATACAGTTTTATATCTTTATGTTTGAAGCCTGAAATGTGGCAAAAGGTCGCATAGTTCAAGGGGGCCGAATACTTTCGCAAGGCACTGTAATTGCACTCACATGGTGTCCCAGGTCTGAATTAGTCCCTTATGGGAAGAAGAGGATGTAAAGCAGAAGTGTTTCGACCCTCCAGGACTGACATCGAACAGCCCTGCTATATACAGTACATTCAGAAAGTATTCAGACCCCTTTACTTTTTCCACATTTTGTTACGTTAGCCTTATTATAAAATGTATTAGTTATTTTACCCCCTCAATCTACACACAATACCCCATAATGACAAGGCAAAATAGGTTATTAGAGATGTTTGCACATGTATGAAAAAAACACATTTACATAAGTATTCAGACCCTTTACTCAGTCCTTTGTTGAAGCAACTTTGGCAACGATTACAGCCTCAAGTCTTGAGTGTGACGCTACAAGCTTGGCACATCTGTATTTGGGGAGTTTCTCCCATTCTTTTGTGCAGATCCTCTCAAGCTCTGACAGGTTGGATGGGGAGTGTCACTCCACAGCTATTTTCAGGTCTCTCCAGAGATGTTTGATTGGGTTAAAGTCCGGGTTCTGGCTTGGCCACTCATGGACATTGAGACTTGTCCTGATGCCAATCCTGCATTGTCTTGGCTGTGTGCTTAGGGTCGTTGTCCTGTTTGAAAGTGAACCTTCGCCCCAGTCTGAGGTCCTGAGCGCTCTGGAGTAGGTTAAGGATCTCTCTGTACTTTATTCTGTATATCTTTCCCTTGATCCTGACTAGTCTCCCAGTCCGTGGCACTGAAAAACATCCCCACAGCATGATGCTGCCACCACCATGCTTCACCGTAGGGATGATGCCAGGTTTCCTCCAGACGTGACACTTGGCATTCAGACCAAATAATTTTGTTTGTCTGAGTCCTTTAGGTGCCTTTTGGCAAGCTCCAAGTGGGCTGTCATGTGCCGTCTACTGAGGAGTGGCTTCCGTCTGGCCGCTCTACCACAAAGGCCTGATTGGTGGAGTGCTGCAGAGATGGTTGTCCCATCTCCACAGAGGAACTCTGGAGCTCTGTCAGAGTGACCATTGGTTTCTTGGTCACTTCCCTGACCAAGGCCCTTCTCCCTGATTTCTCAGTTTGGCCAGGTGGCCAGCTCTAGGAAGAGTATTGGTGGTTCCAAACTTCTTCCATTTAAGAATGGAGGCCACTGTTCTTGGGGACCTTTAATGCTGCAGAAATGTTTTGGTACCCTTCCCCAGATCTGTGTCAAGACAATCCCCTCGCCCTCAGGGCTTGGTTTTCTCTGATATGCACTGTCAACTGTGGGACCTTATATAGACGGGTGTGTGCCTTTCCAAATCATGTCCAATCAGTTGAATTTACCACAGGTTTACGCCAATCAAGTTGTAGAATCATCTCAAGGATGATCAATGGAAACAGGATGCACCTGAGCTCAATTTCGAGTCTCAAAACAAAAGGTCTGAATACTTACGTAAATAAGGTATTTTAGTTTTTTACTTGTAATTGTTACACATGCCTCTGAAGAGGGGACGCAACATCCTGCTACAACTCAACTCTCTGTGAAGTGAGAGGTATGGACTGTAGGTGTGAGTAAGGATGACAAAGGCAGAGAGAGTGGTACCATTTACTAGGAATTTATTCCTTCACACGGTAATATGGGGAAAAGGGGCTGGACGGAACCAAAGCAAAGAGTGTAAATGTCAAAGCCCCCTCTCCTAACCTGTCTACCCACTACTTACCTAACCTACCCTCTCCTATCTTACCTGCCTACCCACTACTTACCTAACCTACCCTCTCCTATCTTACCTACCTACCCACTACTAACCTAACTACCTTACCTGTCTACTCACTACTTACCCTCTCCTATCTAACCTGCCTACCCACTACTTATCTAACTTACTCTCTCCTACCTTACCTGCCTACCCACTACTTATCTAACCTACCCTCTCCTATCTAACCTGCCTACCCACTACTTAGATAACCTCTCCTATCTTACCTGCCTACCCACTACTTACCTAACTACCTTACCTGCCTACCCACTACTTATCTAACTTACCCTCTCCTACCTTACCTGCCTACCCACTACTTATCTAACCTACCCTCTCCTATCTTACCTGCCTACCCTCTCCTTATCTAACCTACCCTCTCCTATCTTACCTGCCTACCCTCTCCTTATCTAACCTACCCTCTCCTTATCTAACCTACCCTCTCCTATCTTACCTGCCTACCCTCTCCTATCTTACCTGCCTACCCACTACTTACCTAACTTAGCACCACCTGGTGCGCTAACCAAAATACAGGGGGTGGTGTGCCTAGACAGTGAATATACTACGAATATGTATGCCCGCGGGCCTCTTGCCTAAGCACTCCCTAGGTGCCTCCCCCTTCCCCATGGGAACAAAATTAAACAGAATATTAAACAATCCACTTCACAAAACTGAGAAAAAAACTAACTCAGGCCATTAAAGAAGCTCTGACAAAGCAACAAACACAGAACATACCAAAGCTGCTAACAACATAGTACATACCAACGACCAACATGCTATACCCCTCAGCCATCAACATGCTATACCCCTCAGCCATCAACCTCATCTCTCAGCAATAATCTATATCACAATCAATCTCTTCCCTGAACAACAGAACACTGGTGTCCCGGGTCTAAATCAGGCCATGATTATCGGGGAACAATGAAAAAACGCAGCAGAACTGGCTTTGAGGTCCAGTGTTGAGTTTGAGGGCTTTAGTATATTATGGTATAACACTCTATAGATGTACAGAGTATTAGTGACCCAATTCATTACTCATGGTTTCATATGCCTACTCCTGCAATAACGGTTAATATGATGAATGGTGTGTATTATAGATTCTGAGAATTCCAGCTTCACCAGGTTCCAAAGATGTAGGACTTGGATTTTTTGTTGAACTGTGAAAAATTGTTAAAAACAAATTAGATTGGTCGTGTACACATATTTAGCATGTTATCGCGGGTGTAGCGAAATGCTTATGTTCCTAGCTGTTTAAGTATCCTACTAATACTTGAAGTACACACAACACTCCTAATTAATTTCCTATAATATATTTCACCCATTTGTTATGGTGCATTCAAGACAACTGGGAGCTCTGGGGGGAAAAAACAAAGTCAAATCATAACGTCAGTGATGTTTAGGTAGGAAAGTTTGAGATCTAGAAAGATGCCTAGTTTCCAAATTCCGAGCTGGATGACTAAAACAATTTTTCCCAGTCTGATTTTTTATTTATTTTATTTTACGCGAGATCCCAGTGTACTTGAATGCACTGAAGTCGGATATTCCAGAGTTACCAGTTGTTTTGAACTCAGCATTACACTCTAAGAAACAACATCCAACATGTACTGGTAGGTTCACTGGGTTTCTGCTGACCATGAGGGGTACAGCCTCTGGATTGTTGTAAAATCATGTCACTCACTCTTCCCCTTGACCTACCACAGGGAGGAGGTAGTGTTGGCCTATTCATTACAGGAGGAGGCATGAGGGTGAGTGAGTGGGATTGCTGCCATACTAACAAACTCACTCTTGTCCAGTTCTAAGAAATGAGGCATGCAGAGTGCACCAAAATACCAAAACTTCAGGGCATTGCTTATCCCCATGAGTTATTTTCCTCTGAAATGTAATTCTAATTCTGCAATGCACATGGCTGATGTGAAATTTACTTAAACTCTCAAGCAACTTCAGACCATGTTTTAAGTCACTGACAACATTGAAACAACGCGATGTCCCTTCACAACTACTATTCATCTTTTGGCCAATGAATTGGTAATCTGTTCCTAAATTCCTATCTATCTTGACCCTTTTCACTACCCTTCAATTACATAGTTTATAAATGTGTTTTTGATTGTTACTATTTTTCGGAGGTGGTCAATCTATTTATTTCTGTACGATATTATTTAGTATTTCTTGACCTGATATGATATCTTCAATCAGGTTTCTATTGAATATTTTGTTTTAATGACGTACTGTGTAAAAGCCAGAAGTGTGAGCTACACCATACAGGAGGAAGGGGCGATTGATATTTGGGGGACATGGGAAGGAACACCTGTTATTTTATCTGTCACCTTTCACACGTTTCTCCACCCTAACCTTGACCACAAATATTGCTGTTATTGCAACAGAAACGGATTTGGTCTTTGAAGTGACCATTCCAAATGTGCACGTGCAGACTCAAATGTGTCAGGATGTCGCTCTCAGGAATGTGTGACAGGACACTGTCATGTCTAGACGGGATACAGCTTTTGTTAACTTGACGTCAAAAGTAAATGTTTTTGCATTCTAGCTAATCCTAACCCTTTTTTTCTGACCTTAACCTAATTCTCATAATCTGCTACTTTAATTCTCATAACCTACTGTGTAAATTCTCCTAAAACTGGTATGAAAAGTCAATTTTGACAAAAGCTGTATCCCTTATAGACGAAACCACAGGACACGCCCAGTCCTCTCACCACTGGGTTGACTGTCCTAAATATATTTCATTTTTATTGAACCTTTATTGAACTATATTTTAATATGACGCTCATGCTCAAAGATATAGCAAACCAGAAAGCCCACGTAGCCCAGCCCATATCACATCGGGAATAAGGCAACTTGCTAAAGTAACCGAGAATCATACGTTACCTTTTACCATGGGGCTAGAACAAAGGGTGTTTGTTATAAAGTAGGTAGGTAGCTAATGACAAAAATGGAATTAAATTATTTCTAGTAGCTAGGCTTCATTAGAAGTGGCTATGGGAATATCTGCATGAGCTAAAAAGACATTTACATATTCAAATAATTTATGTAACTGATTATGTTTTATTAGACCTGCTAGATAGGTGAGATAGAACTGCCATCTATTGGTCGCTATG
This sequence comes from Oncorhynchus mykiss, assembly GCF_013265735.2. NCBI lineage: Eukaryota > Metazoa > Chordata > Actinopteri > Salmoniformes > Salmonidae > Oncorhynchus > Oncorhynchus mykiss. The sequence goes on along the minus strand of NC_048574.1, from coordinate 9,210,665 downwards.
GGGTACACCACAAAACTTCCCCTTTAAGAATTGATGTTGCCGGAAAAAAAATACTCTGTCCGTTTTTTTTCTCTATAAATTAGTGGTGGTGCTTGATCGAGTTGTATGGTTGTGTTTGTGGGAAACGATGCCGGGATATGAATACGGAGATTACGAGGTAAATGTACAGGGTTTACGTGAAGATCGATAATTTAGTAAGGAGTGACGATTTAACGTTAGCTAGCTAAGATTAGCCACTGCTATAAAGGTAGCTTGCTAGCTAACTTTAGCTTGCTCAACGATTTTAGCCACAGGAGCTATGAATGTATGTGAATGCACCTGCTAGCTTGCTATCCCCAGCTAGTTGGGGGTTGTATCCATTAGGCCAGTTGCTGAGTTTAGCATACATGTTTAGTGTTTGTAAGGAGCTATACCAACGTGATTTGCTAATACTGCACAATTTAAACACTTCCCTGATAATTTACACGTTTAAGTAATGTTACTATTAAATTGTGCCTTCATTTATTATAGTTATGCTTAAATGTCAACTCTATTCTACTGAGACATTTTACTTATGTTCGTTTTTCTTTTTTTTAATAGTTCTTATTGTTGTTGCATTGTCGAGAAGGAACCTGCAAGTAAGCATTTCGTTGGACTGTGTGTCCTCAACATAAGAACTAATATACATTTTGAGACCGTAACCAGTTGGACTCGCTAACGGGATCGCTGTTGTGTCTCTACATCCGCGCAACCTCTCGCGAGACCGGAAACAGCTGATCCGGGAAGATGCGCAACAGAAATTATATAAACATTGGCGTTTATTGAATGAGCATAGTAGATATTACATTTTGATATTTCTGTTGACATGAACGAAAAGGAACTTAAGATACATTTCACCCCAGGGCACGTGGAGGTGGTGCAGGTAAAAGTAGAATCGGGGGCATCTTTACTTTTGAGAGAGAATTGCTACGTTAGCTAATAACGTTACATCACTGTATTACAATGAATTCATCTAGCTAATCCTGTTGCTAACTGGTGATGGTCGAAGTTGTTTAGTTAGCCAGTAGATTTCAAATAAATTATTAAGAAATGATCGAGGCGAAGACTTGTAATGTCTCGAATCGTGTCTAATCGGTTTAGGCTCATTGGGCACCCATTTTGGCACCGTAGTGTGACAGGAACTGGGGTGTATTCATTACGCCGAGTCTGTTGCAAAACGTTTCGCAATAGAAACCGTACACTGCAAACGCTCTTCAAGCGCTGTTGGGTTTAAACGGAAGTTGTAGTTCATTTTAATTGTGTGGTTATCACGCTTTGCCATTCCAATCTGAATAGTTTACGAAGTGTTTGGTACAAGTTGCACATCTATACATTATCGATTAATTCGTGCTGTAAAGTGGAGTGAAGTCCGCGGGGTACCTTCCTAACTTGTTCCAGATGCTTTTTTAAATGTTTTTTTTTTTTTTAAGAGACTGAACTACAGCATCCGTTTAAGAACTCGATAGCATTTGGTGTAAACAGTTTCTGTTGCAGACGAAATGTTTTGCAACAGAATCGGCATAATGAATACACCCCTGTTAGCACGTATCAGTACATAGGTCAAAATGGAAATGAAAGATTGTTTTACAACATTAAGCTGTAAATGATTATATGAATTTCAAGATGTTTAGCTTCATATAACTGCAAGTTCATATGTGGATTACGTCAGTTTTTATTGCCAGGAGTCATAACAAAACAATGTATAACTTAAGTTGTATTTTTCCTGTGTCTCTTCTTTAGGAGAATGTGGCCATCCCCTATAGGCGTGTGCTAGTGACAGGGGCCACAGGGCTGCTTGGGCGTGCGGTTTATAAAGAGTTCCAGAATAATGCCTGGCACGCCTTGGGATGTGGGTACAGACGGGCTCAGCCCCGCTTCCTACGATGCAACCTAACGGACGAGGATGCTGTGCGAGCTGTCATTCAAGACTTCCAGGTGAGGATCGAAGTCTGGAATATAACCTGTGTCTTTTGTCATTCTGTGTAGGCTGCAGAATTCTGGAAGTACTGTATTCCTTGTGGGAATCATTGTCATCAGAAATTTAGATGAAAGGCTAAACAGCCTAAAATGGGGATAAATGGCTTAGATATCATTGCACATACATATTCCTTACTGTATTACCTTGTGTTGAATGTATGCTGTGTCATCAGCCCCATGTGATTGTGCACTGTGCTGCGGAGAGGAGGCCAGATGTGGTAGAGCAGCACACAGAGGCAGCCCTGAACCTGAATGTTCATGCATCTGGGACTTTAGCTAAAGAGGCAGGTGGGTCTGCTTTATTATCAGAAGCATACACACTGAGAATTCAGGATGCACAATTTCAGGTGTTGAATGTATACTTTTCGATATATATTGAACAAAAATATAAACGCAACAATTTTAAAGATTTTACTGAGTCTCAGTTCATAGAAGGAAATCGGTCAATTGAAATACATTTTATCAGGGCCTAATCTATGGATTTCACATGACTGGTTAGGGGCACAGCCATGGGTGGGCTTGGGACATCATAGGCCAGCCCACTGAGGAGCTAGGCCCAGCCAATCAGAATTAGTTTTTCCCCACTAAAGGGCTTTATTAGAGTCAGAAATACTCCTCAGCAGCATCCCCCAATCCCCAGACAATCCTGCAGGTGAAGAAGCTGAATGTGGAGGTCCTGGGCTGGCATGGGTACACGTGGTCTGCAGTTGTGAGGCCGGTTGGACATACCGCCAAATTCTCTAAAACGACATTGGAAGCGGCTTATGGTAGCGAAATGAACATTTAATTCTCTGGCAACAGCTCTGTAGGATATTCCTGCAATTTGCACCCTCCCTCAACTTGAGACATCTGTGGCGTTGTTGTGACAAAACTGGACATTTTAGGATAACCTTTTATTGTCCCCAGAACAAGGTGCCCCTCTGTAATGATCATACTGTTTAATCTGCATAAAATTATTTGAGAGAAATAAGCTTTTTGTGGATCTGGAAAATTCTGGGGATGTTTTATTTCAGCTCATGAAACACGGCATCAACACTTTACATGTTGCGTTTTATTTTTGTTCAATATAATTTAACTGTGCAGTAATATTTAACACATCTCTTGATAATGCGCTATGTTAAATAAACAAATTCACAATGTTCAAAAAAATGTAAATGAGCTCTTACTCTACAGTGCTAGTGTGCCATCGAGGTTGTTTGATATATAATATTAACAAGTTTCTAAAAAACATGTAGGCCTACGGTTTCTACAGTTCACTGAACATATTTTCCTGTTTGCGTTGTGATATCTGAAGCTGGGATCTTCCTCATCTACATCAGCACTGACTACGTGTTTGATGGTCGGAACCCTCCCTATGGAGAGAACGACGCTCCTAATCCTTTAAATGTGTATGGCAAGTCCAAGCTAGAGGGGGAGAGGGAGGTCCTGAGACACAGCCCTGGTGCGTCAACACTCTACTCATTCCTTTACTATCGGTGTCATTATGGTTGTCATTGTGTTTTTTGTTGTTGTGTACTCTATAGTCATGTGTGACTTCTCACGCATCCTTGGCTCCCTGGTCCCCCAAATGTTAATCTGTCATTCCAATTCCTCCCCTGTGCAGGTGCGGCTGTGCTGCGAGTGCCCATACTGTACGGAGAGGTAGAGCGTGTGGATGAGAGTGCTGTGACGGTGCTGTGGGACAAGGTTCAGGAGGGGGCAGAGAGCTGCAGTGTGGAGCACTGTCAGCAGCGCTTCCCCACCTACGTCAACGACGTGGCTCGAGTCTGCAGACAGATGGCTGAGCGGAGGCTCCAGGTGAGCTCAAACTGACTGGTTGCTTGAACAGCCCTAAGGCAATGTCTATGGTCTGGTCCCTTCATTATATTAATTGTATCTTCTGCATGTGTGTGTGCTTTCCAGGACCCATCAATACGAGGGATCTTCCATTACTCTGGAAAGGAACAAATGACCAAATACGAGATGGCCTGTGTGATTGCAGATGCTTTCAACCTGTCCAGCAGTCATTTGATACCGGTATGATAGCCTGTGTGCATTTCCTTTTTCTGTTACTCATGAATAAACATGTATTTATTGATCAGTCTCATCTCATGCTGTTTCTCCCACACAAATGCACTTAAAGATAATTCTCCATCTAAACATTATTTCCTGACGCAGTCCTTACAAGCTGTTTATCCCCCCCTCCCTCCCTCCCCCACTTCCTCTGACCCTCTTCTACCCCAGATGACGGAGCAGCCTGCTGGTGCGGGGGCTCAGAGACCTCAGAATGCCCGGCTGGAGTGTTCCCGTCTTGAGCTGCTGGGCCTCGGCGTGGAGCCCATCCCCTTTAAGACGGCAGTGAGGGATAGCCTCTGGCCCTTCCTGTACGACAAGCGCTGGAGGCAGACCGTCTTCCATTGATCGGCGTCAGGAGGCCAAACCCACTGGATCAAGAGCAACCCTTTACCTACTTCAAGCTTTGACTTCTGCCTGCTCCTTAATTGAGAATGTATTTCATCGTGTATTAGGAAGTAACTGATTCAGAGAATTCACTGACTCTTTCCTGCTGGAATGAATGCACATTGCCTGTGTACCTAACGCATGTAGTGATTTGACCATTTTGAGAATTTTGTTTGAATGTGTAGCTAAAGAATTTAAATTCAATGTTCCCTTATCTGCTGGATCAATTAATTTAGGTAATTTATGTGAAGCCACTGTAGAAAACTGAAATGTCAAATTTTCCATACCAATTAATGGCATATGTAGTCTAAAGATGTTACTAAAGACAGAATTTACTTTTTTATTTTTGAAATACATTTTGTCAATGGGTTACTTATGTATGCCAACTTTTTACTCAAATGAAGAAAAAAAAAATGCTTGTTTCTTCACACAAACCCAGGCTGGGTTTCATTCTGTTGGTGAAGGAGACATTTTTATTTTATTTATTAGTCTGTATCATGCACTATTTGTAATTCAAGCACAATATACAATCGTACTGAAAGACACAGCAAAAAATAAAGAAATCGGTATCTTGTGACGTTTAGTCCTGCTCAGTTTGTGTGACTACCTCCTCAAAACGGTGTGCAAGACGCTGCCACTGATCCTAAACCTCTTGTGTGAAGTTGCCTATTGGAAGACTAAATCAGTATCTTTATCAGAGAATCGCAAGTGACGGTTGTTTAAGGAAATTCCTGTGAATTTGAGTTGCACAATTATATTCTGTAATTGTCAATTTCTCTCATTAAAGCATTACATGGTTTTATGATCTTAGATTCATTTTGGGGATTTTTAAGGAAGTGAAATAGGCTTCTAAATCAAGAACTCTTAAGATTTCCTGGGTTAACAATGTAAGATGTCATTAACCAAACACCTAATCGGTCAGGAAACAGACCTCCAAGACTGAAACTTTATTTTTTTTCTCCATAAGCAACTGCTTGTTCAATGGCTCTTTAAACAAGGGAGTCAGCTGATAGGCCAATGCCGCTTTCAAAACACATGGAAATCTCTGACTTCAGTGCGTTCACGAAAATTGGGATTTTTTTTTTTTTTGAAAGGTTTTTCCAACTCAATTTCAAGTCTGAAGCTCTGGCATCTTTTTTGAGCTGATTCCATGTTCAAGACAACTGGGAACTGTGCAAAAAAAAAAAAAACAGACTGAGAAACTCATTTTGAACGGTCATCCAACTCAAAGTTGTCTTAAGCACCATCAGAATATCTGACCTGAAGATCACTGTCATGATTTGACCTTGTTTTTTTTTTGAGTTCCAAGTTGTCTTGAAAGCACCCATCGAGTGATAAAGGTCTCTAGTGGCCAAAAGGCCATTTTAGCATGGGCAGTGCCATTGCAGACGTCCACCATTTTAATGTCAACTGGGTGGGACTTCCAACTAATTGGCTGATTCCTCCTGATGACCTTGGAGTCATTTCATGAAGAAAATTGACTACTTCAAATGGACATTGCCTCAATGGCACAGCCCACACTGTCACATATGTTATAATGGCACAGATATAAAGACTATCTACAGTGCCTTGCAAAAGTATTCACCCCCCCTTGGCATTTTTCCTATTTTGTTGCATTACAACCTGTAATTTAAATGCATTTTTATTTGGATTTCATGTAATGGACATACACAAAATAGTCCAAATTGTTGAAGTGGTGCAACCAATTACCTTCAGAAGTCACATAATTAGTTAAATAAAGTCCACTTGTGTGCAATCTAAGTGTCACATGATCTGTCACATGATCTCAGTATATTTTCACCTGTTCTGAAAGGCCCCAGAGTCTGCAACACCACTAAGCAAGGGGCACCACCAAGCAAGCGGCACCATGAAGACCAAGGAGCTCTCCAAACAGGTCAGAGACAAAGTTGTGGAGAAGTAGAGATCAGGGTTGGGTTATAAAAAAATATCAGAAACTTTGAATATCCCACAGAGCACCATTAAATCCATTATTACAAATTTGAAAGAATATGGCACCACAACAAACCTGCCAAGAGAGGGCCGCCCACCAAAACTCACAGACCAGGCAAGGTGGGGCATTAATCAGACAATCTAACAATTTTTTCAGAATGGCACAAATTCCCCGATATCAGGGTACTCATGTCAACATGTTTGCTTTCAGAGCATATTTGATCCCAAATTATAAGGGGGAATTTCAAGTGTTCTGATGTCCCATGTAATAGAGTGGTCAATAAGGATGTGGAAAAAAGTATAGTGGCACCTGCCTGAGTGTGTAGGCTACATTTCTTAAAATAAATAAATAAAAAAGACAATACAATATGCAGATAGACAAAGGAAAACCACTTACAAAGCCATAAATAACTGTTTTACATAAGTTCTATATCAAAACAATCCAAAGAGCAAAGAGCAAAGAGACCAAAGATAACCCTGAAGGAGCTGCAAAGCTCCACAGCGGAGATTGGAGTATGTGTACATAGGACCACTTTAAGCCATACACTCACGCTATGTCTGGCGCAAACCCAACACCTCTCATCACCCCGAGAACACCATCCGTGGGGATGTTTTTTATCGGCAGGAACTGGGAAACTGGTCAGAATTGAAGGAATGATGGATGGCGCTAAATACAGGGAAATTCTTGACTGTTTCAGTCTTCAAAAGATTTGAGACTGGGACGGAGGTTCACCTTCCAGCAGGACAATGAACCTAAGCATATCGCTAAAGCAACACTCGAGTGGTTTAAGGGGAACATCTAAATGTCTTGGAATGGTCTAGTCAAAGCCCAGACCTCAATTCAATTGAGAATCTGTGGTATGACTTAAAGATTGCTGTACACCAGCGGAACCCATCCAACTTGAAGGAGCTGGAGCAGAAGATTGTACAAAATCCCAGTTGCTTGATGTGTCAAGCTTATAGAGACATATCCCAAGAGACTTGCAGCTGTAATTACTGCAAAAGGTGGCTCTACAAAGTATTGACTTTTGGGGGAGTGAATAGTTATGCACGCTCAAGTTTTCTGTTTTTTAGTTTTATTTCTTGTTTGTTTCACAATAAAAAAGTATTTTTCGTCTTCAAAGTGGTAGGCATGTTGTGTAAATCAAATGATACAACCTCCCCCAAAAATCTAGTTTAATTCTAGGTTTTAATGCAAAAAAAATAGGAAAAATGCCAAGGGGGTGAATACTTTCCCAAGCCACTGGAATTCCTCTATCTGTCTCTATGAAAGCACCACAAGTCAGCAGACCGTCTCAGCCGTCTCTCGACGACGTCAACACCATCATCAAGTTCTCCTATGCTGCCTGTGAAAACGGAGGAGCCGACAAGCAACAATCAATGGGTTTTTATACAAAGTAAATCAAGAAAAGGCTTTGTTGATGCAAAAATACAGAAATAAATCGCATAACAGATAAGTCGATTCAACCCGAGGTAATACTGCAATTATTCACCCAGACACATTAGAGATATCTTTAACTGTGCAAAGGGAAGATTTGAAATTATCTGCTTGATTTATTTATTCTTCAATGTTGAATTTATACAGTTGTGTCTAAATTAAACTAAGGAAAGTTCAAATATAACTTTGCTGCAGCTGCAGCTGCTTAAAACTATAGTTTTACTTTTCTGAAACAAATGTCAAAACTAATATAATAGTATTTGATATGGGTGGGACTTGTCAGCCACAGAAAGGGCTCTTGGCCATATGACCCACACACCTCCTTATTAACTGTGTCTGTGGAAGTGGAAAGTATTGCACATAATTAAATTCAGACCTTGACCTGTTCTCTGATTATCATTACAATGTTAAGATATACTGAACAAAAATATAAACGCAACATGGAAAATGTTGGTCCCATGTTTCACAAGCTGAAATATAAGATCCCCGAAAATGTCCATACATTATGTGCACCAATTTCTTTTACATCCCTGTTAGTGAGCATTTCTCATTTGTCAAGATAATCCATCCACTTGACAGGTGTGGCATATTAAGAAGCTGATTAAACAGAATGATCATTCCACAGGTGCACCTTGTGCTGGGGACAATAAAAGGCTACTTGTAAATGTGCAGTTTTGTCACACAACACAATACCACAGATGTCTAAAGTTTTGAGGGAGCGTGCAATTTACATGCTGACTGGTGGAATGTCCACCAGAGGTGTTGCCAGGGAATTGAATGTTCATTTCTCTACCATAAGCCACCTCCAACATTATTTTAGAGAATTTGGCAGTATATCCAACTGGCCTCATCTGCTGACCACTGTTGCCAGGGAATTGAATGTTAATTTCTCTACCATAAACCACCTCCAACATAGTTTTAGAGAATTTGGCCTCACAACCGCAGACCACGTGTAACCACGCAGAGCCCAAGACCTCCACATTCGGCTTCTTCACCTGCAGGATTGTCTGAGAACAGACACCCGAACAGCTGATGAAATTGTGGGTTTGCACAACCGAATAATTTCTGCACAAACTGTAAGAAACCGTCTCAGGGAAGCTCATCAACTAAATCTTGTAGTAAATCATGTGGAAATTGAGCAAGTTCAGATGACTAAACTGCTTGGAGTAACACTAGATTGTAAACTGTCATGGTCAAAACATATTGATGCAGTAGTGGCTAAGATGGGGAGAAGTCTGTCTATAATAATGCGATGCTCTGCCTTCTCAACAACACTACTATCAACAAGGCAGGTCCTACAGGCCCTAGTTTCTACCTTCTTAACAACACTATCAACAAGGCAGGTCCTACAGGCCCTAGTTTCTACCTTCTTAACAACACTATCAACAAGGCAGGTCCTACAGGCCCTAGTTTCTACCTTCTCAACAACACTATCAACAAGGCAGGTCCTACAGGCCCTAGTTTTGTCACACCTGGACTACTGTTCAGTCTTGTGGTCAGGTGCCACAAAAAGAGACTTACGAAAATTGCAGTTGGCTCAGAACAGGGCAGCACAACTGTTCCTTGGATGTACACAGAGAGCTAACATTAATAATATGCATGTCAATCTCTCCTGGCTGAAAGTGGAGGAGAGATTGACTTCATCACAACTTTTATTTATGAGAGGTATTGACATGTTGAATGCACCGAGCCGTCTGTCTAAACTACTGGCACACAGCTCAGACACCCATACATATCCCACAAGACATGCCACCAGAGGTCTCTTCACAATCCCCAAGTCCAGAACAGACTATGGGAGGTGCACAGTACTACATGACTACATGGAATTCTATTCCACATTAAGTAACTGACACAAGCAGTAAAATTAGATTTAAAAAAACAGAAGCAACACACACACACACACACACACTCTCACTCTCTTCTTTGTCTTGCAGGTTGGCGTTTTATTGTCATGAATCTTGCCCCGGAGGCAGAACTGAACGATTTCTGCTAGATGGGCAGGCTTGTCACGTTCTGACCATCGTTCTTGTGTGTTTTCCTTGTTTTGGTGTTGGTCAGGACGTGAGCTGGGTGGGCATTCTATGTTGTGTGTCTGGTTTGTCTATTTCTATGTTTGGCCTGATATGGTTCTCAATCAGAGGCAGGTGTTAGTCATTGTCTCTGATTGGGAACCATATTTAGGTAGCCTGTTTTGTGTTGGGTTTTGTGGGTGATTATTTCTGTGTTTGTTTCACCACACAGGACTGTTTCGGTTTTCACATTTATTGTTTTGTATATTTGTAGTGTTTTTCCCGGTATTCGTCTTGATTAAAGAGGCGTTTTGGTCCGCCTCTCTTTCACCAGAAGAAAACCGTAACAGAACCACCCACCAACCAAGGACCAAGGGGCGTGGTAAACAGAGGCAAAAGCAACAGCAGCAGCAGGAGAAGCAACAGCGGCAGCAGGAGAAGCAACAGCAGCAGCAGGAGAAGCAGCAGCAGCAGGAGAAGCAACAGAGGCAGCAGGAGAAGCAACAGCAGCAGCAGGAGAAGCAGCAGCAGGAGAAGCAACAGAGGCAGCAGGAGAAGCAACAGCAGGAGAAGCAACAGAGGCAGCAGGAGAAGCAGCAGGAGAAGCAGCAGGAGAAGCAGCAGGAGAAGCAACAGAGGCAGCAGGAGAAGCAGCAGGAGAAGCAGCAGGAGAAGCAGAAGCAGCAGGAGAAGCAACAGGTGCAGCAGGAGCAGCAGCAAAAGCAGCAGCAGCAGCAGCAGGAGAAGCAACAGCGGCAGCAGGAGAAGCAACAGCAGCAGCAGGAGAAGCAGCAGGAGAAGCAACAGGTGCAGCAGGAGAAGCAGAAGCAGCAGGAGAAGCAACAGGTGCAGCAGGAGAAGCAGAAGCAGCAGGAGAAGCAACAGGTGCAGCAGGAGAAGCAGAAGCAGCAGGAGAAGCAACAGGTGCAGCAGGAGAAGCAGCAGGAGAAGCAACAGGTGCAGCAGGAGAAGCAGAAGCAGCAGGAGAAGCAACAGGTGCAGCAGGAGAAGCAGAAGCAGCAGGAGAAGCAACAGGTGCAGCAGGAGAAGCAGAAGCAGCAGGAGAAGCAACAGGTGCAGCAGCAGGAGCAGCAGCAGCAGCAAAAGCAGCAGCAGGAGAAGCAGCAGGAGCAGGAGCAGTGGGAGAGGCTGCACTATTTGGAAGAATGGACTTGGGGAATATTGCCCAGGGGAATATTGCCGCCCCAAAGCCGAGCTGGAGGCAGCGAAAGCAGAGAGGCGGCATTATGAGGAGCTAGCACGGCAGAGCGGCTGGAAGCCCGAGAGGCAGCCCCAAAAATGTATTGGGGGGGGGGGGGGGGCACAGGGAGAGTGTGGCAGAGTCAGGAGTCAGACCTGAACCAACTCCCCCTGTTTACCGTAAGGAGCCATGGATGTTATCGGAGCTATCGGCAACGCTGAGGGCTGAGTCTGAGAGGGTTGAGGAGTTATTGGACAGAATGGAGGAGAGTGAACGGATGGAAGATGAGGAGACACTCGAGGAGGTGTTAATAGAATTGGGGGAGTGTGAGGAGAGAGAGCAGTTGATTTGGCATAGTATGCACGGCATTCGCCCTGAGGAGCGTGTTAGCTGTCCGATGCCACCTGTGTCAGTTCCGCCTCTCTTTCACCAGAAAACCGTAACAAGGCTGCTATGTCAAAATTTGGCTATATCGTTTATTTTTTTGGTCTTAATTTAAGGTTAGGTATTAGGGTTGGCACTGTGGTTAAGGTTAGGTCTAAAATTAGATTGTGCCAGCTAGTGACCAATCTGCAGAGCTGCCTCCAGGGCAAGATTCATAACAATAAATGCCAACCTGCCTTTGTCTTCCTCCCTGTCAGTGTATGTGGTGGAGGACAGGAATCGAGATGGCGGAGGAGGAGGAGGGGAGCACGCCTGTCTCACGGCCCTGGACGGCCCTGTGCTGCTGCTGCTGTTTGTGGGACATGATAACCTGATCCCTGAGCCTAACAGTGTACAACGGTTTTGACTAGGTGGAATACAGCTATGACCGGAAGTAACTTTTTCATAGCAGGTTAGGAGAAGTAACGTAGTAGGTTAGGGAGAAGTAACGTAGCGGGTTAGGAGAAGCAACGTAGCGGGTTAGGAGAAGTAACGTAGCGGGTTAGGAGAAGTAACGTAGCAGGTTAGGAGAAGCAACGTAGCGGGTTAGGAGAAGTAACGTAGCGGGTTAGGAGAAGTAACGTAGCGGGTTAGGAGAAGTAACGTAGCGGGTTAGGAGAAGTAACGTAGCGGGTTAAGAGAAGCAACGTAGCGGGTTAGGAGAAGTAACGTAGCGGGTTAGGAGAAGCAACGTAGCGGGTTAGGAGAAGCAACGTAGCGGGTTAGGAGAAGTAACGTAGCAGGTTAGGAGAAGTAACGTAGCAGGTTAGGAGAAGTAACGTAGCAGGTTAGGAGAATTAGGTTAAAGTTAGGAAAAGGGTTAGCTAAAATGCTCTTCTAACCGGCTACGAAGTCACTTCCGGTCACAACTGTTTCAACTGACTTTTCACTTCCTGTCTCCGGCTCTTTTTTGTGGTAACTTTATTATACTCGCTTGACTTTGTACGTCATATGCCAAAGAAAAACAAGAAACACTCAAAGTATTAAAGCAAACTTTTGTTTTTAAAAAAAAAGTATTGTCACGTCTTCACCAAAGAAAAATGTCTCAATAAAGGATGAGTAATCAGTTGAATTAATAACAGTTGATATTTAATTGTTGTTTGTTTTTCAGATTGGAGATGTAGGAAACTCAAGTTTCTCTTTCAATCAATAATAACAAATATTTGCTTTTCATGGTAAAGAAAACTAAGTAAGGTAACTAAGGAACTTCCAAAAAAACAAGTTAAATCATTCAAACAAACAGACTTTACTTGTTAGTCAAAGGAGGTGCTACAGTTAAAACCAGTTATAGCTGGTTTACAGTTTTACAGTTGGCTATACTAAACACATGTAAATATGTGCCTTTATCTGTGTGTTAGTCAGGTGGCTGTTTGCACAACTCATTTTGGGCAGTGCTCCTCACCCCACTGGCTTAAAGCTCTCACATGTGGGCTGAGTGTGGGGCCAGGGAGTGTTTGCATTTCTTTTGTATATCAGTCATTCTGTGAGTTCAGATCTAAGCCCCGTTTATACCTGGTGCTAACATGTGTCCTGATCTTGTCCACATTCTGAATGTGCCCACATCTTTAAACAAGTGTAGACGATAACTGATTGTGATCCCTTGTCGTGATGTGTTTAGTTCTATATTTTTTATTTTTAATCCCAGCCCCAGTCCTTGCCGGAGGCCTTTTGCCTTTTGGTAGGCCGTCATTGTAAATAAGAATTTGTTCTTGCCTAGTTAAATAAAGGTTGAATAAAAAATAAATAAAAAAGATTTTCCTGACCACCTCTGGATGTATTTTGGGACGCGTTATAATGTATCAAGATCTCTTACAAGCGTATACAGATTTGGATTATCAAACCATTTAAACCGTCCCTCTGAAAGGTAGTACCATTGACTCGAGGCATCAATATTTGGCTTAAAATAAAAATGTGAATTACACTGAAATATATACCTTTTTGAGAAAGAGGATCATCAAGATTAGAACCGATGACCTTCTGTCCAGTGTCTAGTCCACTGTGCCAGTCGTTTTATTTTTTAGTCCGAAAGCTGTTCAGTCAGAAAGTTATAAACTTAGTATATTAAAAATGTGATTAGTTAAGAATGTTGGTTAAGGTTGGAAAACCAAAGTCTCAACTGGAATTTCGAACTCGCAACTTTGCAGGTCGCAGCCTGCGTTTAATGCTGCATTCGTAACCAAATGGGAAGGTGGTGATTACCACTTGTGAATTCGTAAATACCAGTTGGATGCATTCACGTGCTTTGAACTCGTTGAGAAACGGCGATTGGCTAATGGCCAACAAGCTACGTCAACCATAAACTAAAAGTACAACTATCACGCTTGTAAACAAGTTAGTGTTTAAAAAAAAACATATTAATAGATAGCTTTTTATAAATAATGTTCTGCAACATTTAACTGCCTGAAAATACTTTAAGAGATAATTACTCAAACAGAAGGATGCTATATTAGCTAGCTGGCTATGACTATCCAACACGGGAACTCTTCCAAGTAAGCTTTCAGTTTTACAAATGTATTGCCACTGTGGCCCACCGGTGTAACTGCTAAACTGCTTACTGAATGTACAATGTCACGTTACAGCATGACAGTAGCGGGTTTACCAACATGTTAGTTCTATTAGCTATGTTGACTACAACATTACTTTAGCTAACACGGTGACAACGATGTAGGTCGAGTGGAGCGGATGGTTTTGCTTGGAAAGGTTTTTCTTGTCTGGTCACAGACAGCTGATGTGTTGTGAATTGAATTTCACAAGAGAAGGGAAAAGGTGAGAGGAGGAGAGCGTGTAGACGGCTTGAAGAAATGCAACGAGCTGTTTGTATGTGGCTATGAAAGTAAACTGTTTTCGTGTGATCAGGGGTGCATTCATTCCGACGATTCTGTTGTAAAAATGTTTCTTAAACGGAAGCAAACGGAACGAAACGGGTATAAACATACCTGAATTTGTCCAAATAGAAACTCTCGTTTGCAACTTTTGGACTAATGATTACACCCTAGATCAGCTAGATGCAGGCAAGAGTGTGCAAGGTTGTATTGAATGTGTCACTGTCTGTCACCTCAAATCTTTCTTTCAACCTGTGTGCACCTACGTTGTAAACTTTCATTGATAGGCTAGGTTGTAGCAACCTCGTGATGGGTACAGGGAACATTAGAGTATCATGTAGTAGCCTAAACCTAGTGATGTTACATTGAACTGAGTGAATGGAATATGAACGACATCCAATATGCTGTAATAGAAATAAGGCCATACTCATAAAAAAATAGAATCTTCCTCCCTCATCTTAAACGGCACCAACCGCCACTGATGAGGCATTAGACAGGGAGCAGTGGGTTTGATCTGCATGAGGTGCAACTCGTCCAGAGCATTATGACCTGCTGAGTATCTGTCCTGACCCCGTGTTCTATAGATTATCTTACTGTCATGGAGGCGCTCAGGCCGATATGCAAATGGGGATGTTAATGATTACAGATGCTTGTTAGCTTGGAGCCGGACTGTTCTCGACATCACTGCTGTACTCCAGTCAGTCTTTATACGGCAGGGTCAGGGTTCAAAGATGCTTCTGGCAGGTGATAATTAAACCTGTAAAAATAGCCTGGGAGCCATGAGAACCCACTGCAGCTGACAGGAAGTGGTTTGCCTCCAATGATCTCAATTGGAATAATACAACACTCGCCTTTAATCTTAATTTACCTCAGCATTACCAAGGAAGACAATTTTACCTGCCACTCAGCATTACCAAGGAAGCCAATTTTACCTGCCACTCAGCATTACCAAGGAAGACAATTTTACCTGCCACTCAGCATTACCAAGGAAGACAATTTTACCTGCCACTCAGCATTACCAAGGAAGACAATTTTACCTGCCACTCAGCATTACCAAGGAAGACAATTTTACCTGCCACTCAGCATTACCAAGGAAGACAATTTTACCTGCCACTCAGCATTACCAAGGAAGACAATTTTACCTGCCACTCAGCATTACCAAGGAAGCCAATTTTACCTGCCACTCAGCATTACCAAGGAAGACAATTTTACCTGCCACTCAGCATTACCAAGGAAGACAATTTTACCTGCCACTCAGCATTACCAAGGAAGACAATTTTACCTGCCACTCAGCATTACCAAGGAAGACAATTTTACCTGCCACTCAGCATTACCAAGGAAGACAATTTTACCTGCCACTCAGCATTACCAAGGAAGACAATTTTACCTGCCACTCAGCATTACCAAGGAAGACAATTTTACCTGCCACGCAGCATTACCAAGGAAGACAATTTTACCTGCCACTCAGCATTACCAAGGAAGCCAATTTTACCTGCCACTCAGCATTACCAAGGAAGACAATTTTACCTGCCACTCAGCATTACCAAGGAAGACAATTTTACCTGCCACTCAGCATTACCAAGGAAGCCAATTTTACCTGCCACTCAGCATTACCAAGGAAGCCAATTTTACCTGCCACTCAGCATTACCAAGGAAGCCAATTTTACCTGCCACTCAGCATTACCAAGGAAGCCAATTTTACCTGCCACTCAGCATTACCAAGGAAGCCAATTTTACCTGCCACTCAGCATTACCAAGGAAGACAATTTTACCTGCCACTCAGCATTACCAAGGAAGACAATTTTACCTGCCACTCAGCATTACCAAGGAAGCCAATTTTACCTGCCACTCAGCATTACCAAGGAAGCCAATTTTACCTGCCACTCAGCATTACCAAGGAAGCCAATTTTACCTGCCACTCAGCATTACCAAGGAAGCCAATTTTACCTGCCACTCAGCATTACCAAGGAAGCCAATTTTACCTGCCACTCAGCATTACCAAGGAAGCCAATTTTACCTGCCACTCAGCATTTGGCAGATTCATTTGCTTTGATTTATTCGCAATTTTCAAAGTTTAGGCTAATGATAAAAATAGTGGAAGTGCTGAGTGGAAGTTAGTCCACCACTGCCCTCAGGGAAGCACGTCGAACCACAGCTCCTTGCCCGAAAGAGGGGAAAGAACAGTCCATGCAACATGAAAAACCAAGTTTATTCTGATAAACTTCCCACATAATCCTCGTCCTAGTGTAAAGAATGTTTCATGTTACCTATTCATGTACATATTGACATCCATACTGTGGTTCTTCACAGTGAAAATATACGTTTTACAGATATTGGGTGTGGTTACAGAGATGTCACTAGGTTCAAAAAAATGAAATAAAAAGCTCCCGTGTTGAAAGGGGAGGGTTCGAGTTTGACCAATCAAATGTAAAAGGTTTGAGTTTGACCAATCAAATGTAAAAGGTTCGAGTTTGACCAATCAAATGTAAAAGGTTCGAGTTCGACCAATCAAATGTAAAAGGTTTGAGTTCGACCAATCAAATGTAAAAGGTTTGAGTTCGACCAATCAAATGTAAAAGGTTCGAGTTCGACCAATCAAATGTAAAAGGTATGAGTTCGACCAATCAAATGTAAAAGGTTCGAGTTCGACCAATCAAATGTAAAAGGTTCGAGTTCGACCAATCAAATGTAAAAGGTATGAGTTCGACCAATCAAATGTAAAAGGTTAGAGTTCGACCAATCAAATGTAAAAGGTTCGAGGTCGACCAATCAAATGTAAAAGGTTCGAGTTCGACCAATCAAATGTGAAAGGTTCGAGTTCGACCAATCAAATGTAATACGACCCGTAAGTAGACACTCTTCTAGGGATTTTCACAGAACAATAGTAAAGTCTCTTCTTTTGAGAAATGTACAAATTAGGCCGCTTTCAGAACATGGATCTGTGTTGCTGAATGAATGTATTTAACTTGGTAATGTGTAGGGAAACAGGTTTCACAGTTGTAAAGACAAAAATAAAAAAATGTAAACAATATGAAAACACCACATATATTTGTCCGTAACACGTTGTCTTGGGCTGCAAATATTAAATCAAAAACAAACATTGAGAATACTTTCATATTTGACAAAAAATAAAATAATGTCTTCCTCAATACAAATTCATCATGATTGTCATATAGTGCAAACAAAAAGAGCAAGAAAAATAAAACGGATTAAAATAAATAGCATTTGAGTCCATTTTTATTTTCTACGTGAGAGAGGGCTTCCTGACTGATCTTGGCAGTCAACAACAAGTGAAAGTCTTATTTCAAAGTCTACTGCACGGGAACACACAAATCTACATACATGTCACATCCTCAATATCTGTCTTTGTTCAATTAAAACATATATTACTATGTACTCTGAATGAAGAACAACTGAGCGTCCTTAAACATTGTTCATGGTTATGACTGTATTGGCAAGTGATGGCTCTATGTTCTCCAGACAGCGGTCTGAGACAGTTGAAAAGTTGTTTAGCCACTAGAAAGAAAAGCCTTGACTGGGTTGCCATTGTCTGTGTTGGGTACGTCTGATTAGATGTTTGAAAGCAGTTAACTTTTTCCTCATTGGCATCAATACCAATCCCTCCGCAAAAAAAATGTAAAAAGATTTTCTAGTTTTTCAAAATCCCTTTTTTCCCCCTCTTAAAAAAGTAAGTTCATTATCGTTAGTAGTTAAGGGTGCTTTTTCTAAATCATTGTCTGAACTCATTCAGGCGCTGTTTTAACCTTCAGCAAGACATCTGTTTTGTGAGATGGTGTCCTCTCAGATGCCTCTGCAGCACTGCCAGGGAAACCCCCTTTACTCTCCCTAGGAGATGAAGTGTCAAAGGGGCGGGGCTCTGTTACCTCTTGCCCACCTCGTTCTGTCTGAGGAACTGGATGTTGCTGCTGCTGTCTGCCAGTTCTGGGTACTGCTCCACAGGCAGCACATAGTACCCATCATAGCCTGGCACCTTCCCTGTTGCCAGGAGCTGCTGCCTCTCTCCCTCTGCCCATAGCCTCCCTCCCTCTCTGCTCTCTTTCAGATGTTGCTGCTCTCTCATCCAGGCCCCCGACAGGGCCCTCTGGTGGGCCTGCTCTAGCAGGCGACCCCTCTCCTTTTCCAGCACGTCAGCCGCTAGGCCGTAACGTACGCTCAGGGACAACGCCACCGTGTGGATCTCCACAGTGACACCCCGACGAGAGCGTCCGCTGACAGTCACGTTGACGCCGTTCTCCAGAGATTTCCTCCCCCCGCTCAGCCCCAGAGACAGCAGGTCACTGTCAGCCAGGCCCAGCTTCACAAAGAAGTGGCAGTCCTTCCCGTCTATGGTGTAGTGGGTCCCCTCCAGATAGATGGCGTTGTTCAGGACCTGGGCCACTTTACGGCTGTCCTCACTGGCCAGGCCTGATACACCAGTCATCACATGGCCCTCCTTGATGGCCAGCATCATGCCCCGGCCCACGATGGGGATCTTGGTGCCGAACCAGTAGCCAGGCTTGTCCTGTTTGGTCCGGCGCTCCTTGTTGAGCAACCTCCCCTCCAGAGCCATGAAGGCCTGGTTGTGGCGCTCTACTGCATGCTGCACCCCTGTGATCAGCTGGAGACAGCAGAGAGTCAGGCCAGACTGTTATATTTCAATGAATTAACATCAATTACATTGAGATTCGCCTGTTTAGTCTTAGTTATCAGTAGGTGAAATATGTATTTTTTAAATGACTCACCGGAGCAGTCTCACAGTCCTGGCTCGCCAGTAGTTCATAAGGAGGGTCAACAAAATCCATGGAGTGCCTGGGGAAGCCTGGTATGATGTTACCGAGCTGGAAACCAAACATCACCAACCAGCTCTTCACGTCTGCAAAACAGAATTAAAACACGTCAAGATGTCACAACAAGATGTCACAACCTGATGGATTTGGTTTTTAATAACAGGTCATAAAGGACAACAAACACAATCCCTGTTACCTGTCACATAGCTCTTGATGTCTATCATGTCACTGAGTGGGTTGTTGTTCTTGAACATGTACAGATTGAATGGGGCGGGTTCCTTGCCGATCTTAGGTAAGAGTTTATGGTCTGGTGCAGTCCATCTGCCTGCCAGCACGTCGTAGTCTCTCTGGGCAAAGTGCACCAGCTTGGTGAGGGGGTCGTAGAGTCCTCCGTGGAAGCCCACCACCATGTTGAAGTCAGGGTTGGAGTCGTGGTACACCTCGCCGTAGGCAGTGTACTGGAGCTGCTTGACCATCTGTCCGTTGCTGCTGAAGACGGCGAGCGGCGTGCCCGTGTTGTCCGCGGCGATGTAATACTCCTCTCCGCCGGTCACCTCCATGGCAAACAGATGACCCTGCAGGTCGTAGTAGAACGAGGTGATCTCCCCTCCGGAGTGGTTGTACACGTGGGTGATCCTGCCGGGGTAGTTGAGGTCAGCGTAGAAGAACTGCAGGTGCTCTCCCTCGTTGGTCTTCCTGGAGACGCGGCGGCCCAGGCCGTCGTAGCGGTAACGCACGCTCCACCCCGCGGGCGTGCGGCTGTACGCCTGCTCCAGCAGCCCGTTGGAGTTGTAGTCGAACACGTCGGCGCCGCGCTGGCTCAGGACGCCGTCCTCGTCCACGTGGTACTGCATGTCTCCCAGGCGGGTGATGCGGTCTCGCAGGTCGTAGCGCAGCGGTAGCAGGCGGGCGCTGTTCCCAGGGTTCAGCAGGTGCAAGTTGCCGTTCAGGTCGTAGCTGTAACGCCAGGTGGACCAGTCGTTGACTTTGACCCCGACAAGCTGGCCGTCCCCATCGTACTCGTAGCGGTACTGTGTGGTGTTGGCATACGGCCCGATCTTCAGCTCTCTCTTGATGACCCGGCCCATGCTGTCGTACTGCACCGTCATCCAGTACATGAGCGAGCGGAAGATCTCATACTGCACCTCTTTGATGCGGCCGTGGGCGTCAAAGTGCTTGCTGAGGGTCATCACTGCCGTGGTGATTATCTGGTTGATGTCATAGTAGATAATGCCAAACTTGCCAAAGTGCTCCACCTTGCCTGAGATCTCGTCGTAGCGGTAGAGGTCCAAGGGCAGGGGCGTCTCACCGATCACAGGCTTGATGCTGGCCACACGGAAGCTGTTGTCATGGTAGGTGTAGTCGAAGCGGGCGTTGACCATGCCCTCTTCAGAGAAGCGATACATCTGTCTGTCCACTAGGGGGC